>NC_071979.1:8843640-9112024 GCF_026283585.1 Hylaeus volcanicus
TCGTATTGAAGACCCAGATGTGGCTGAGCAGGCTGTCCTGGACGAATATTGAGGCCACCGTAGCTGCTAGCTCCATTCCCCAAGTTCTGATGGTAATCGAGGTTCACTGATGGTCGCCTGTCCGGTCCACTGAAGGGTTTCTGTGCCTCGAGCACGAGAGATCCCTGCGGTTCAGCTTCGCGTTTGAACCTCCAGCCACCGGTCAGTCCAAAACTCGGATCAGCTCTACCTCCAGGACCTCTTTGAACTTGGCCATGTCCTCTGATGAAACCATTACCGTTGTCAAAATTTCGTTCGTACTGAAGACCCAGATGTGGCTGAGCAGGCTGTCCTGGACGAATGTTGAGGCCACCATAGGTGCTAGCTCCATTCCCCAAGTTCTGATGGTAATCGAGGTCCAGTGATGGTCGTCTATCTGGGCCACTCAAGGGTTTCTCTGCACGGACCACAACAGATCCACGATCGTTCTCACCTGTTTCACGCCTCACGCGGTCCGGAGTCTGAAAAACAGTCAATCTTAGGGTGAACGAGGAAAATAGTGTAAATTCTTTTGTATTTCGGCTTCAAGCGTTGAGAGTAAAGGTTAAGTGCCCTTTTTCGTTTAGATAATGATTTTTCTCAAATACTGTTCATTGTAGCTTCAACAAATTGTGCAATTGTATTTGTACATGTTTCCTTTTATTTTTTTAAAAAAGGTAGTAATCACTTTTGGTGGAGTCACCTGTATTAAAGTGCTTCTTTGAAATGAAAAAAAAAACTCGTGCTCTCTGAACTTTCAGGTTCAGTATAAGTGTAGTTATGGTGGCCACGAAGTAAACAAAATATTGCAGTTAAATTGACCACAATGTAAAGAAGAGTTATTCTTTCTTCCTTGTTGTTCATTTCAACAAGGATGATCAAGGGCTTTCCTAAGAACCCCGTATGAAAGAAGAGATGTGTACTCACGTAGGATTCTTCTACATCCTCGAGTTGAACTTGTTGGGCAGCAGTGTATGCGACTGCGCAGAGCAGAGCCAGTGTAAGGCCGATGAACTTCATGGCGGAGTCCTTCAAAAGTCCTCGAAGTGCAGAACACAAGCTTCCTAATGCTCTCGAGTGAAGCTGACTGGTGTGAATGTCACATTTGATAGAAGCTTGGTCTTATATACTGAATTCTCATCGTGAGGTACTACCAGGGGGTTCACCGTCGAGTTCTTATCCTCCTCTGTCTCTCTCTCTCTTTGTGCATTGGATTTGTCTTGGTTCTGGGGAATTCCTCGCGTCGGGTCAGGAAGGGTCATTAGACCGAGTCAGCATGCACGCATTTGACGTAGCTGTGTAGTTTGAATTTGCGATCCGTTTGATCGAGTTTAGAACAATAGCTTTGGATCAGGTATGTGAGAACTAAACTTGAGTTGCTTTCTTTATACATATTGTATTGATATCACATCATTTTTGCATAGATCTATCATGTCTTCCAAATCTTTACTAATCGATAAATTAATTGCTCGTCTCAAATAGTTTCTAACGAATTTTACCCCAGGGATCACTCGAGACCCTTCTTAAATTAAGCTTTTTTCATGTTTTGAAAATTCTAAAATTATAATTTCCTTCTTCCATAGTATCTAGAAATCAGCTTCAAACATTTTCTATATCCACGTTTGCTGTATACCTGTGTTTCATCATTCGTGGGTGATAAGCGTAGCAAATTACTCGTTTCAAACGATTCTAGAATCGTAACACGGTAATAGCATTCGCAGTATTTTTCAACGTGAAACGTTTTGTACGCCCGTTTGGAAAAAATATCGTTTTATTTTCGATGAATGCGACGCTTTATGAACACGAGGAAACAATGGAGTCTGTAAAGTGGTTGTTCCCTGTCATAGTCGGCCTTCGTAGTTCGCAGAACGTACGTTCTGTCATTCTTTGCGAATAGGCACTGGAATTACTACAATTTGAATGTTTCTCAATTTTTATTTAATTATAGATGAATTGCATAATTTTTCTTTGAATTCGATAGGGACCTGTACAGGGTAGAACTTGTCAATATAACCTAAAGGAAAAGCTTTCTTATTGTTAGTTAATGAATATTACACGGTACGTTGAATCTTGAATGTTTATTAAAAATACAAACTTGGAAACTTAACTACAACTAATTTTAATCTATTAAAATAAAACATCTTGACAATTTTCAAACGTAATTTGAAAATTCCACCAAGAGGAAAAATGTGGCGTGGAATTAAGGAATCCCCTAAACTCGAAGAGCAAGAACTCTCGGGGAAACACAATTTCTATTTGCATAATTCTCTTCGAGCGAGCGAAACGTGATACTCGGCCGACTGTTTTGACGATTGTGTGTCGAGACGGAGATGACGATTAATCATCTCGACGCTAGTGCGTCCCCGTGGAACACATCTGTCACTTGAAGACATTACTCGAGTTTTTCCCCGCTAAGTTGACTCATTCTCTTGACTTTCCATTCTTTGCCATTCTAACGTTGACACTGCAGGCAGGCGTGACTCAATAGGTCAATTTTCTCCGATTCATAACCCTTAGCGAATTTTTCGTACGTGGAGTAAATAAACGTTTCACTTGTGCTGGAGTATCTATTAAAAATAATATCTTATCTTTGCTTGTATTTCTTCTTCTCTGCGTTTGTGTTAATTAATGTAAAATAAAATTTTCTGATTCGTAGTTTCGTTTTCGAAGGAAATTAATCTTAAGTATTCATTGGATGCGCATACTGTACGACTCGAGTAATGCGTCTCTTACTAACTACTTCTATTTACATTGGAGTGTATTGATGTTGGCATATTATCTGAACACCGACAATCATTTTTTGCTTTAACTAGCTCGAATAAGTCAATGTTTACAAACACCAATATCAAATTTAAATAGTGATTCATGTACACATATATTGTCTCAGACGAGTAACCTCGTATCAGAAACTTTCATTCTATATTTTTTCTTTATTTTTACACGGTTCCATCATCTTACACTCGGTGTATTATAATCTGTATCCTGAAGAGGACTAATAAGGAAAATACCGAGTACCTTACCCTTAATTTATTATTAATTTAGTAAGTACGTTCCTTTTTCCTACGCAGGTGAATTTCCTGCTGACACAATTCACAGCACTGATATTGGCCGGATTTTTAAGGACGTTCCTTAACCCATTCGCCGTAACAGCAGCCACCAGACACGTCTTTGGTCTCATCATTGGTCTCGCTCTTGGGTATTTCTGCTTTGGCAAGTAAGTCAGTCCGTGTCGTTGGACTTTAATTAATTAACCGAGAAGAAGTTCGACGAGTAAGAATAATGTCGTCGGGTGAAGTCATTAATCATTGAAATTATACAAGAGTGTTTACAATTATACACAATTATTCACTTGTGCTGGAGCCATGGGTTTGAAAAAAATTAATAGTTTGAGATAAATCGAGGAGGTTGAAATACCAATGTGTATTCATCAAGATTGCAGATAAATCTCAGTATCACTCGAGAGTTTTGAACGTATCAGAAGATGAGACGTTTACATGTCTCCATTCAGGTGCAAGTGGTCATGTTAAGCGCTTGATATGAAGATAAGCGGATATACAGTCTGTCGCACAAGTCTGCGTATACTCGTCTAATATGGTCGAAGTCGAAGTAAATTTACAATGTGTTCGTTATATAGCCATTCGGATACCAGATATTTAGAAAATATGAAATATAAAACAGCTCTCGATTAATGAAAATATAGAAAACGAAAAATATTGACGAATGAAACTTGTATATTGCAAAGTCTGTAGCTCCACCGACTGCAACTTCAATCATGATTCATGGCCAATCAAGGTTGCGTCGTTGTAGTTGCGATAAGTGCTAATATTACGTCCCTATCCGCAAATACAGAGTTTAAGGGGATCAGAAGAACAAAAGAAGCTTGCTATATTAATTCAGGTGATATCAGTCGAGATATTTCTGCAATGATCCGTCACTAGCATTTTTAAGTCGAGGTCGAATTATGTCACGGCCATTTTTAATTTATCAATGCCTTAAATCGAAACTACTGCATTATGCATTATTTCTTATCCAGGATTTGCTCTCATGCATTAATAAGAAAGAGTAGTTACGATTAAATCTAGAATTCTCTTTTATGTATAAACAATTGCAAGCTTCGTCGTTATTAATTATGCAGTGTATAAAATCACCTGCACGAAGAAAATTTTTATTTTTATTATCCTTTCGATTAGATTTAAAAAAGTTAAGAGGAATCAACACGCCATGCTTTATGAATTTATATTTTTTTCCAGACAGACGATACACCTCGCGGGTCTCCCAGCATTATGTTACATAGTAATGCGAACACAAAATCCTCGCAATCTGCAGAGGCAAGTCACATGCAACCACACAATTATTCTGGTTACTATTGATAGATAGATGATGTTTCCATTAAGTAAATTGTTTTCGAAAAAAAAAAAAAAATGTTGAACGTAGCTACGAATATCACGAATATCTTCTCTCCCTAAGATACTTTAGGCAAACATAAATGATTTAAAACTTTTCTGCAATTTTCCAAAAATTTAAGTTAAGTATCGATACCTATTCCACTGAAATTAGAAATCACTTATACCGTCTAGTTCCCGAGATACAACGTTCCAAAGTTGCGCGCTTTTTGGAACGTTCCACTACTTCGAACAGCTTTAATAATTTTGTTAATTCAGCGACACGCGCGTGAAAAATCGCGCGTTGATCGCGAGATACGAAACTCTGAAGCCTTTTCGCGTCTGTTGTCGTCATCCACGGTCGACGATCGTCCCTTGAACTTACTAACTCGTCTTGGTAACACGTTTCAGGGTTGTGCTGACGACCGCGTTGGCTTACTTATCATGCGTGCACTACCATCGACAGATGTACAATTATAGCTCGTATACACTCGATATCACCGGTAAGTGTTGCTTGTCGTTTCCTGACGATCGTCACGAGTTCAGTTTCCGTCGTGTGTCTGTTTTGACATTCGATATTTGTGATTAAATACATTTCATTTCAATATATATTACGAGTTCCTATATGAATAAAAATAAGTCACTTAATAGCTTGAACAACCTTCCTCCAAAATTCTCGTTGTAAAATTTCCCTTCTCATGCTCCAATCTTTCTTGGCTTTACGAATATCCACAGACTACGATACAAATTTTTTGGAAAGGTAGAATAGATCCCCTCCCCTCCCCCCACCCTCCCCCCAAAGAAAAAGAAACAGAATACATGGCGAATCGAGTAACCTCCTCCATTTCAAAGTCGGTTAAAAATGTACGAAACTGATTATATGGCAGGACCGCTGATGGTGATCACACAGAAGGTGACCAGCCTGGCGTACAGCATACACGACGGCTTGACACGCCGCGAGGAGGAACTCACACCATCGCAGCTTCATCAAGCCGTGAAGTGAGTTGACGTCTTCCACTAACGGACGTTTATTCCGCTAGTGCACGATACCAGAAGGCAAAGAACGGCTACGCCGTTTCTTATGCGACTTTTCATTCATATCCAAGAGCCGCCCCCTCGTCGTCGCGCGATGACTCAGGTCTAGCCGCTTCATTTCATCGTAGGCTGCGATAAAATCCATTATGCATGATTTATTTTAGAAAGATGCCGAGCACTTTGGAGTACTTTAGCTACGTCTTCCATTTTCAAGCTCTGATGGCCGGTCCGGTGATACTGTATCGTGATTACATGGATTTCATTCAAGGACACAACCTAAGTGGACGGAAAGCTCTGACGGTAAACACGATTGCAAACGTTTTTCTCTGTACAGGGCGATCTAAATTAAGCGGACCTAAGAATTTTCATTCGAGATTTTCAATTTACATTTCTCCATCGTTTTGAAAGTACCACCAGACAGTGAACAAATTTTTTAAAAGCGGTTCCGCCATAGAAACAATGCATTTGTTTAATATAATTTAAAAAAAAAATGGTTAAAAATATTTTTGTCTGTGCTGAAATAATTTTTATTTGATACTTCCATGTCTTCGCTATAACCACGCGATACAAACTCGCACTGATCGACCAACCAAACCAAGACTGATCGAGTGAATAGGTAAATTATGCTTCCAGGGCTGCGACAAAAGCTCCAGTCACTACGACGAGATAGTCCTGGAGCCATCCCCTACACCCGTCGTGATAAAAAAAGTCATAGTAAGCGTACTATGTGCCGCCATGTTCGTGACTTTCATTCCAACGTACTCGATTCAAAGACTGAAAGGTTCGATCCGAGCATCTGTTTGGTATTCATACGCGCGTTACTTTCTTGCTATGACGAAGCTATGTTTTCCTTTCAGAGAAAGAATTTTTAGAGAACACGACGGTAATCCAGAAGTTCTGGTACTTGATGATGGTCACGATGTTGATCCGTTTCAAGTATTACCACGCTTGGATTTTTGCTGACGCGATCTGCAATAATTCAGGAATTGGGTACAACTGGTCTGCTAAAGACGGTGCAAACAACTGGAATCTGTACTCCAACGTCGATGTCGCTGGTTTCGAGGTATTCCTTCGTTATTGCTACTTAACACGTTGGGTGCCAAACTAAAACTGGTGAAAATTCCTATAAAGTTAAAATTTTATCGTTATCAATTTTATTACCTTTGAAATTAATTTGTTTAGTTCCTTAATGGAAAGTCCTATCACCCATTTCTGGGTGACGCACAGTGTGATATTTCAGCGATCTAGCGGGACAAAACTTGTGTGATACAATATCTAAAAACAAAAAACAAAAAAAAAATAAAAAAAAGACAGAAGCGACGTGCCTGCAGATGTAAACGAATTTAGAAATGATCTACTGTACGAAATTATTTTAATTTTCAGTTGTCCGTGAGTTTGAAGGACAGTATCGATAGTTGGAACAAAGGAACCACAAAGTGGCTGAGGTATATCGTATATGAAAGAGTCAAATCCAATAAAATTTTGTGGACGTATGCCCTTTCCGCTTTGTGGCACGGGTTCTACCCCGGTTACTATATGACGTTCGCTAACGGAGCCTTCTTCACCATGGTATCGAGAATTGTAAGTCGATCGCGAGTGAATAACCCCGCATAAAATAGTATATTGTATATAAAACATTATTCCTTATGAAAATACAATTCATGGTTGATAAGCTTCCATTTCTTATTCCGACAGAGTCGTCGCAACATTCGCCCGTACTTTTTAGGGTCCAAAAGTAAAAAGTTCCTTTACGATGCGCTTACTTTCGCTGCAACACGAATTACGATGTCCTATATAGCTTTCAGCTTTGTACTCTTGGAATTTATGCCAAGTATTCGAGTGTACCTGTGAGTAACTCCAAGGAGAAATATTTTCCGTCTAAACTATACGCGATATGATAACGTGTTTCCATTTTTGTTTTTCTTTTTAGGTTTTTATACCTGATCCCACATTTAATGGGCCTAGCTATAATAATCGTCGCACCACGTCTTCCGAAGATTCCACCGCACACAAAGGTCGCCGATAAGGGACCAAACGGTTCTCAGGAATTAGTCAACGGGAATGCGCGCAAAATCATGTGAAATCTATTTCAACGCGACCGAACGGTCACGAGAGAAACATATTTTTTATGAATGTTTTACTATACATCTAAATATTATGTATATATTATATAAACACGCGCACATACATACGTACGATATTTATTGTTATGAAGTGTTAACGATACAGATTTTATGTCGAGCGTGTAAAGAGTATAGTTGTTTTATATAATGTGAGTGAATAATATCGTATATTTATGAGTGTCTCGTGTATATGTTAAGAAAGGAGACCGTTTGCCGTTTAATGTTCGCCAGCAAATAGAAGAGATCTGGCAAAGCTGCAGATTTTATTGTTCGCGCGAATACACGATGATCATCTTTAGCATTTTTATGTTCCTTTTCCTCCCTCCCCTTTTCTTATTGCGGTGTTGCCGTAAGTATTATTGATAGACTGTAACATTTACTTAGGACATATTACACAGTTTTAATTATGAGAGTTGATGACCGATTTTACAGTTTTATACTTTTCGTATCCGCAATAATATCGTTATTAATTTTAAATAAATCTGAATATTTATTTATCGACCATTATTCTTAAATATTTTATTGACGGCAATAGTGCTTATGAATCGATAACAGAAGATTAGATATTTTTCGGAAATGTGACTAATCTTCAAGACCCATTACGTAAGTATGAATTTAAACTAGTAATGTAGACTCGTGATATATATGCTATATTTTTATAATACTGCTTTGAAACGCGAATAATCATTTTACTGCGTGATTTTATAGATTGCTAAAAGAACTTAAACACTTCTAAATTATTGATAACTTAACTTGCTTCATTCGATTACTGTTCGGACGTTAAACTTATTAAATAAAGCTTCAATGTGTAGGTAAGTAATTTATTACCCTTTTGGTTATTCCTAATAAAGGATTAGAGAATTTACCGAACTTTGCATAGCAGGTTAATTTTAGCAAAATAGTTGTATATCGAAATATAAATTCGCTGATAAATTCGATTTATTGCTCCTTTGGTTATCGCTGATAATATGTTATTAGATGAGTATTTATTGGACCATACAGAACAGCTTAATAAGCTTATTAAGCTATTTGGTATGGTCCAATAAATACTCATCCAATCGTTATAATGTTTGACCGCTCACCTTGTACCTGCATAAAGAGTTAAACACCAATTCTGTATAATAAACTGAAAAATGACTTTTGAGTTTTTATTTTTTATTTTTGAATCTAAACGTCGGATGAATAAACCGTAAAGGGTTGAGTACTTAAGAATAGAAAAATTCGACGAAATAGGGGAGTCTCATCGGTAAACAAATGTTTATTATGTTAAAATCACGCTGGTGCAGCGTGCCATCGCGCGAAATCCGTTTCGTCGCGATGTCATCATCCTCCACGTGCCAGCGTCGTCACCGCGACGTTTCGAATAACTATAGCAGCAGCATGGGCATTCACTGATGCTTTTCGCGATTATTTTCACTCGCTGCCTAATGGAATACCGTCCTCATAATCGGGTAAAGAGAAGCACCGAAACTGTTCAGCACTCCCGAAGCCTTATTAGACAGGGTGCCGGCGGCCACTTGGCTGGTAGAATCCTTAGTGTGATCATCGCGATCGAACCGCGACGATCGCGAGTCACCGATAGATAGATACGCGCTCCTTCGATCCAAGGAATATCATGGTAATTTGATTCGTCGATCCGTTGAACGGTGGATGTGCAAAGGACAGTGAAAAAAGTTAGCAATTTCGAGTTGTAAAAACGAAAATTGTGCTCGATTTCTGTTGTCTGGCGCTTAGAGATCGGTGTTTAGGTATATAGAGTGTGTTTGGATATTGAACGCAATTAAAGTATCGAAATTGGAACCTTTGTGTGCTGTAGAATGTATAGGGAATAATGTGTAGGTGATGCGGGGGACAACAATTGAAAATCACTAGCAACGACGGAATAATACTTGTTCGACTCGATTGCTTGAGCATCTTCAAAGAATTGCACTTTGGGGTGATGAACTCGTGAACTCTTCGATGGCCTTTGCACGCCCAAGAATACGGTGTTAATTATTTAGTTTCGTAGACAACTATTTTCTACTATTATATTTATGAAGCACAACAAAATGTTACTTCTCTTAGCGAAAAATCCCAACGCTAAATTGTCCAAAAGACTTAACCCAAGTTTGTATTTCGCAAACGAAGATTGATTGATTCGCAGAATTTGGCAACGATGGTGAGACTGGGGTACGTTATGGTGATCGTCACACTGATTCTAATGACGTGGGCGTCCGTGGTCAGGATGCATGAATTGCCCGTGCAGTATCCGCCGTGCTTCTTCAACCCCCTGTGCACTTGCTCGAAAGCCATCCCCGATCTCGGTATAGTCACCTGTTACAACGTTCCCATGCCGCGGATACCTCAGCCAATCAACTCCTCGAAGGTGTTCATGCTGCAATTGGAGAACAATGGACTGATGTTTCTGCAGCCGCAATTTCTCATGAACACAGGTACCAAGAATGCCACAAACTCGATTACCACATTTAACTACCACGTTACTACTCAATTACAACATTAATTTATTCAGAGAAGAATCGATTTCTGTAAAAAGGATGCAAGGTTCCATTTAAAAGACACAAGTGCAAATGCATACGTTGAAACTGCACTAATGCATCCAAATAAAAAATATTCCTTATCAATTATTTATCAAAGGTATATTTCTTTTCCATCATTTTCCTCTTATTTGGATCATTTGTTGGTAAAGGACCCGCAGTTTATACCAGGGTGCCAGAATCTCTCGGTACATTGATCATTTTAAGAGATTACCGTGTAGGAGCATAAGGAAATAGGGGTTAAAGGGCATCGGCCGGGCGTCATCGATTACGTTACAGACAAACGATACGTGGCAGTTCAGTTTTCACGCACACGGTGCTCCCCTATCTCTCAGGTCTCTACAACCTACGGATCAAGCATAATCCCCTGGCCGACATCCCGGACGAAGCTTTCCTAGGGCTTGAGAGATCGTTATGGGAGCTCGAATTACCCTACAATCGCCTCGAGAGGGTGCCCAGCAGGTCGTTCAGGCATTTGCAGAAGTTGCAACTTCTCGATCTGACAGGTACTTCCTCTTTCGATACCTTCGATGTCCTCCTTCGTAGCACGACTCGAGGAGGGGCCAATTTATCTTAAACTGATTTTTAAGATGTGGAAAATACAACAGAAACACGTAGAATTATATGCAATTATACAGCCAGTCGTATATTTCATAATATTTCATTCTATATAATTGCATATAGTTTTACATGCTTCTATTGCATTTCAGAATATATAGAATATAACATTTATGGAAAGTGACATTTTTACACAATAAAAACATAAAAATACAATGCAAAATCGTCTAAAGTTGTTAAATTTTCCAACTTTGATGTATCAGTTAGAAACACCATCTAACATTGCTTCCTCAAACCAGAAACATATTTCCCTTTTGATTTCCCTGATTATTAGAGCCTAGTAATTTGAACAACTCCTTGCAACAATACCTACCCCCTATGAGCTCCACGTGAAATGCACTCGTTACCTCGACAGGCAACAAGATATCCAAGATAGCATCGGATAACTGGCGAGGCCTGGAGAATTCTCTGCAGAAGCTGCGACTGGGGCGAAACGCTATCGACAGACTTCCAGCTGACGCGTTCGCTGGCCTCACGTACTTGGACATGCTCGATCTGAGGGAGAACAACCTGAAGGAGATCGATCCTTCGGTGTTCAGGGACGGCATGGCTCATCTGGTGCATTTCTACCTAAATGGAAATCAACTGCCCAACATCCCCTACTCGCAGCTGTCGTCCTTGAAGAGAATAAAGATCCTCGATCTGAGCTACAACAGGATCTCCAGGATGCTGAACCCTCAGCAGGAGCCAGAGATCAGGGGGCTTCAACTGTCCTTGGATACTCTGAGGCTGGACTACAATCAGATCGAAGTTCTCATGCCTGGTGACTTTCAGCACTTTTTCAAGGTCAACAGGACTTACCTCGACGGGAATCCTCTGAGCTTGATCGAGGTAGGGTTGAGAGTGAAAGTCACACTGTTGATGCAAACATATACATACATATATTAAAATGATAATAATAAGTAAAAGTACTAAAGAGAAATGTAATTAATGATTTCTAAGTATCGATGAATGCGTCGAAATGGTAGTATTTATCGTTAATCAAAGACTCTGATGAAAAGTAGCTGAAAATTTGAACGATGCGCTTCAGGAGGGCGCATTCAGGGACTCGAGGATACGAGAACTCTACTTCACCGATTGCGACCTAATGGATGTCGATTCCGCGGACTTTGCAGGCCTGGAATCGTCCTTGGAACTGCTAGATCTCTCTGGAAACAATATCACCGCTCTTCCGAACCCCATCTTCCAGGAATACGATTTTCTGCGGACTCTCAGTTTCCGCGAAAACAAGATCCAGACCTTCTCTCCAGGTAAGATGAAAAATCCCATAATGTATCCTACTATCCTACTGCCATTTCAATCATCATTTCATTCCTATTGGTTCGTACATTCAATAGACACTTCTTTCTTATGGCACACTCGATTATGTTCGCTGAATTATTTTCGAATGAAGTTTGTTTATTCGACGTTCCTACTACTAATAATAATTATTATTTCTTGATTTTTTATAAAGGACGAACACATGTTCGATATAAAAGTATTTATTTGAGTGTGTATATACATACGTGCGTAAACGTGTGTATACGTTCTTATCATTTGACGTTTATTTACGAAAGATGTGTATAAACGAAATTGATAAATGAAACCTTGATGACGAAAGATACTACGCATAGTGTCTAAAATGTTCAATTGCGAATTACGTATTTGTATGTCTTGTAAATTCGACACAGTACTATATTTATTTGCTGATTTACTTGATATGTTTGGTTGACAACGCGTTATCAGTGGAGGTGTTCAACGGTTTCCAATACTCCCTGTACAATCTGGACCTGAGCGGGAAGGAGAACAGCGTGGTGTCCCTTCAGGATCTAAGACAGATGAGGAACATGCGATTCCTTTCGATCTCGAAGATGCCACAGTCGACACTATCCCCGGAGGATTTCATGGAGTACGGAATGGATATCAAGGAGCTTCACATCGTTAAGAGCAATTTGAACACCATCAAGAGCCACGCTTTCATGCACGTTCGAGGGATCAAGTACCTAGATTTCTCAGAGAACGCCATCTCATCGATAGAGAACGAGGCCTTCTCGGAGGTAATTCCATCGCTTTTCTTCAATTTTACTTCAGAAAAAGAAAGTTACTTTGTTCCATTGCGTCTCGACGCGACGAATTCATCAAATCCAACCGTTGAAGACTGAAAAGAATTTTCATTTCGACACCAAAGCGATTAAAGCTGGGTTTATGACTCGAAAGTAATCCTCTGACAGATGAAAAAGAAATTTTCTGTTTTCTCAGTGATGAAGATTGAGAATTACTTTTGCAATCAATTCTGGAGCAAATCAAAGTCAAATTTCGATTTATTCGAAATCCAGGACCCGATTTTCACCCGTCTCGCTCCATTATCTTATTTTACAATATACGAAATTCGATCTGCAGATTTTCATTGCCATTGTTACGATTCTCTTCTACGATTCGTCGGAAGAGAGACAAACGACTCATTGGCCTTTCGAGTTATGCCAGTTGCATTTCTAATAGCCGCAACCATACAAACTCGCAGTGCACTCGATCGATGAGAATCAGTTATTTACCTTAATATTTAATTGAACTAGATTCGAATGGCATACGTAAAGGCCTTGATAGCCACGGATAATTCCAATAAAGTGTAACAAATACTTGACCTGTTTAGAAGCATCAGACATCATAACGTTTCACGTGTATCGGAAACTGAAGTTGTCGTTCGAAAAGCATTAGGTATTAACCGAACCACACTGAATCCGACGGATTTACGTAGATTAGAGTTTTGTCGAGGTCTAGGACGTTGCCGTGATAAGTCTTATCCTAATTCGCTAAACAATTTCTTTTCGCATCGATAATAACCACGAGTTTGAAATACCTGGTATAGTAGAAAAAAATATATTAGATGCAGAAATTAATTCTATGCTTATGCATTCGATCATTTATAAATGCAGTTTAAGTAAAAATATTTTACATTGCTATTAAGTTCTGTTAATAATATTTATTTTGTCTCGAACAGCAAATTAGACAGACTTCTTCTTATACTATAACACAAATTTGAAATGGTCTGATTAATATATTTTGTTAGGTGGGTCATTCTCTTCTGACGTTAAGAATGTCTCACGGCCTGTCATCTTCCTTCTCCGAGATACCGAACTCACCCTTCAAGTTCCTGACGAATCTGCAACATCTGGACTTCAGCAACAACAAAATTAAATCCATGCCAGACACGTCGTTCCATTTCATGAAGAGGATCAAACGAATCGAGTTGCAGGATAACGAAATCGATAGCATCAGAAAGGGCACGTTCCAGGTAAAGTTCTTCGGGTCACAATTTCTCTCCCTTGTATTGCCACACTCCTCAAAGTTAAGCGACTTAATTAAAATATTAATTCTACGTACAGTTATTCTACCAGTATAGTTAGATCAATGATTTTTCTGTTCTACAGGGTGACATACATTCGTCCCTCGAGGAAGTGAATTTCGCGTTCAACAAGATCAAAACAATTCAAACCCACACGTTCGTCGACCTGCCCAGATTATCGACGATAAATTTAGAGGATAACGCTATAGATATAATCGAAAGACGAGGGTTTATGAATATGAAGCTGCTCAAGTACATTAACCTGCGTGGCAACAAAATAAAGAACATCACGGACGAAGCATTCCAGGTGAGTCTCGTACTCTCTATGTGTATTCAAATTTGTCTAAATTAAATGGTAAGCTTAATATTTCCAAATAAATGTTTCATTATTAATATGCACGTGAATAAATTTGAGATTAATGGGACTGACTGTATTTATAATAGAAAATCGAATGGTTAATAAATTGTAACAAGGAAATAATGACAACTGAAAAGTAGTAAATAATTCTAGTTATTACTATTATTTTATGTGTTACAGAATCTGCCGGATTTAGAGTTCCTCGACCTCGCGTACAACGATCTGAGCGAGTTCGATTTTGCCTCGTTCGATCAAGTGGGAACACTGTCCTCGTTCAAAGTCAACGCAAGCCACAACGAGATCCCAAAACTTTCGATTAATAGCACCACGTTTACGCCTGCTACCACCAGTAAGCCCTTTGTTAAATACTTTCCACGAACCTCGTTTAACGTCCGTAAAAAGATTTCCCTAAGCCCCCTAAATGAAAGTCGATGAAACCCCGTTGTTTACAAATTGGAATCGATGCTACTTCCGGCCTTCGTTTGCTTCCCTTACGCAATCCAACCGAATGTTAAACCTTCACTCCTCCCTAGCGGGATCGTTGACACGTTTATTTATCGATCCAATAAATAAGTAATTACTTTATACCATGTATTTTATAATAATAATAATAGTAATAATAGTCTCTTCGTTGCCTCGCAGTTGGTGGCTCGATACAGTCAAACATCAAGGTCCTCGACCTTAGCTACAACAACATCTCGGACATAATGAAGTACTACTTCAAACCAGTGGAGTACTCGTTAACACACCTGCACATGTCCCACAACCAACTGACCAACGTCACCCAAGGTGTCTTCGGGAACATGCCTCACCTGCAGTGGCTCGATCTGAGCCACAACGACCTATTGGAGATCGACTTCGACTGCTTCAGGAACACGAAGAACATCCAGGTCCTGTTCCTCTCGTGGAACGAGCTCATGGAGTTACCAGCTGAAGCTTTCAGGCCCCTGAAGAAGCTGAGGATCATCGACCTCTCCCACAACAAAATGAGAACACTGCCTGACAGCATGTTCTTGGACACGAACATCGAGAGCCTGGATCTTTCTCATAATCAGTTCATGAGACTGCCAATGAAGGCCTTTTCAATTTCCGCTGCTGCGAGTCTCTCCATGCTGGACATGTCTTGGAACTCGCTGTCGGGGATTCACACCACCGACGGCGTATTCAGATTACGAGTTCGTTTCGCTCAGCCTTTATATAAACTTGCACGGTCATTCTAGGGATTCCTAAACACGTCTGGGGAGCTTAAATTCAATATTAGGAGTGCCGAACGCACCACGCAAATTAGCTTTATTTAATGCTTTGGACAGGTTGGGTTGGGTCGTCGGTGATAGATTCAAAAGTGTGTAGCTTGAGGAAAATATAAGGGCTGTCAAGGGTTAATCTCTTTCTTTATCTCCACTGTAGATCTCCACTTCCTTTCCATGCCAAACTTTTAACGCACCCAAAAATTAATAAAAAGTGAATGAACCCTACTCAATGATTTATTTCAGAGTTTAACGTGGCTAGACCTGTCCTACAATCGATTGATCAGGCTCGACGATGGGCTGTTCTCCGACATGAACTACCTGACTCATCTCGACTTGAGTCACAACAAACAGCTGCTCCTGGAGTCTCGCGGAAGAACATTCCACGGTTTAGAGGACTCGCTCCTTTATCTAGATTTGAGCAATATTTCGCTCTTGAGTGCAAGTATTATAAAAACAAGCATCCAGTATCGGGATGACAAGGATTCGCGTAATAGCGAAGATGTTATGTTTAGGTGCCAGACTTGCCGCTGCGACGACTACAAACGTTGTACCTGGCGCACAACGAGCTGGCATCGATACCGCCAGAGATGGCATCGAACTTGACGTCCCTACATTACCTGGACCTGAGTGCCAACGATCTGACGGTGGTGCCACTGATCACGCACACCCTCCCCGAACTGAAAACCTTCAGTCTCGCGGACAATCCCATCACAGCTGTCACCAACACTAGTTTCTTAGGAATCGCCGACAGCCTCGAGGAACTGGACATAAGACGGTTGTCTCTGTCGACGTTTGAAGTAAGTCTTCTTTTCGTTGGAATGTTTGAGGTTTCAATGGTCCTAATATTTATACTGCTAATATTTTGTTAATTTTAAACATCGAGTTCCCTTCGATTGAAATATAAATATTTCTTGGATTGCAGTCAGGCGCACTCTGCAAAGCCACCAAACTTCGCAAGCTATATATAACCGCTTACAACGGCGTGAAGAATTTCAACTTCCCCAACATCTTAGAATACAACCATGGCCTGAGGCATCTAGTCATCGACGTAGGTCTAAAATTAATTTTGCACTTCGAGTATTCCAATCAGGATACATCCACGGTGTCGAGTCACTAATTTATAAAAAATCGAGGGAAGCTTAGATATCGAATGTTTTGATTTCAGGTACAAAATGACACGGATCTGGAGAAAGAGATGAAAGGAAAGTTCCCTTACAAATTGTTCAACATAACGTTGACCGGTCGAGCTCTGAAGAACATACACATAGATATACTACGAGTACGCATTTGTAATATTTCTCTGAAACGGTTAAAAAATATTACTGCAATATTTAATGCCCCGTAATGTTAAATGATGTACGAGAAAGACAGACGAATACGAAGAATTCGTTTTGTACTTTATAAATTTTTATACAATTTCAAAGAATTGAAACCAGTAAAATATTTTCAGAGAGTTCATCTTTAATTGATTACATTGAATTCACTCAGAAACCATATTGCTCAGGTTTCCAATGCCTCTGGTACTTAGACTTGACGAAGGCTCTGGAGAAATTGTATTTTTTCTAGGGAATAAGGAATCCACACTTGAATTTCGGGATGTACAATACCAGCGTGGGTAGCGTACCGAAGATGATGTTCGAGAACGCGGAATGGGTGAGAAACGTAACCGTTCATCTTCATCACAGCGACGTACGGACGCTCCATAATCCCTCGAATGGGTACAAACCGGGAGTTCCTGGGAAACGGTTTCTGATGAAGCTCACGGTGACAGGAAGTTACTTCACTTGCGACTGCGATATTGGGTGAGGCCCTCTTCTTTATTTAAATACGAACGAGTTGAAACGAGCTTTTCAGAAATGAGAGCTCTCTGTTCCAGATGGATGGAAACATGGCAAAGGAAGCACAGACAGTACCAAGAGGACCGGTGCAGCACTTACAGCGAGTTTAAGAATTTCGAAAGGGACGAAGAGGACGACGAGTTCGACTGCTGGAACAATAACTGGGACGACGATCTCCGTGAAACGTTTTGCATGAACAAAAACAACATTTCCGTGCTGGAAGCACTGAAAGATGATCTAGAGTGCGGGTGGGGTGGGGCTGGATACGTCGGAGCTTCTCATCGTCTCGCTCTGCTTTGCGGCGTCGTCCTCGCGGCAGCGATTTACTGAGACAAATCTTCGTGTACTCGAATTTCACACTTTTCGGCTCGGTCACCGTTCTTTTCCTCACGACGCACCGGTGCCTCGAAATGCAAATGTTCCAGTGCAGTATTTGTTTATTTCATTTTTAAACAGAAAAGACATCGTAGACGGTACAAACATCATCATTAGAAATCATAAACGTTTCGAGCTCTGATAGAATTTAAAAGTTCTAAACGTCTATTATTACAGATAATAATGTTTTTCAAAGAACAATTTTGTATTAGACGTGTGTACAATTTGAAATTGTTAATTTTCGTTTTCAACAACCAAAGAACACAGATGTGATTGCGTTTGTTTATGGTGACAAGAATATTGTACAACGACGTGCAAAACTCATCAGATAATTGCGTCTCTAGTTCTACTACGAAGAAAGAAATATTTCTTCTGAATAAATAAAAGGTTTTTCTGTATTATTCTAAAGCGAAGCTCGAGAAGGCACCCTTTGGAAATATTTGCACGCCGCTGTACGCGAGAAGCCATTGAATAATCATAATGTAATATTAAATCATTTCAGCGATGTGTACGTATATACCAACGTATTCGGATTTACTTAGCGATAAGTATCAGTATTTATAAGTAGCGGTAGTTTACTTATTCACAGGTAATTTTAATAACCTTCGAGTATAGTGACTCGGTGATATCCATTTATCATTCTCGACGATGATTTTAGTTATCGATGCTCATGATGCGGTCATTGCTTAACCCTAGGAGCATTTCTGGGATCTTTACTGATTCTAGTCTATTCATATGAACACGATAAAAGGTACATTAACATGATATTATAATTATGAAAGTATAAAAGAAGTTATATTAGAAGTATATAAAGGTCGTAAAAGACCCAAAAGGGATATGGAAAGACTGCAGAAATTATCCTAGGGTTTACGCTATTCGCACAAACGTGATCACATCCACGATCGTTGTTTCAACGACATTCCCAACTTTTTTCCACGAAATAGTTTCTATACTTGCATCCTAATCCGACGCGTCGTTGAGAAAATGAAGTTTCTGCACATCCCTTCGTTTCTTCGCCTTGAGCAGCACGCTTCAAATCAATGAGACTGTCAAATGAATATTCAGATACTCGTACAAAGTGTAAATCGTCGGAATCAGCAGGAATTGAGGTTTCACTCACTTCGTAGTAATTAGTTAATCTTCTTGGGATCGTTGTATAAAAGTAACACAGTAGCGTCGTACTCGACTCCTCGTTTCCTTCGCGCCATATTGTCGTTGAATTAAGACCTCGTGAACATAAAAGTATATCCATACTAATACGTATTTTTACAGCGACAAATGGGTATTGATTTTCGGAAGGCGAAACTTTTCAAATTTTAGACACCATTTTGTCAATTTTTGAAGAAGAGGATTGCAATTCCTTCTGTTTTTCGAATCTCTTGTAAAAAGATACTCACTTTCTTCGTTTCGCGAGGTTTTAATTCGACAAGAAACGTGTTTCAACGTTTCGTTTAATCGCCAGGATGTAAAAGGCATCCTGATTTAATATTCGAAAGGATCAGTGAATATATCGAGCGTAAGATCAGACAGACTTTAACATACGTTCTCAAATGATGTCCTGTAACTCGACAGTAAAAGGATTTTATACCTATCTGTTAAAAAAAAAAACAAAAAACAGAATATTCGCTTGCAAATACATACATGCCGTCGACACGACATTTTTTAATAAAATTGCACCGAATATACGAGAAACGTTTTCCGTTATTATTTACAACCTTCCACCTTTAATGTACATGAACATTAATTCTTTCGGTACATAACATTGGTAAAATAGAATAAAATAGACAAAACGGTAAATAACATTAACAAAGTAAAGCAGATGTACTCGCTGGTGTATAAATCTTCGAATAAAACAAAACATCGGACCTTCGCACAATGTTAACGAAAGTAAAAATTAATACAATATTTGTTTTTGAATGATTTTGAAAAATAAGATGATTGGCATTAATTCTATAGCATGATCTTTGCAGTTATGCTAATTACCATTTGCATAATGGGTAAGACGATAAATCCAAATATAAACATTAAACAGATGTATATACTGAACAATTCAGTTGTAAACACGATGCATCGAATTGTCGTCTGACGTAAGTCCTTGCTGTTCCTTATGCTGATAATTTTGTCCAGAATGAATCGCAATATGTACAGGAACACCTTAAATAGAACGAATTTTCAGTAGGATAGAAACATAGAGGAAGTTTTAAATTAGGTTCTCCTTTAATTACTTTATGCTTAAAAGAAATTAAATAAAATTTTTTATTTTAAACTTGAAAATGCATAAAAAAAATAATTTTTATGACCTCAGCAACAGGTATGATGTTCAACATCACGTATAATAGAGCGAGGAGAGATCGACCAGTCGCTCGACCCATTACCCTGATCAGAGCCGAAAAAGAATATTCTGTTCGTGGAACGCCGCACGATTCTTGATAATTAACCAGGTACTCTCGGAAATTGTGCAAGTAGTTCGATTTCGTGTCGATTGTAACAGAATCCTCGTAACAGCTTTCTATTTTATTGCACGGATCCGGCAACAAACTCGTTGAAATATCATTCCCTTCGAAAAGGAGACTATTTTATATTTAATACACCCATATCTCTAATAGTATAAAATAGTCCCTGGTAGGTACAAGTCGCTAATGAAACATAAATTGATTTCTGTACTAATTTACACGAAGAAGACTCTTTGTCTACTCAATAGAATCTACAAATACTTCTAATTAACTTTAATTAAATAAAAATAAATTCAAATTCTCGCCGGACTTTGTGTCGCCATCTAGCGGTCAAAAGACCGAACTATTTTTCGGAGTATGGTCAGCGCCTCTATCGGGAAAACGCTCAAGTTTGTCCTCGATAGTTCCTTTTTTCACCGTTAGATGGCGCTTTTGTGGTAATTTACCGACATGTTGGTAACGTACCGACAGCTGTCGGTAAATTACCACGAAAAAGTTCCTCGATAGTTCCTTTTTTCACCGTTAGATGGCGCTTTTGTGGTAATTTACCGACATGTTGGTAACGTACCGACAGCTAGAGGCGCTGACCATTCTCCGAAAAATAGTTCGGCCTTTTGACCGCTAGATGGCGACACAAATTCCGGCGGGAAATTTGAATTTCTTTTTATTTAATTAAAGTTAAAGCGAAAAAAATGGGAATCCACAAGAGTAACGGTGATAGTTTAAATGTTTTAAAGAAGGATAGTTGAAGAATAAACGACAAACAATTTTTTTAAATTCTTTTGGACAAAATGACAAGTGGATTTCTAGATACAACTCTGAGAAAATTAACAGGAATCAAACACAAGCATTTGTTTTAATTAATCTAAGATAATAATCAAGTCAGCAAAAAAAAAATGAAAGCCAAGAAGCCACGTCTAATGCATCCGTCTGTCTTGCTTGATAAATTTACCTATCAAAATTTACCTGAAGCGAAATCACCGTATTTCCTCTGATTCGATCGATCCAGATCCGAAACGCTGTAAGGATTTTTCCATTTCCAATCGGGGATAACGGCCTCATGGATGATGTTATCCGACAAGGTATGATCGATCAACTCGTCGTATTTCCAATCGCCTGATATCTGGCTTAAAGCATTCCCATCCGTTTTAAATTTGAATTTATCGTCCGAATGTGGATAAGCATTGCACGGCGATTGATCTTTCACATAGCTATTTTCCATATCACATTTACTACCATCTAGAAACTATTAAAGGATGCAAAATGTACAGAGTTTTAATAAAAACTGTTTATAGATCAAAAATTTGACAGCAGGAAATTAAGAATTTATGTAAAGCAAAGTAATGTTAAGAAGAATGGAAATAATTATGGTGTGATCCAAACAAAATGTATAAAAGTGTGAAACAGGATTCAAAGTGTTTAAAGTCATGATTTCTCGTTTTACTTGTTGATTATGAAAAAAACATTTATTTTCCAGATGCCATTTCTCGTTATAATCAGACTTTGGTACAAAATCGAAACTGTTCTGACTTTGTAAATCACTCATATTCAAAGAACAGGACACACGGATCGCAGTTGGACCTCCCTCGGTACGCATAATCGCTAATTTTCAACTACGCACGATTTTAAACACCGATTACAATTTTATCGTCGTAAACGACGACGAAAATATCAGTTAATTTTTATGTCCATTCGTTCGAGAAGAACGTTCACATTCACAAAACGAATGAAATTATCCGTCGATACGTAACGTCACCTGACAACGAAGTATACATGTATAGCGCGATTCATTTAAATCGACTTTTCGATTTGCTATAAATTCTTTTGAGTCCTTATAGTGGGAACAAAATCAACTGACCCGCTCAAGGTCATTGGAGAGTCATCCCCACCACATGATATCGTTTTTCTTACCCCCACCATTTCATCTCTGATTGTTACGTGAATCTAACGTAAAGGTATTGCGTCTGGTGCACTTTACAGTCAGAAAAGTCGCTTCGAGCGGTCAATTGAGCTTGATCCGATTATAGCTTGCTGCGAAAATAAATGGCGCACGGGTTATTCAATAGAACTTTATTGTCACGTGACTAACAATAAGACAGCCGACAACGTGGAGCAGTTTCATTGAGAAAGCCGCCGATTACAAATGTTTATACAAATCCATTCTCGTGTATACATATAGATTATCAGACACTAATCGTATTCACCGAAGTAAAATATGATGTTAGAGAAAACCAAATAACAGAAGTCACATAGAAAAAAAAAACGCGAGGAAAGAAACATCAGCGATCATGATTCTGCGTTCTCTCTACGTAATTACAAAATTGATCTTGTGTACAGCGCGCACGACGTTAAACAGGGGTATTCTCGGCTTGATTTTCATCATCGTACCAACTAGGATCCATTAAGTCTACAAATAATATATATTTCTACAAATTCCGACTCATCATTTTCAGTACACTTTCACACTCATCACAGTCGCGCATCTCACTATTTATTCTTAAGCTGTGTGTACTGTGTTATGTTGGTTTTTTTTTTGTCTTGCTTGCTTTCTTTCATTAAGGATAACATCGAGAGACGAGTCACAGCAACTTCGAAGCCGACGTTCTTCACTGTCCCGTAATCGTGAGCAGTAAAAGTACGAAATATCAGAGAAACATCACGGCAAGACTCGTCGAGGTGCGTTAGTCTGCTTTGGCGCTTAAACAATAATAGTGCGAGGAAATTCAAAGCGTATACCGCGTGAAAATTTGTATTTCGTGTTTTTTTCTTTTATCTTTCTTTTGTACAGCAATTCCTGTTGCCGCTTGTGCGGGGAAAACGCATTGGAGGACAACGATCGTTTTTTGCGAGGTATTCTCGGTATCAATTGGGCGAATTTATTTAATTATTTATGAACCATTGTACGAAAGCGGGATTTGGTTCGTAACGTTTGCATAAATTTTCGAATAAATACGTCCATTCAGCGGGGCAAAGAGAGAGATTCACCGATCCCGTGTTTCGGGGACTCGATGACACTCTGAAAGACTGGGGGGAGATACCGAAACTTTTGCGCACATTTACAACATGCCGAAACCCTTTGAGTAGTTGATCGCCTTCAACAAACGATCTTGCAATTTTTCTATTGTACTATAGTCCGGCAACAGTAAGACGTTGAAACACGTGTGAGCTATCGGTAGTCTGAAAAATTAGAAAATATGTTAGCATCGACTTACAATTACGATAAGAAACCGCGATCTGTCATAGCTCGTACCTATCTGAGTCTGGACCGTGTCTGGCGATGACCATCTTTAGCCTCGACAAACCGCCAACCGGTACTCTGTCGCTTCCAGTGGTGAATTGGAGAAGCCTTCGTTGACTTTCTGTTGGCAACGAATGCGCGACTCGCCAGAAATTACGTATTGCCTCGCTGTCCACTGTGTAACCTCCTTCGTATTCTGTAGCAGCTTCTAGTTCTGCAAAATCGAAGATCTTGCTGCCGCAAACAAGCTGCAATAAAAATTCGTAGTTTAATTATAATTTTCTATAATTAATTATGTCTATAACCTAACCTATCTAACGTAATAGTTAATACATACTTGTTCGATTTCTTCAGGTCTAAAAAGTAACGCCAGCGGACTTTCGTCTGTAACCATTTGAAAACCACGCCTGAACGCCTTAAATTGCCTTTCTACTGATTTATTAAGTAAAAAGTCCGCATAAAGATCTACGAATTCCTTCTTGTTCTCTTGGGTCACAAATAATTCGTCACCGTTTTCTTTGAGATCATGGAAAGATATCCAGCCAAAGACATCCCTGCGATATACAAAAAGTTATTAATTTATTTGCTATTCAAATTATAATAACCTTCATCAGTTATAGACTTACTTATAAGCCACTTTGAAGGTTTGCATAAATGTCTCCGGCATGTCATCTCCGGTATACTCCAGCAATTCTTTCAACGTTCGATACAATGTAGGACTCCAATCTTCCAAATCAGCGAAAGTTCCTTTCCTACCGAGTAATTTTCGATAAACTACCATCGAGAAACGCACGTCAAGTATTACATTGTTGTATATGGCTAAGCCAAGAACAACGCCTATAAGCGTGAAATGTGCGTTGACCTCCAATGATGTTGGATTGAACCATGTCATCTGGGTGTCTTCCTATTATAAACAAAAACACAGATAAGTGTACGGTAAACGTTCGCTTCGATTATTGAAACCCAAATTACCTGAGTTGTGAACATGCCGTAATCGGGATTAAAGATTTCCTCTACGATTAAATGAAAGAATTCTTTGGAGACTCCGCCCTCGTCTACTCCCTGCTCACCCTCAAATTCAACAACTAATTGCTTCTTAAGGTCAGATGGATTTTCCATCGCGATCATTTCTAATTCAACTAACGCATCGTCTATCAAACGATCTCTCCTAACCTATTTTGATAAAAACAAAGAAGTACTATTAATACAAATTTGACAAGAAAATTATAAGTTCGTACATACCTTTAATTTTAAATACGGATTAGTTGGTTGACCAACAATAGTTTGTAAAAAGCTCACTCGGCGTTCACTGTACATTCTGATACGATTATCGTAATACAACCCCAACGTCTTCGTAGCAGGCGTGAGAATGAAGGCGTAATTCATAAAACTAAATTTCATAGGTTCCTCACTCTTATAATACGCGAAATCCTTATCCATTTCTATGGCATCACTTAACGGTTCGTTATAAAAGTCGGTAAAAGGTATAAACGGTTTCCGTACGTCTAGTGCGGACAATCCAAGTTCTTTCGCTAATGGATCCTTTAAATAATTATAATTATTGTCCGCGTTAAGAATAACAATTAACCATTTTGTAATCTCTTTTACCATGTTTTTACCTGAGGAATCTGTGTCGCCCTTCCAGATTTATCGTTACTAGCAGATTCACCATCATCATCTATATTTAACTCAGGTTCATCTAATTCACCAGCTAACATACTCGCGTAATATAGAATTTTCATAACTTTCGTAGGAGCGGTAATAGTGTCTGCATCTTGAACGCAATAATCTCGCGTAAAAGATCCACCTATTACCTGTAAAAGTAAACATTTGTAGTCTGCTCTTAAACTTGTTTATAACCTTAAAATGTATACCTTGACGGTTATCAATTCTTGAAGAGCCTGTAAAATACTTAGAAGTCGAGATTTACAATGTTTAGCCCATACGCGAGCCAGTTTAGCTTGTGCCACGACAGGAAAACAGCTGAGTGCTTTACAAAGCATGTGAAGAGCGAGTTCCAGAAATTCGCTCTTTCCGAGCACAGGAATTTCAAACACAATGAGGAATACATTTAACATGCTGTCCACATTTTCCCATGCCATAAGGCGAAACACTCTCAAATCTAATTCGATATTATCCGCCAAAGTGACTAGTGCATTGACTAAAGCAGATTCAAATGCCTCCCCTAAACATAAAAAGAAAAGTGCGATCGATTAAACATGCATAGAAAAGAATGTAATCATTATTTTATTATTTTATTTCATCGAAAATTATATTACCTGGTAATGACCAAAGAGCGGCAAAGGCTCTTCGGACAGCTGGTAGATCAACGCTAGTATCATCATTATTAGGAACTGTGGGCGATTCTTCACTGCTATCTTCTTCTTTGTCTTCTCCTTGAATAGATCGAATTGCTTCTTTATCCATGTCGCCAGGCCTCAACAAACTATCTGATGCTCTGTTGAGAAGCGCGGTCAACAGAGAATCATTTTTAGCAGTTTTTTGAAAACTGAGACACAATGCCTTCCCAGACGAGAACACTTCTCCCAATGTACGAATTAACAGCGAGTACGATCCTTCCGATTTACATTTTTCTATTATATCCAAAAGTTTCGCTTCTGTGAGATATAGTACCCGTTTTCCTGTTAATAATAAATCAATTTTATTCTGTTGCAAGTATTTCTCCAAGTAATTTATCATTATAGATACTCGTAATAAAATCGTTCGTGTCTTGCCTAATACCAGATTACAATGCTTCTAAATTAAATTACAAATAAATAAAGAACAAGAATTTTGAATGAAATACATTTATTAACATGTACACAGCAGCTACACGAAAGTCAATAAATAACGTTAGTTCAATTTTGTATACAATGATTCCATAAAAAAAAAAACAAGGGAAATTATTCAATTATTTCTACTTATGATCCATATATCTTTCTCTTTCTATGTATCTGAGGTACAGATTGAGTATTATTAATTTTGCAACAGAACGAGAACAGTTTTTTACGCGAACTCCTGTGTTAGAGGATACCTTTTTTTTACGATGAAATTTCCGTTTTATTTTGCTCCGTCTCGATGTTTTTTTTATGATTTTATTGTTATTTTTATTTTGTTTATTCACGGGATTGTTATTATAATTTGGAATTCGAATATTATATCTGTCTAACATACTTAGAAAAACCTCCTCATCCGACACTATCGATTTACTTAAAACTGAAGCGCAATTACGATTCGTTTTCGAAAATGGGCATAATGTACTATGACTATCTATCCTTGATTTACTGGCAGGAAGCGATATAGTCGGCTTTTCATTCGACATTAATTTAGCGCAAGTTTCACTGTTACTTGTAAATCTATTCTTAAAAGAAATTTGCGTATTGTTGTATGTTAGAGCTTGAGGAATGGAATCCGATTCTTTGGTATTTTCGGAAATCTCCATTTTTATAGGAAACATTACCGAGTCGTTGTTTACAGGGACAGGATTTACGCAGGGATTTGATGCAATACCTTCGTTCGAACATGTCGGATTTACACTTTTAACTGGTAAACTCTTAGCCATTGACGCCGGTCCTGGCTCTAAAGTTGTTCGGGCTACTTTACTTGGTTGAGTTCCATCGCAAAGTCTTGCTTCTTGCGAGAACAATTGAATAGCTTGAGCCGCAGCTTGATTTGGAGTTAGATTTGTTACCTATCCAACAAAGAAATTGCATTGGCACCAAATATTTTTCCCTTGAACAGTCTAAATAATATTTGTACGTACTTTGCCACTCGATGCACAGTTTTGGTTGTCACAGTCAGGATTGCCACATCCATCAGTAAGTTGATAAAAATACCGTTCGATCAACTGTTTAGCAACTGCACGCTTCATGTCGCTGCAAGGGCTTTCTGCTCCTACCCTAGTAAAGTAATGACAGAACAAGACAGTTACTATATTTTCCATATGCAGAAAATATAAAACAACACCAAAGCTGATGTTGCATCAAAACAAACCATGTTAAAAATAACCTACGCTTGTGGAGTCATAATAATACTGCGTTTTGCAAAAATAGAAGTAAATAATCTATCGTCTAGGAATAAGAGCGATCAAGCAAGCAGGGAAACATGATACAGGAATGAGAAAGTTATGGTCAATGTTTGGTTAATATTTTTATAGCATTTTAGAGGTAGAAATTATCGATGCATGTCCTTCCGAGTAAACAACAAACTATTGTTAGATATTAGTCACATGTTGAATATGCACAGAATTGCGAGTCTCCAATGTCTTGGAAATGGATAATGGAAATGTTTCTGCTCACATTGAAACGAACACCAATCGATTGGAGAGTTAGCCAAAACAAGTGACGCAAAAGTAACAGAAACACTAATTGTGCATCCCAATATTCTCAATTCTTTAATTAGGAACACATGGTGGTGAGATGTAGCAGTGATTCGCGACGTTGCCAGCTCAAGCGAAGATGACAGTTCAGAAAGAGATCAGCTTCTCGAGGTCGATGAGTCGAGTCGTTGTACCAAAACAAAGCACGTTAAAAATAACCTGGGCTCGTAGATATTCGTAACGATATTGCGTTTCGCACAAAAAGCAAAATAAACCTTTCGTCTAGGAAAAAGAGCGAGATGCGAGCAGAGAAACGTGTTACAAGAACGAGAAAGTTCTAGACAACGAGCACTCCTGTGAAACGTCGATGTCACCTGGAAGCGTAATCTTCCCCAGGGTCCCCTTGACCCTTGGCGTTCATAGACCGTGAATCCTCGAAATTTTGCCTCCTCCGCCTCGATCGTAACAGGAAATCTCGCCACGTCCGCTTCTTCTAACAAATCGGTATATCGAAGTGCACTTATGCACTATCACTAAATTTGGTCAGCGGACCTCTTGTCGGCGGCTTCGCCACGATGCCTTCAACTACGTTTTCACTACGTATTACGCACTATCCTAGTATGTATACACTTCGAAATAGAATAGTAAAAGAAAGACGGAGCGAACAGACGGAAAGTAAGGCGAAGGGAGAGGGAAAGAGATAGACTGAGAACCGTAGTTCGGCTTTTGCTCGAGGTATATTTGTCCGTAACTCGAACCGAACGTATTGGTCGAGGTTAGGTGAACACTGTTCCGCGGTTGCACAAAGTATAATGTCCGTGGATCGCGTAGCTCGACGACCCCGTTGATACGCGAATTTTTCAAGTCAATGTCAAAATACCGAGGAAAGAGATAAAACGAATCGTTTTGCGGCCCCTTCTTGGCTGCTGTCTACTGTTCTGTACGGACAAGCCAGCTGCGATTATCGAGATTCTCGATCGATCGAACCGTGGCTGATGTTCTCTCGATCTCTCGATAACTCATTGCGACGTGACCTGGATCGCGCGCGAAAAACACGATTTTCGCGGACACGCTGCGATTTAAAAAGTGATTGATTCGTTTCTGCTTTTATTTGAATTATGTAAATCGTTTCATATTCGATCGTATTCGATGTTTAATCGCGATCCATGCTGAAGCGGGTAACATAAATCTCTTTGAATAAGAAATTATAATATGTTGAAAGAATTCTTTTGCTTCTCAATTAATGAAGTCATTTTAAGATAGCAGAATAGAGAAATTAGAGTATCTAATCTACCTAAATTCGTCATTGCATTGAAAACTATAATCATTTCAATTGTTTCGTCTCATACTTTTCTTCTTATATTGTAATCTATAATTACACTTTGAAACCTATTAAAAAAGTATTGATTTTATTAATTTCATGTTTTTCAAGACACAATTTCCTGTAAAGTCTCCTTCCACGTTTAATAAAAAAACTAAAATAATCATTTCTTTCATATATTCCTCTTCACAATTTTTAATTACATTTTCAAACTTATCCAAAAGTGTTAAAGTAAAAGTGTAAAGTAAAACTGTCTAATATCGCTACTCACATTATTCTTTTTACGATTACGTTCCCAGTTTGTTTTACACGCGATAAAGTCGTTGATTGTACGAACATAATAAAACTGATCGTACACCGACACCACTGGGGAAGTTTCTAAAAGGTAATATCGATTCCGTGCTAAATTCAGCATAGGCTATTGCAGGGTGTCGAGTATAATTTCTTCGCTGATTTCGCGACAATAAGAAAACTGAGGCCAAGCAGGGTGCGCGGGGGATGTGGTTGGTAGCAAGTCATTCGATAATTTCTATCGATACGGGGGCGAATATAAAAGGGAAATTGAGCTTTCGGGGCGAAACGAAGGACTGACGTGAACAGGAAACCATTAGTTCACGGGAAAAAAAAATGGGGCGAAATTATCGGTGCCAAGCTGTGCCATTTGCCGACTAGACGAGCGAATAAAGCCGCACCCTCGGTCACACCTTCGTACATATGCACGCTGCGTTTTATTTAAATTCATTCCTGCCACTTTCTCGTTAATTGCAACGCCAAATCCGTAGTCCAGTGAAAACTTCTCCGAATCGCACGGTTTGGAGTTCATTTTCAGCGAAGTTACGATAACACACCCCTTAAAATTTAATTTCCGAGATATTTTAACGGAAATATTAACTTCGGAATATAAAAAGTGGGCACGCTTGTCGGTTTTAACGAGTAAACGATAGTCGTTTTCGACTCTTGAGGTTTCCGTCCCCTACAAATTTCACAAAGATTTTCTAAAATAATTTTTAACGAAGTAAAGATTAGATAATATTATGTTTTCTCGGTATAGAAGTATGTTTTGCACTCCCCTATGTGAAAATATGTTATCAATTACTTTTTCTTTATACTGTTAACGTTTACTTAAAATTTATAGAAGATCCAAACTTTAGAAATTGTATAGGTACTTTTTTCTATCAAAGTAAATGCAAGACAGAACGTTTCGTTGATATTTTAATTGATTCGTGCTACGTCGCCATATTAGCGCCAGTGGAGTGCATTCAAATCCTAAAACTTCACTACCCCTTTGAATATTTCACAGGGTGATTAAATAAATAACTTATCCTACTTACTTCCACCTGTTTTCATTTCCCACTGAAAAGCCGTCATTTCCTCGAATAATCCCATCTTCGCGGGTCGATGTACATGCACAAGCTCGCTCGAAAGAATTATCTACACAACGAAGGACAAGCACAAGCCAGTCGACCAGTTACCAAGTTCTTAAGTTGACAATGTAATTTAAAGTTTCCGAGATCGCTCTTGGGTGGAGATAGCTCGGGCCATTTAGTTGGATGATCGAGAGTCGCTGATTAGACAGAAATCGGTGCTCCAGCAAGCAGGTGTCATCAGTAATTTGGTGCCAAGCCAACTACTCGAGATTTTTCGATGATACACACCTATACACGTGTTCGATCCGAAATATGCCAGAGGTTCGCAACGCACCTGTGATAGGCTCCAAGAAAACTTCCTTCTCTTATCCCTTTCTGCTTCAATAATTCAAATAAAAGGACATAAGTAACATGCGCAAGTAACATTTATTGATCACCAAGATGAACCTCTCGATATACAGTGAATCCCATAAATATTCGTAAACTCGGCACTTTAATCTTCAAATATCAAGATCAAATATCAATTACAAGATTAAAGAACAAAATATCTCAAAAACAATCAACGCAGCAAGGACTACAAAAGCGAGTCTGATATTCGAATTTCTCTTGCCAGCATCCGAATCGTTAAGCTTCAGAAAATACTTGCTCGCGACCATCCGAGAAGTTGAATACGATAATGCACAACGAAACGAACGCGCTCGACCGAGATCGCGAAAGGAAATCGTTAAAGCCCGTCCGCGAAGCTTCCTTTCAATTCCTCGAAGATGCAATAGGGATAGGGGTGGAAACGAGCCCTCAGATTGTATCTAATCCGACGAGTCTTAGGCCACGAAAGTGTTCCGGGGCCTTTGAAGGCCTGATAGCTCCGCGAGACAATTGTTATCGTTATCGCTGGCCGAGGCAACTCGGACAGACCGGCATAAACAGACCGCTTTTCTCTTCTATTTTTTTCTGGGTTAGAGAAGTCGGAACTTGCGGTGGAAGTCGAGGACGATAGAGATCGGGAAGCAGAAAGGTACACGGATTTACAGGGACCAGGGGTCGCTTGATAGGGGATGAAGCTTCCGCTTGGATGCGGCCGAGTTTCGATCAAGGCCAACTTCGCTATTCGTTTGCCACCCCTGCACTCTTCCGTCGTCCTCTTTCTCCCACCCACGTACTTCTTTGACTCCTCGCCACCCCCACCGACTCGCACACTTCTTTTCTACCCTATTTTTATTCTCATCTTTTATTCGCCCACCTTTTTTTACTTGATGCTTCGCGCTATTCTCATCATTCTCGACCATCGCTATCCATTCTGTCTCCCCTCTTTCTACTACTCTGAGCAACGCTTCTGTAAACTGCTTTCCCTTTTAATTTTAACTCACCCTTAAGTTTCCTCGGATGAGCGAGTGTGGTTTGGTGTTTATCTTTTTTCACTCTTTCAAGGTTAAAATGCACCCCATTAATTAAAAAGAAAAGAAAATTCTCTTATTCTCCAAGAAATCTTCATTTACGAAGGCAATCGAGGATTGCACAGTCTTCATGAAGTCGAGTCATGCATTTATTGACAAATGTTCCTCGATAATAGTAGAATTTCGAGAATAGTCGGCGAAATGAACTGTACTCTTCCATTCTTGCGTGGTTTCATTACATTTTCTCTCATTCCTCTCTTTCTCGATAGCCGTTCTCCCCTATTCTTGATTTTCCTTTCTTTCGCAGCACATATTGCGCGCTATTGTTTCCCAGAGCCTCTAATTCCGACGGTAATGATCTCGTAGTCGATGTTCGACCAGTCGTATCGGTGTTCCACGTTACGCGCCGCTGCTCGTATCGACTTTGCTTTATATTAAACTTCAACCTCTGGAACTGGGAATCGCAATGACGAAGCGCAATGATTCACATCGTCTTTGGTCCACTCTTAAATTAATTCGGTACTCGCTAAACTGCGAGTTTATTGCTCGGCGCGAGCTGTATGGTGGCCAACGAAGCGTTGTTCGAATAAGTTTTCATTCGGATAAATTTCCATTCGAATAAATTTGTATTCTGATACAATCCGATTCGAGTGTGTGGCACGTGTTATATAACGGGCGACAGCGCGTTACGCGAATAAATTCCCATTCGAATAGACTTTTCATTCGATCTATATTTTATTTTTATTATTCAGGGTATCTTTTATTATCACAGACGCTGTTTTTGAAAGTCTTTTCTGTAAACTGACCCGTACAATGGTTTAACAATAAAACAGAGCTCGAGTAGACAATTATTAAAAGACTACCTCAAAAGTTACTACCTCGTTATTCCATCTATTTCCCTGAAAAAAAATCTTGAAAAAAATGTACAGCGTGATTCTCTGGCTAGTTTTCGACAAAGTTTGACTCTGTTGATCGAAATAACTCCCGGGGTTGCAAGGTCCCTAGGAACGCTCCCGCTTTTTGTGATCTGTTATTGTTGTTGAAATTCAAGGGCGAAAATATAGGTTCTCGCGCAGCTGTTTCCAGCGAGGGGGAAAACGTTTATTCTGCAGAGCTGCATTTGTTGGCTCGAAAAGACAATTACAAGGGCGACTAAACACTCCCTTCCGACGCGTTCGAGAGTCTCGTCGTTGGATTTCTCTGGTATTGATCTGTCGTTTTCCGCTCGATCTCTTAATCTGTTCAGTCCCGCTTTTTTCCGCCGTTTCGCGGACGTACGGTATTTTTCTTTTCGAAAAGTTTCTGCTTATATTTCGCTCTTGCTCTGGTTTTAGCGGCGGGCTTAAGATGGGATCGAATGTTTTTCAGCAGAGAAAGTCTCGAGGCTCTTGGTCTGATGCGAAGTCTTGATTGGTCTTGGAAGTTTGGTTCAATTTTGAAGTCTTGATTGATCTCGAAAGTCTTGATCGGTTTTCAATGGTTTCTATCGAGCGCCAAGTCCTGGTTGAGTCTCGAAACTTTCGACGTGCCCTCAATATTTTACATAAATAAATGCATTTGGAGATTCGACGAGCTTTTCATTATGCGTTAAATGCACTCCAGTAGCTATTTACATTCATGAATTGTGCTTGAATGAGTAATTAACTGCATCGATAATATCAAAATTGATCGGTTTCTTATATATAAATTATCATCTATTCGTTATTTCTTGAATTGTTTTTTGAAAATTGATGAAGTTAATTATTTGTTAATAAAGAATTTATAAATTCGTCGATTTATTAAAATTGAAATACTTATTGGAACGAGTCAGTGTGTCAGAAAGCTTTTTGAATCACTAAGTGTATTTATTTTTTTATGTCATGTCATGCCTAAATGTTTAGGACTCGTTGAAAGTTTCCAAACCCATCAAGACTTCAAGTGCAATCGAGACTTTCGCGATCTACCAAGATTTTCAAGATGTTCGAAGCGATTTGAATCTTCACAGCCTTGAAAGTTTCGAATCTCATTCCGGACACTGATCAGTAGACTTTATTTTATTTTGTCTATACTGTCACCAATGCAACCTGAACCAATTGATTTTGGATTTCAAGTTTATCGTGCCATTTAAGTAAAAAATTGCAATGAAGATTGTAATTGACCCGTCCTCATGATCAATTCCTTCTTTAAAAAGAGAAGATGAATACCATTTTACGTTTTCGTGGCCTTAGTCTTCTGCAAACCTATTCTGTGATCATTTTCGCGAGCGTTATATGCGTCCCTCGGAAGTTCGGAGAAACTGTTTTTCCTTGTTTCTTGTTTCTGTAAATTCGATGGGAGATGAGGAAACCTTCTTCGAGAACTCGCGCCAAGAAGCACGAACAGATCGAGCTATTGCATTAATTCCTTCTGTTTGTTCACCGCAGAGTCTAAAGAAGCGTGAAAGGAAATACGAAGATGTAAACGATCACCTTGGAAATCTATTCCGGGGGGAAAACATTTTCCGAGAAAAACGCGAGCATCGATTTTAAGAAGCCATTTTCGCTCAGAAATGAGTAATTAATATGTATGACTCATGAACATGATACTGTATTGAATTTCTACGATAATTTAATTAGCAACAAATTTATTTATTACAGAATTCTCGAAATTAAGAAAAATAATACAAGTGCTTTTAAATTACAAAGGGTACGATAATAAAACAGTCGTGATCAAACAATTTAGATTGAGCTTTTAAGTAAATACTTCTTTGCAATTTTCATAATATTTGAGGCAAATTAGATTGGTGATTATTAAAGAGAAAAAAAAAATCAACATTGCATTTAGATGAGGGTACGAAGGGGTTAATTTCCTTTGTCAGGAGGTCTGTCTACAACGTTTTGCTTTCCTCTTTCGCAAAAAAGGGTCGTTCTAACCGCGACGCTCCCGATGTCCTCGACTGGTCACCGAGATAATTAACGCGTTGTATTCAGTAATTAAACGTGGCTTCGTGATTCGTGACACTGACTTTCCAGGAAAGTGGGAGGTAATCGGGTTATCCAGCCGTGAAAGGTGAGTACGTTATACTTCGGACACGAACGTCGTCACACGATGGCCAGTTTTAAGAACTTAATTACGAAAAGTAAATTCATGAAAATTACGAAAAGGATATTTACGAATTTGTACAGTCTTATCGTCATTTAACACCCAAAACTGACCGAGAATATCTAAAAATCCTCAAAGTTAACTTATTATCTGCTTTATGACTGTTTCCCTACAAGACCAGGAACTCTTAACGTTTGCAGGTATAGGAGTATTTGTACATGACTATCGTCGACGAAATTCATCAACAGGCTAATCGATGGGAGCTCTAGTACCAGAACACGAGCCGCGACAACCTCTTTTCCGCTTTGACAGAGATCGTAAGGGGAGAAAGAGCGATCCTCTCGGTGCCTCGAGAGAGCCAGATTCGACCTTCTCCAATCTGTTCCCCTTTCTACGCCCGCGAGTCACAGTCGCGATCGATTTACTCGGTGGACCGAGCTTCGTTATCGAATCTTCGTCGCAGGTGAGCTCCTCTGAGCGGACAACTTTAAGGGGAGCTCGAAGCAAGAACGAGCGAAGGTCGAGACGTTGGGATTAAGGGCAACGGCAGGGTAAAAAGCGTGACACGATGGAAACTCTTTCGCAGACGACATTTTGTATCTTCTCGCGCGGAGACTTATTGCTCAACATTTTTTTTTTTCGCGGCTCTTTGAAGATTTTCCACGCATCTAAGGACACGAATTAGTCATTCGTCTTTCCTGACGGTGGAAACGGTCGGGGAAGTTTTGTATTAGTAAACTGGGGATAATGGTGTTTTTATAAGGGTGTAGTTTTACTATTCAACTTTGTATTTAATTTATGCAAAAGTGGTCAATTTTGTGGTAGCTAAGGCACCTGAATGATGTATAATTTAATTAATTTTAATTTAACTTAATTTAGATTGAATTGGTATCTGCAAGAAGAGCCAGTGTTACGAATTTGTGAAGTTTGGATTTTTTCTTCCGCAACTTTCGCTTAATTCAACTTTGCAAAACCTTTACCAATTTTGCACAATTCCAACGCACACCTTCGTTTCACCTCGAGGATCTTCAATTGTCGGATAGCATTAATTGAAATCCTTCAGCCGGTTTCGCGACACCTTCGTTCTCACAGAGATTCATCACGGGAACTTTTCACTCGGTTCGAGCGAGACTTTTCAATTGTTAAATTGGAAGTTACGTCGGTGAATTTAATTGTGTTAATTAATATTCAGGCGCGGTTCGTCTCGGCTGGAAATTGAATTTTTATCGAAGCTCTTCCCCGCGTTATGTGGGACGTCGGCCTAGAAAGTCTGCATCTCGTCGGATCGAAGGTCTGGGGGCTTCAGTTTATTTCGTTTCGAGGGGGTAGGTCCCAGCGGTGTGTGACAAAGTGCATATCTCGATTCGGGTTATGCACTCTCGAGGATCGCATCGAATTAGGATTATGCCCTGGTCAAAGAGTGACGCTCGAGAAGGTCCAATTCCGTGGATTTTATCCTTATGAAATTCGTACGGCTTGACACCGTCGCAAAAACATACTTAACACGTTCGCTGGCAGACTAATAATCATGAAAATTTCTACGAGGAATATTTTTTCTAAATATATAACTAGAAATTACATGGTCTAACTAATTCTTTACGAATTATTGAAATTTGGGTTCTTTTGTTGGAAAAGGATTTGTATACGATGATTGATAATTACCTAGTACTTTTAGTTTAATAATCACAGCGATATCCATTGGCAATGTAATACATAAGGTTGTTTATTTACCTATTTCTACAGTAAAGATTCATCTAAATGTAAATCAAGCCACGTCGGATTATAGATTAATATTTAAAAAAGATGAATACATAATCAAAGCACGGATATTCGATAGTATAAATACAGAATTTGAAGGAAATGTGAAACTATTAAATTATTGTAGTAATCAAGTATCGAACCAATTTTTAAACTGGATTAAATTCAAAATAATATCTGAGCCAGTGAACAATGATAAGAATATTTAACTACAGTCGCAAGATTGTAATTCTAATAATAACGTAGAAATATCACGTACCAGAATCCATCTAAAGAATCCTTTCATACGCAAATATATTCTCCCAAACCTGAATATAAAAACTTGAATTAATTTCTTCTCCATTCTGGAATGAAGTACCTGCATTTTAATTACTTCTACCATCCCCTACATACCGTTTGCAGACTTCTAAAGCCATACCCATCTCAGCTAAAGATTCCCATGAAATCCCAGAATATTGTTGGAAAATGTTTGGAAACGCTTGAACATTTCACATTTAACTTTGAAATAGAAGTTGGCCGTAACTGGGTCTGAAACCAAATGGGAGCGACGTACTGCTATATTACCAAGATTATGACGTCAGGCTCTTCCGTCATGAACTCTCGGTAGGCGGGCAGTAAATTCTTGCCGTGGCACGCACGATAACAGTGGTACCCTGAAAAATCCTGCCTGATGTATGGCCCCGCGAATTTCGTCCTACCCCCACGACGAGCTATAGTTGATTTCGCCCACGGAAAAGCAACGGGAACGAAGCCTTTCATATGTAAAGACCTGGAAATATTGGCTTTCCGATCGTGATCTGAAAATTGACGACGACTATTGGTTTCCGATCACGGAATAATGGAGTTTCCAAACGAACTTACAGCCTTGACATATTGATTAAATATTTAACACCCGATTCGACGGGGAAACCGAACCCCCAGGTACGTTTCACGCGCGACTGTTAGACGCAATACTGAAAAATCTAAGGAGCTGTCTAGAAGAAATAGAAATGTTTGAAAAATAGGGGAGGCAATTCGTGTGCGTAATAATAGCTCCAGATATTGAATTAAAGACAATGGAGTTACATTACCTTTTATGATACCAAGCTTCGCATCCTTGAACATACATTATTAATTTATTGTATTGAAGACGTGCGAGGTTTGTTATGAATACTCTAGAATTTGGTGTGTCTTGTTTGCCGGAGATTAGCGAATCGTAATTTCGTCTACAGAACCGACGGATGAACGTGCACAAGGGCGACTGTAACGGATTCTAGGATTAACGGGATGGTTTCCTTTGATTAGGATCCTTTGGCACGATTCTGTTCTGCGTACTTGTTCGTTCAAGGATACAGATCTTCGTTGAATATTATAATACACGAGGGACCTCTAAAAAGATTCTAATCCTCTAAACCGTTTACCTTCTCCTCTACGACTGCTGTCTGCAAAGATGATGCAGAATCTAACACGAACTTGTACTAAAGTTAAACCTAGAATCAGAAATTAAAATGTCCTTGAAATACATGACGATTTGCGTCTAGATTAAATTAATTCCTCACTTTGTAAATAAAAATGAAAGTTTAGGACGGAATACTGTCTTCAGCGTGTTCTTCAGAAAATGACAAATTTCTTACACACTTTATAATATTACTCGGGGATAAAAGACAAATTGTAGAAAGTCGATAGAATAGATTCTCCTACGGTATAACGTTATACCGCGAAACAATACAGAGTAGAAACAATGCTATCTGTACATTGTATACACGTGGCGGTTACAATGCACAAAGAATACTGATTCACGATCCTTTCCTTCTATGCAAATTCGATAATCGTAAAATCTTAACGGCACAAACCGAATATCAAGGTTCAGGTGTACAATGATTCAAGATCATGATTCATTGGACAAAACGAGGAAACCGGCAGTGGTTCACAAGTCGGTTCAAGAGTATTTCTAAGGTTGGAGTCCATTACATCAGCTTCTACGAATCCATGAACTTCTTTGAGCTTGGGGAATCCTCCTTTAAAATTTAATTTTTATCACATTTTTATGTACACCAAAGGCACACTTTCACTTGTTATGCATCCCGGTCACGTGCTTACCAATGCTCGTTCAGGTTTTCTAGCTATTTTTTGATTCTTCTATTTCGAGCAGAACGCGTTGGCATGCAGCGACAACGGTTTTCATAGCTGAGCGACCGTGTGTAACGAAATCGCTAAAGAACATGACCGTTAAATTGCAACGGGCGCTATGAAAGTAGAGTCCCGTCGAACATCTTTGCTTCTGTTTTACCTGCGATGACGTAAAATTTATGATTTGGCACGTAGCACCGCGGGTATCTATATTCAGGCCATTAGACCGGCTTCCGTTCCAGGAATTGAATATTAAAATTATTTATTCCGATATCAAAATCTTGTACAACGTTAATTTTTCCACGGCGTAACCAACTAAAAATAATTTGATGTAAACGAAGGGATAATTCGAAGGGATAATAAAGACGTTTCGACGTTTCGCAGTTATCGAGAAAAAGTGATCGACGCACCATCGGCCTCATAAAGCTCATAAATATATCGACGAGTCTCCCGGCTCGTATAATTTTCGCTGTTTAATATTTAAACTTCACTCGCAACTAAATTGCTCGTTAAAGTCGAAACAACTTTCAACCGTAATTGCTGTAATTGCAACTCTCCTGTAATTGGCTACAAAATGGACAACCTCGTTACACGGTCGAACACGTCTCGCGAGCGAATATTGCAAATGGTATCTCGCTCTCTCATCGTTGCACGACGCGAAACACGGAACAGAAGAACACGGTCTTGACGTATAACGTCGAATGACATCGAGTATGAAACAATGCGATTCCTTGCACAATACCACCGCAAGAACGTGGATTCTTGCTCGTCCTACAACGACACTCGCGTGACTGTTTCCATTCCCGTCAGGGGCTGTAACGACGGGTGTTATCTAGGCCATGAAAATTACTTTTGGTAATTTGACAGTGCTCGAATAATTCCCCATGCAAAGAGCGAATCGATCATCCGATTCAAGTCGAAACGCGAAGTTTCAGGTTCGAAGACTTTCGTGCTTTGTGCAGTAGCATGTTCGTCGCCTGAGTTTTTTACGGAACTCTGTACTGACTGTTGAAATCTACATGGTGCAAGTATTTTATTATTCCGAGGAGGAATTTAATCATTAGATCGTTATGTGGTTAATGTAAGGCAGAGCTCTGGATCTATGTGAAATTAAAAAATATTCAGTATCTTCATTTCCGCACAGAAAAGCTAAACTGTTAAAATAGTATAAACTCACTCAGTCAATATTCCACAAGTCCAACTCGAAAGGTATGACATCTTAAGGGATGAAATCAATTAGCAAATAAATAAGGACTATGCCAATCCTCCTATTGAGTCAGATATTTTTCTCTGAAAAATGTTGGAACATCTAGGTCACTGTCTGCGTTTCACAGCAATAAATGTTCTCAAAATTTCGTTCTGTTCCACGAAGAGCTCAATCACGAATTTTTACTACCGCTTCTCGGTATCACGGTAAACATTTCTGTGTGAAATAAACACGTATCGACGCAGATGCCTATGCTTCAGGCGGAACGCTCGCTGCTTCCGTTGCGTGGAATGAAAAATTTACGTTCTCGTGTCACTATAACCCCACAACGTGTAGCGTTTTAATAAACGAGGAAAAAAGAGCGCAAAGGACCTGAGGTGTGATCGATGAACGAATAGATAAGTCGGTGGACGTGGACATAAAATATGAAGTGAACCTGTAAGAAACGGCGCCTGTGGGTGGAGAAGGAAGGTATGAAAAGTTCTTGCTGGTAGAGGGTTACATAATCGACGGGGAAATGAGACAATGATCGTTCGTCATCATTCAGTTTCGACAAAACATTCTTTTCAATCTATGAATTAACGCTGAAACAATTTTTAATTTAAAAATTCCTAATCTTTATACCCTATTCTGTATTTTATATAATAAATTCTAAAAACGATCGATTTTGTTGTTGAATAATTTTTTAATAGTTACAGACACAGAATGATTAATGGAATGAAAGAATAAAGGGTACACAGGGTGTGTTTGGAAATTGAGACCAGTTCCCCTCTAGGAGGAAACAAAGAAAAGTCGAGGAAAAAGTTGGTGACTTAATGAGGACCGTCTTTTTATGGTACAACTTTTTTCTCAAGTGCAACGGTACATTATATCCTTGTACTTCTTATTTCGAAACAGAATTATGTCTTTCTTTTAGACAATTCGATTCTCTTCCTACTTCAGCGCATGAAATTATGAACCCTTTGTTACGCGACACTTTTATCTTTTTAAAAACTGTCGACCATTTTTATGTCGACTTTATTATCATGTTTCTACGAAGAATGAAATAAATGTACTCAGTTTTACTTTGTATATTACACACAACTAAAGGAATATTTACTTAAATATTTATTTTATGGTATTATACATGTTTTGTGTTTTTCAGTGTCACAATTAATTTGTATTGGATCGAAAACATATAATACTTTTATCCATCATATTTTCATTTTTCTTTTACACTATTGCGAACATATTAAATAAGGTCCTCATTAAGATATTCAACAATTGTCCTTATCCTTGTTTAAGAGGCAGCGTCAGACCGTTCCAGATTCCAGAATCGCCTCGCAGCGAAAAATTGTCTGTAAAGACACCAGCAAAGAAGGGAAACGAAATCAAATGAACCTGAAACGAGATGAAGGAACGAGGCAAAGAGATACGTAAAACTTATCGACTACTAATGAGGGGGAGAATGCAGAACGGGGGCGCATGAAGAATAATTGAAAGATAATAAGGAAGAAGAGGAGTAATCGAGTAAAGAAAATATGCATTAAATTACGGTACATTTTCCTACAAGGAAATAACAATCCCAGAGATAGAGACATCCTCGATAACAAGTAAAAGCAGGAGTATTTCACGTTAAACTGGACGTGTAACAAAGGATTTATATAAACAGAAGGAGCTGCACAGTGTGTTTTATGTATTACCGACAGATTTTGAGAGACAATAGGATGGCCTAAGACAATAAAAAAACATTTATCTAGTGTGTTTTAAAATTACAGGTAGAAGTTTTAGTGGTTAATGGAAGGAAGAAAATGAAAATATTTTTATTGAATATTGTCCTAAGTAATAATCGTTTCTGAGATATGCTTTTCAGTTTAATTTATGATTATTGGGGAACCACTGAAATATTAAAGCCTTGCAAGTTGTCCGAGAAAAATAAATTCTCACAGAGGGTTAAATACCGTTTACCCTTTTTAACAAGTATATCAAAGCCTATAAATTTGTCCATCGAGCAACTCAAAAGCCTGCCACAACGTTTCCTTCGTTATTACCGTCGCGTCAATTGGCGTTAAACCGGAAAACACCCTGTATACGCGAGCAGAGGAAAGAGAGCGAGCCCTACGATGGCACAGGGTTTAGGGTAGGACGCAGCTCGCAGGAGCAGTAATATCGATCGATCGTCGAGTTCGAGGCTCGACAGGGTCGACTGGGGGTGCTGCAAGTAGAAAAGCTCTCCCATAAGCAGGCAGGCAGGCTGGCTGGCTGGCTGGCTGCCCGGGCACGGACCGTTTCCACTGTCTGTCCGTCCGTCTCCACGCTCTCGACGGCTCCTCTTCGCGCCGCTCACGCATCGCGTCGCGACGACGGCGACGTCGGGGAACACGGACCAGCGAAAGGTGGCTCCGGTTTTGTTCTCGCTCGCCGTGCGCCCGTGGCGGATCCGTACGCGCGGCTCTGTTTCACGCTTCGCCGGGCTGTGACCCTGAATACTAGTGACAGTGCGTGTCTCCGACCTTGGCACGCCGTTCGCCAAAAGTTCTCCAATGGCAGCGCGAGCAACGGTACCCGCCACAGCTGATCGACCACCGGCCAAGCCGAATTCCTCTCGACTATCTACCAAAGGATTTCGTCACGAGGCGTAATCAGGTGTGTTTACCGGGGAACCATTCTCTTCGGGGGCACTCGGTTCTCCAACAGGTTAATTGGGAAATTGTTTCTTTGACCTAGGAGGAAAATTGGCGTTTCGAAATTTCGGAGGTTCTATGGTCTTATTGGCGAGGGAAAGTATGAAAGTGACTTTACATGTCTGGCTTGTGTTTTTTAAATATGTATTGGAAGGAAGTCATTCGAATGTACAAATGATCCTGTGGCTCTCAGAGGAGGTGAATGTTCGTATCTTGAGAATTTTTTGTTTGAATTTGCAATGGACAGTATGATAGGGACTTATTTGTCTTGTGTTTTTTTTAAATATTATTTGATGGGAGTCATTTTGAGATTCAAATAATTTTTTAGCTCTCAGGGGTAGTAAATGTTCATATTTTACGAATTTTATGTCTGAAGTGGCAACGGAAATTGTATTAATTTAGTGATTTTTAAATCTAATTTGGTGGAGTAAATATATGATAGTTACTTTATATACACTCATCACACTTGTGTCATATTTTTCATCTATTATAGAATATTAAATTCTTATTATAGAATTAAAAATTATGGTACTAAATACAATCTCTGAGGTACAAGTGTGAATTGTATTATTCGTATCAGTGAAACACATATTTGCTTAAACCACATTAGTCATCATATACTTTAGTATTTCAATCCTATACCTAGGCCCTTTTCCGAAAGTAATCCAACAACCATTCTTCATGACACACTGCACATTGCAAGTAGCACTTTAATACCGAATCGTTAAAACACATAATGTTAAATGTATCTAAATCAGGTACTTGCAAAATGGTGTAAAATTCTTGTCCAGATAAAAATTTCAAATAACGAATAAAAGACTATCCAAAACAATCTTACTAATTTATTATTCAAACAAAAAGACTTTGAGTAATGCCATGAAGTGTTTTACAATGAACAAAATGAAAATATCGGGAGAATTTGAATAAATGAAATTTGATAGAATAGATTCCAGTGTGTTTTTATTCAATTGTGTCCAACTCTGGTTCACGGCGGCGGTGAACGACACTGTCGCGATTACGTAATGGCTGAACAATGCCGGCGAACGCTGCCAGAAATTTCGTGGTCTCTGGAAGGCTCCATCTTCTTGGCAATATCCCCTTATCGCGAGGGATTGACAGCTGCTTCTGTTTGGTTTACACGTAGTTTGTTTCAATGAACCTGTTTCGTCGACCATCAGGAACAGCTGCGTCTATTTCGTTCGCCGTATTCAACCCCTATTCTACGAATTTTACTTTGTTTTTCAAAGAAGAAAATGGTTAAAATGATCTCGATAAAAAGAAAACCTGAAGCAATTCATTTTATACTACTTGGTCCTTCAATATTGATAAATTATTTTAGAAACAAATATCGACGAAACGCTACAATTTTATATAAGCAGTGTTCTTTATGACCAACTCGCCAAAGTCGATTGTAATAATTTATTCGTTATCTACCTGTATATTTATTATTTAATTGGTACTTGAGTGATTGAATCTGCAAAGCTGTTAGGCCTCATATGAAAACATCATGCGCAATCCCTTCACGTTTTCTCGGCGAACATTACATGAATTGTTTTGATCGGATGTCCAGTTAGACACATTGTGCAATAGAGGGTTAATTTCATAATGATGAGCTTTCATTTACTTGAGAATGTCTTATTAGGTAGATCAGATCGGGGCCAGCTGCTTCATCTGGGAGCATTTAACTCTCTTCTACGCGATGTGCCCTTTGAGGAGTCCAATAATGAGAATTATAGTGAAGCTCGCTAACAAGGGAACAGTTTTAATTGTGTTTAGGAACTAGGAAGTTTAGAAAATAGCGAAACATTCTGTTGCAAGTTGATTATTTCATCCGCGACGCAGATTTTTCGTTGGTACCCTAACACAGTTTAGGGAAATGCTGACAACCATTGAAAAAGTGATGATTTATATTTTTTATTAGAATAGATTAACACACAGAAATATTATCTTACAAATTTATGAACATCACTATGCAATGTGTTTTGACATATTCCTAATTTTCTTCAAATGTATATTCAGGATAAACAAATTGTAAAGAAACTACACTCTAAAAATAATAACGTATGTAAAACAACAAAAATAATTAATCATTGAAAATATAGCTATTTACGATAATACTAAAACCTCTACTCATGAGTGAACGTGATCAAGGTCTTTCTTCTTTGAAAATAAGTGTTGATGTATGATAATATTAATATTTTATTTTACGTAACAATCAATAGCCAAGTGTTCAAGTAAATGCAGAAAATTCTCAGCCTGCTGGCTCCAACCGAGTCTGCGCCAGTCTTTTCTCATTTTCGTATTTTGTCCCGTCGACATTTTTTCAAAATTGCTTTCCTGTTCTGTTATTTATCCCCGGTGGCATATAATCAAGGGATCGTAAACGCGTTAGGCCAGCCCGCGGCGACGCGTCGAGTTGGGAGCAGGTTACACTGACACAGATTTCGTAGGTACAGAATGCACAATATCGGGCTCGGGTTTACGTAAGAGCGTAAAGGGTTAGGTACGTGTAGAGCAGTGAACTACTACCATGGTCAACCTGATGACATTTAAGCGTCGACTATAGCGACGTCCCAGCCACGGAGAATTAAACACCTTGACGTTTCGTTGTGCCTCCTAGCATGAACGAGAGGGTGCGCTCGTTTATAATTAAAATTCACAATCTTTCAGCAGCGAGTTTCGCTTTGACGAAAATCGTTAAATTTTCATTCCTGCGAAGCCTCGAAGGCTATTATCGTCGTACGAGATAATTAATTTCTTTCTTTTCTCGATTGTTTTCTTATTCATTTATTTCTTCATCCTCGGGTCCTTTTTTTTGCCTTTCTTCTGTTTCTTCCTTTGTTTTCGACGTTAACGTCTTGCCTTTGTTCGATCCTTTCTGGACCGTGAATTGTTTTGTCCTTAACCTGGAGAGGAAATTGCAAAAGGGAAACGTTGTTTGACTGTTACTTAATACAGCAGTAGAATGTTTTGGTGCATTTACTTTTTGGCGTGACATTTCTTAATGTTAATACGAGAAATCAATAATTGTTTGGTACTGTCTTATGGAACTTTCCAATGCTGGCAATAATTGTAATATTGTTTACGCTACATCCTAATAAAATAAGAGTTGATCATATCACAAAGCACACCTTTTACTCTCGACAGATAAAATTAATCGTATTCTCGGGCAATCAAGTATCTACTAATTTAAAATTAATTTCTGTTCTCCATTTAACATCAAATCTCTTTACAGTATATAATTCCTTAAATTTTATTGTGACAACTCCTCGTACAGACATCTCCTAACTATTTATAAAAGCTCACCAACACTCCCTCAGGGACACTGAGCTCCCGCCACTTTATCCTTTATCAATTAATTAATGGATGTACGAATAACCAAAGAATTACAATTTTTAAAACTAGGATTTTCACACAACCTAAAGATTGCTTTTCATTTTTTGCGAAATGCTAGGCTCGATGTCGAAAAGTTTCGTTGGGACTGGCTGCTGAACAATCGTATCGCGCGGAGGCGATTAAAAATAATGAGATATAAAATTTCGCGAACCGAGGGTGCACACTTCGCTCGCACGGTTCTCACCGAGGGGAAGGTTAAAGACGAAAGCCTGCAACGAACAAGGTCAACAGCTGACGGTTAACGTTAACCGTTCGTCCTATCGTTCGCGGTCCCATGTCGAGTGGAGGTCGACAAAAACTCGCTCGCGTTTCCTGGCCGTCGAGGACTGGAGGGTGATTACAGTATTTGGCATTTTGCTTCAGACTATTAGGACCACTCGGCTTTCGATTTCGTTCGATGATCTTGGCTTCGTCGCTGATTTCCAAAGCTGACAATTTGGTTGCATTGTCTTCATCGTCAGTTTAGAAAGATCAAAGTTAAGGAGGGATGGTGAAGAACTTTATATTGGGTTCGAATGAAATTTTGCTCGTAGTCATCCTTGGCGATAATCAAATAACACGTAGGAGTAATCGATTTAGAAACGATTCTTAATTGAATTCAGAAGCCAAATACGTCAGAAGTCACCCCTCAGGGATAACTATAACAAAGTAAGGGATGTTTCTAGGAAATTTGAGGCTAACTGTCGAGCTCGAAAATTAACACGGAGAAAAGGGAATGGTGAAAATGGCGGACAGGGTAGAGAAATACGGCGTGACCCGGACTGTCAGTTACAAAGCGGCGAGCATTGGAAGGAGTAACTACGTTATTGCGTGGCCATGTATCTGGTGCGAACTTGATAACAGCAATTAGGACGCGAATAGTTATTGTTTAGCGCTGTGACCGTCTGGTAGACGTCGAGCCAGGTGGAATGTTTCTTTGCGACGAATAGTTTGGCTCGGTGTGTCATTGAATGAGGACACAACGAGAACCATCAGATCGACGACTATAAAAACATATCAGAACATAATAGTTTTACTTACACCGAAAACGGGAGAATCAGTGGTCTTCATCGTTACGTATTCTACAATCTTTGATATTATTAGTTTCATATATTCCTGTAGAATATTTTATTAAAATAATGTATTAAATATAATGTAAGTATCGCTAATTTTACCATAATATTTTACTAAAATACTGCCCATCAAAGTATTTTCTTCGTATATCTCATGAAATTTTAAGTAGTAAGGTTTGATTATAGGAGTATCTGATTTGGGTATTACCTCAGCCATCGACACTTTTATTTCATTTCATTAATATCTACATTAACTACTTAGCAAATACAAATGCTGTAACAAACACTACACAAATACCTTTTCCGTTTGAATTATCTGCAAATGAACGATGCGAACAATTCAGAATAATCCATTATTAAAAAAAAAATAGCGAATATTGACCTTGAGCTTCATAAAATGTCCCATCTTCTCATATTATAACGCGTGCAAAACTACAGTAGTACTCTGTGTCTATTATCGAGGCATTTGTCTTACTTTTCTTCGTTGGCAAAAATACAGAAGATATTCAGAGCTCGGTTCCACGGTTCTTTTTTCCAGGAGACAGACAGACGGATGGGGCTTTGAAGAATGAACGTCAAAGAAACGGATTTGCGCAGTAAAATCGAAGAAATGGAAGCCAACTCGTCTCGATGTTCGACGGGAGCTTTGAATTAACGATGGTCGCTAGTGGATCAAGAATAAATGTGCCAGCACGAGCTATCAGACGTACACAGAGCATGAAGAGGAGAAGACTCGATTGACTCCGTAGAAACGTTCGGTGCCAGTTTGGAGGATGGAGGAGTCCTCGCCAAGGATTCGTCCCTATCTGGATTGCTGGGACGTAAGTGAATTCTCATATGTTGCGAATTGATCCTCGAGCGTTTAATAATTTACTAATTGATCGTGCCACTGGCGAATGATTTCTGTTAGCACAGACTCGGGGGAAAGTTTAGATTAGATTATTATAGCTATTAGTAGATCGTTAGATCTATTCGTTGGTTGCGTCATTCCTCCTTCGGGCACTTTAAGGTGACGTAAACGTTTCATGTAGTTGGTTGGTAATCAGAGTATCAATTTACTGTAATGTGTGACAGTGAATTAATTAATATCGTCGCAATTTGTCGATAATGAGATCTCGTTTATTTTACGTATTTAGTTTTTTGGTCGCAGATATATACGACATAAGTAAATTAATAGAGTCATGTAATTTGACTAAATAAAATATTCAAATTTTATAGAATTTTAAGGTTCTAAGGTTCTTAATTCTAAAGTTCCCGCGAAGGAAGCGATGTCTTCGTCCGATGCGATACCTAGCTACGATAATCAAGAAATTGTTAGTAATTAGACACAGAAATAATTATGACGGACACGTCCCTCGTATACCTGCTCGAGTCGCGAGATTCGTGCGTCGCGAGATTCGCGCGTCGCTTGTTGACAAATAGAGAGGAAGGGCGAACGATAACCGCGTTGCGGTCGATTCGAGGATTCGTTGGATATTACAGAAAAATTACACTCCCCACAATTGGTTCAACAAGTTTTGTTAATAATTAATTTAACTATTATCAAAACTCAGTAAGATAGGCTCCCTCGAGCTGCCTCACCCTGTATAAATCCTTTGAATATGTCCTAGCCTATCGAGACATATATAAATGTCCTAAGTACATATTCCAAGTACGTATATACACGTCCTTCACGTACGAGATTCAACTTATCGAGCTGCATATAAACTTCCTCCGCGACCCATAGTCAAATTCTGAGACCCACATAATACGTCCTTGATGTACCAGCGTCAACTTATTGGGCGGCATATGCGCGTCCTTGGTGACTAAGTGTTAATTTATCAGGACACGATTCGCCGATGAGGTTCGTAATATAGGTCAAAACGCTGTACACGGGAAATCCAATATATTCATTATAATAAATGGATACCGTCGCCGCGTGCACGCTCTGATTACCAGCTAACCACGCATAACGTTTACATAGTTACCCGCTCGAGCAAACAATTACACGTTTTTGACGCTTTAAGGTGACCTTTCGAGAATGGTACGAGATACCGGGTGAATTTAGAGCACCGGCTTGAGATTTACTGGGAAAAGGGGTGTAAAAAACGTAGTCCCGACGGTAGCGGGGAAAGTAACTGTCAGGACGCTTTCGATTTAACTCGAATTATGGTAATTGCTCGGCCGCGCGCGCACCCGACAGGCACGAAGCTTTGCGCTCGAGCGATCGCTCAGCCAACCACTCTGATCCGATCCCCCGTTCTACGCAATACTTACACAAGCGTGTGAATTTCGTTACGCTCGTTCTTCAACCCCCTTCCCTTCGACCCTCTCGTTATGGCATCCGACCTTGCTGAAATGTTCGTAGGTCTTTTGGTACTTGGAAGGTTCAGGGAATTTATTATGTGTTATGTGCCCTAAGTTTCAAATTGCACGATGGTATTTCGAACAAAAGTTAAACAAATAAACGTCAGCTGACAAAACTGTTCAAATAATAAATACATTGATATTTTTTCAAATTTAATTTGGAGAATCAGTCTTCTAAGGGTTAAAGGAGGGTTTCGAATGATATTTCGAAAGTAAATGACACAAAGAATAAATGAATAACAGGATTTCGTAAATAAGCGTCAAATTATAAGAACGTATATACACGTCCATGTACGTGTACACACAGCCAAATATGTACTGTTCTATCGAACATGTATACGACCTTTGTATCTGAGTGTTAAGTTATCAAGACGCGTATATATGTCCCTCATAAATAAGCTTGAAGTTATCAGGTCAACGTATACGTATGTACGGCCCTACAAGTGAAAGATTGAAATTGCCTTTCCTTGGAGGCACCTGGCAAGTTTACCGTTGAATTCCTCTTATGCTCGCTTCGTTCCAAGCACCTACGTTTTATTTTCATTTTAACGTCCTCTCCGGAGAGTTTAGAGACTCTGGCCCGACGTTTATGGTTTCCGGTAAAATAAGATCATCGATTCGGCCGGGAAGTATAGGAAGTTCGTTGCCGGTTTTGCGAAACGCGATCGACGGTTAATTCAATCATTACTGCCACCGACGTGGTTTCTGGTTCGGATGATCGTACTTTGAGGCCAATTTTGAAATAGAATTAACGACGGAAGGGTTAATTATAATGTATAAAGGGTGCGTCGTAAATAGACAGAATTTCTGATAATCTTAGTATCTAATAACGTATACAACATTATTTCAAAATGTATACAACAATGTAACTTGGTAAATATAGATTCGTAAATCGATAATTTCTGAACTAAAAAGAATTTTTTTTCGTCACGGTACGTGTATGCTTTTATCAGTTTAAATAAACAATTTCATACGCAAACTCCATAACAGCTAGCGATATATTTATTTTTTTTTTTTTGAAGTTGTGATCAATAAAGCTTTTAGTTCTCAGCATGTATACTACAATGTTTACATGTTTACTAACCGTTACTTATTTATTTTAACGAACGCCATGAGTGTTTAACATTTATTCTACGAATTTATGGATACCCTTTTATAGTTTCGAAGAACGCAATCATTTTTAAATTTATTCATTATTTTAGTTTTCATTTAACAAGTAGATCAGAATATAAAGTAGACATAAACGCACATGTGTAATGCATTTTTGGTACTGCACCGACAATGTCTATATTACCAATCGTTTATTCTTGTTTCCAAGTAGACAATCCAATTCTTCATATCGAATATACGGAAACGTCTCATGTGTCACAAAGCCACTCAATTCAAACTCATTGTCAATGCAATTTAAGTAGAGATCTCAAGTGAATCCAAAAGTCAAACTGATTGTCAGTAAAAGTCTTCCTGGAGTTAAGAAATAATTTATTATTTGAAATAGTTATTGTTTCGATAGTACAAATTGTCGACGTTCCGTTCTTGTTTTCCAAGCATTCTTCACTTGACCTCTACAGCTCGGATTTATATAAATTGACGTCCCTAACTCGAAACACAATCCACCGATTTCTAATGGTCTAGAGATCAATCTACTCTAATTTGTTTCTGTTTCCTAGACAATTGTACTGCGTTGTTCCACATCTCTCCGTACTTTATCAGGTAACCAGAAAGCTAATGCTTTAAAACTAGCTTAAGCAAAATTTTTCTTTATTTCAAAGGGACCGCCTTGCCACAAATTTAGAAGCTACCCCAGTATACCAAGTATTCGATTGCATTACGTAGGTCTCGAGTTTTGACATTTGCACTGGCTTAGTTTCGAATACTCGTGATGATCAGTCGACAATACAATCGACGTGGTATTCCTGAAAGCTGGGGAGTTTCAAGGGAAATCGATGACGTGCGCTACCCCGAAGCCAGAATCCATCTCGAAAATGAAATTTGCCTGAATGGGTTCCTCGTGCTTTAATCGATTCGAGGAAACGAAATGTTCGCGAGCGCCCAAGGCAAACGCTTAACAAATCGCCAGAAATGTACGCGGCTACACGACCTTAATGTGAACGTCTATTACGACGGTGGGACAAAACAAACGGTCGCTGAATGCACCGTTGAAATCTTTCTGAATGTCCTTCTTCGTGAATTAATTCACCGCCGTGCTCGAGTTACAGTACCACTTTTTATAATCGCGAAAGGAAACGCTCTGTTATTGATCTTTCGCCTCTAACAAGGTTCATTCGACGAGATTTCGAAATCGTCACGTTCAGTGGCGTATTATTCTCTTGTGGAGAACAATATAAGCGAGGGGAAGGCTACAGACTAAAAAGAAAGAAATTAAATTCTGATTCGGACAATAAAACAAAAGGGACACAATGAATTCAGCTGCTCGGGAATAATACTCGTAGCTGGATTTTATTTTATAGGCTCTTTCGTAAGTTTATTTGCGCGTTGCTTGTTTTTAGGACGTGTGCGTATAGAGCGAGCTATTTTTTAGAAAAGTGTCAAACGAGAGGAACTTTATATTTTAAAATGTAATTTAATAATAATAATAGTTAAATTAGAATTTAAAAATTTCTCCGAGCCTAATTTTCGAGGACTGATGTATACGCTCTTCGCGATCAAAGGGTTAATGATCCATTCTGCAAAATTAATTAGTGGATGAGCGGGGGGAATGGAAATATAATCGAGGTAATTAGAATTTCCTGTGAAACGAAATCGACACATATGTCGCGTTGTTTCCGATATTGCGTGTAGTTTAATATTTGCATCCCCAGTTTGTGATTTATCGTGACGCTGAACGTTCGTTGCAATTATTTCAAACGCGGCACGGCACACTGAACGTGTATCGTCGATTTCACGTTGCACTCGACACGTGTATATCACAAAATATCTGGGAAATTGTCGACGAAGTCGATCGACGGAGGCAAAGACGACTGGGAAATTATTCGGTGCACGATAGATTGGAGCATTGAACCAATTTGTTTAGCTCTGATTTCCCAATGGTCATTAGCATTAGTAATTTCTCAGGAAACTTCGCAGACGCTGTACAGTTTGCTTCGTCGTGGCGTTGCATTATATCCCATTGCTGCGGAGATCGAATCACGGCCATTGGGAAGAGGAATGCTAAGGGAAATCGCGAAAGTTTCAAGTTTTTCTTTGACCTGGAACAGTGGTTCTCTATATACGAACAATTTTTTCATTGTTCAGAAAGCTTCTACTCCGTCCTTATTAAATACTCAAAGGGGTAAAATAGGAGGCTGTTGCACAGTTTAGGCTGCATTTTCGGAGAAGAATTGGATGACCTGATTTAATAATTATGAACAGAATAGAAGAAAATTATTTGATAAAAATTTCGAAAACGTCGATGTTCTTCATTAAATAATAAAGTGTGTGAATATACACGCTCCCAAACGTGACTCGTAATTCGTCGTTTCTCTACCGTATTGACAAGAACGGATTGAAATAAAATGACTCGACGTTATATTGTTTTCAGCAGAACGAAGACAAGTACTCGGTGGCGAACAGCCAAGCGCCGTTGCAAGCTGGCGAGGACGAACACCCTGAGCGAGGCACATGGACGGGGAAATTCGACTTCCTGTTGTCCCTTCTGGGGTACAGCGTCGGGCTTGGCAATGTCTGGCGCTTTCCGTACCTCTGCTACTCGAACGGAGGGGGTGCTTTTCTGATACCGTTCTCGGTGATGCTCATTATCGCCGGATTGCCCCTCATGTTCATGGAGCTTTCCTTAGGTAAGATCCTTTAACTCATTCGTGAAATTAAAATTTAACACTAGACCTACCTCACAGGGAGCCATCACATGTGGTGCCTGTTATATCTTTTCTGGAATATCAACATTCTGACTGTGAATTAATATACTTCATACTTTAGTACATTATTATATTCAACAAATTTATTTGCTAATATTATGTCAAATTTTCAAGAATTGTAGATTAGAACGAAAATGCTAGATTAGAATATCATCCCAAGAGAATTGCCCTTCAAAATTGATCGAATCGAGATTCTGCTAAAACCAGTTCGCCTTGAAAGGGTTATAGCACGAAGCTATTCCACAGAGTAGATATCGATTAACCTGGTAGAAGTCGAACACGTTAAAACTTTCCAAGCGAACAGACAATTCGTTCGGCAGAGAATCGAAAGATTTGATCAATCTTTACGTCAGTTCCCTTCTTCTTCTCCTCGTAGTATCATCGTTTGATCCAAATATCGTGTTCCCACTTATACCCTTATGTACACTTGGTATATGTGAAGCTATTTACATGGATATTAAAAATTCTTTCAATTTCTCTTTAAGTAGAAGTCCAGTAATGATGAAGAATTCAAACACGACCTACTTCGATGTACTTTCAATTCCATGTTGAAAGTAAATTTCCAGTTATCTATAATTAAAAACGTTCGATGCTTACATATGATCGTGTTCGGATTGTGTTCCTTCCACTAAAAAGAAAAAGACAGAATATAAACAGACTCGCAATCGAAATGGACGGAAATAGACATCGGACGTCGCAAGAGTAAGAATCGCAAACAGTTCTTATCAAGATTCCAAGGTCAAGTTTCTCCGCGGCGTTGATTCACCGAAATAGAACGATCAATGAACGATCGTACCTCGCTACCGGGTTACGTAACGTTATTTTTAGGCGCCTCATTCGCGAAACCCCATTTGCGATATCGACTCCCAATACTCTACCCCCTATCCTAGCAATTCGATGTCCCGATGTCACGTAAATCGCAGGTGCATCACTACTAACCGACGCGATGGCTTATTGATCGTTTGTTTTTTCTTCTTCACTTCTTCGAATATGTTCTTCACTTCAGGGCAGTACGCGAGCCTTGGCCCAGTGGCGGCTTACAAACGCTTCTGCCCCCTGCTAAGAGGCCTGGGATACGGAATGGTCCTGATCAGTTCCGTCGTGATGCTCTATTACAACCTGATCATCGCCTGGACGCTCTACTACATCTTCGTCTCTCTCTCCGGTGAGTTTCGCTATCTCGCGCGTCACGCTTGTTTTTCCCCGCTAGTTTTCCTACCCAGCGATGAAAATATGACATCAAACGGGAGGTATTGATCTCCGCGGAGCTGAAGTCGGTCCAGTTTGAGCTGGAAGCTTTCTGGGCTTCGCACCAGGCGATATACCTCTGGAAATGTGTAGTAGGTACTTTTCAGAGACACTTCGTCGCCTCGCCGAACGCAGTAGTTCTTAACCTTTTTAAACTCGTGGACAGGTTTCAGATGATTCTTAATTTTCTTTTTTCCATGAACTGCTTGGGGAGAAAATAAGACACGGCTCCGAAGTATTAAGTATTAATGTCTATGGTAATTATTTTAGAAGCTGTATAAAATTGAAATTCCATTGTTTCGGATGTCTTTAAATTTCGTCACTTTCCTCATTATTTATCCGCTAATTTTGATAACGACAAGCGATAATGCTCCATTTATATTGGATGTATATATACTACATTCGTACTATAGAGTCGTATAAAATCGTAATACAACAGAAACCGATACGCAAAACGCAAACATCACTCAATGTTGCTCTTTTTCCGCAATACAACCGACAGCAATTGATAACTCAATTTCCTCCGCGAGAGTCGTCTGTCATGCTCACTCACGATTGACTGTTTTCCTAAACCTAAACTGTCATCCATGCTTCGCAAACATTCTCTGTATTATTGTTACAACGGAATATATTAATACGCTACGAACGGGTCACGTGAATTAAAGTAATTATTTATTAAAAGGCTTACATTACAGATTGGAGTCGCGTGCTCTTCATTTATTCATTTCTTTGTTTTATTCATGAATTTTTGTTCCATGGGTATTGCATATTTCATTTTAGTTTATTTATGTGGAATAAAAACATAAAAATAAATTTAATTTAACTTCTGTAATCTATATATATACATATATAAATATTTCATATAAATCATAGAACAACCTCATTTTTTAATTTGCCATAAAACTCTAATTAGAATTAATTAAATTGCTATTAAAGTTTATTTAAAACAGAAACCAGCACAATAAATGCTTCACGTTTAATTGTAATGCTCCTGCGTTCTCCAACCTAAAGTAAACGAAATAATTAAATCGCAATATACGATCAAAGTTTGAAGTGAATATTGTCGTGGGTTTCTGCGATACAGAAAATTATGCAAATTAATACAAATAGAGTACCTGACCATAGATTGTGCGCCTAAGAGTTTTCGCAACATTGTAGATATAGGGCAGATCATGCAATTGAATTTAAGGGGGTTAATGGCTGCGCTAGTATCGGCTGTTTCCTTGAAGCAATATTATTGTCAGTTCCATGGAAGTGATTGATGCACAGAAACAAAAGTAGACCACATCATAAATTTAACAATATTATATCATTAAAGAATCGATGTACCAACTTCGTAGAATTCGCATTAAGAGTCATTCTTTTTATTTATTTATTCGTTTACGTAGTACAGACTCTTTAGTACAGCTTCATTATTTTTAATACGTATCGATGGTTTCTGATGGAGAATATTTGATTAAAAATGGATATTTTCTGTGGTGCAATATTACGTATAGAAGCGAATATTGTCTCTGATGGAAAGTAATTTATACAAATTAATATTGTCTCTGGTAGGAGGTAATTAATAGAAACAAGCATTGTTTCGAATGGAAAGAAGCTTATACAAGTGAATATTGCCTCGGTGAAAAATAATTTATAAAAGTGAATGTTGTGTCTAATGAAAAGTAATTTATAAAGATGAATATTGTCTTTGATGAAGAATAATTTATAAAACTGAATACTGTTTGGAGGAAAGTAGTTTCCAGAAGTGAACGTTAATAACCAAGGGAAAATTAAGTGTTTCCTACTTCTTATTCCTTAACGGAGACAGTGATCACAAACTTCAATCAGGAAGTCGCACCGCACCCTACTTACTTGAAATTGCTCCAAGAAAATCTACGGTATATATATATATTACTTTATTTGATTCGAACTTTATCAAACGGAAGGGATTTCGAAATGAATGTGTCCAAGAAGGACTCGCAATCTTCTGCGTTGAAACTAGTATCGTTTTATCCGAATCAAATCAAAGATTAAAGTAGTAAATAAAGATTAAACAACGCTATTATCTTCAGAGTTCTGGAAGATAAAATATAAAATTATATTAATAACACAACAGACAAATAAAATTAAAATATTTACATGCAGCTTCTTTTTCAATATTAAATTAAATATTCATTCCTAACAATGACAAAACATTTCACATAACGTTGAAGAATGTATGCAATAGTGATTAGAGAATCCAGTGTAATCTTTTTTCTCTTTGATAAATGTTTCCAAGAATGCCTCCCACTTTACGAGCTGTTTTGATATGTCAAAGAAGGTCTTGGAACGACCTACTGATATTTCTTTTGTAACAAAGAAAATGTCTTTATCGACGTAGGAGCTGGTAAACTGCCATGGAGCAAGTGCGAGCCACCATGGAGCACCGACGATTGTTTCATGCCAGAAGCTGCCGAAGCGTGCGTCACTCAAAACATGACTTACTTCAAAAGGAAATGCTTGAATTCTACCCAAATGGCCTCCATAGGTCTGACTATGGAAAATATCACTAGTGCCATTAGGAAACCACCGGCTGAGGAATATTTCAAGTAAGAATAATATGTATAAACCGACATCTATTAGACCTAACATAAGAGTTACTTAATATAAATTAGCGACTCTTCGACGCGAGCCATTTTTAGACCAACTATCACTGCGATTAAAATATCAATTTTTAACGTACAAGTATAAATACATATTGAAGATTGTGATTAAAAATTAGAAAAATTCCTCAAAGTTAAACCTTTAATAAATCGAATTAACTCGAGACGCGTTCCTATAAATAAACCAAGTTGCATACAATTTTGCTTTGGATCTTCCATGAAGTTCGAATTCTCAACAAGTGGGACAAACTTCCCCTCCACGGTTGTCTTCTCTGCTTATTTTATTTCCTAGCTTCTCATCGATTTCAATTTAATTGGAAACGAAAGTTTCGTCGTTAGGGGAACAAAGGTTATTCTCTCAGAAAATTTTTAATTGCCAATCGTTATTTAAGCGTTCGTAGAAACTTTTGTCAGGAGAATTTAAAGGATACAGTGTGGCTTAATTGAAATTATGTTTGTTTCAGTAATCACGTCTTGGGAATGAGTAGCGGGATCGAGGAAACGGGATCTGTTCGACCCTGGATGGCGATAAACCTTCTGTTAGCTTGGATCATCGTCTTCCTCTGTCTGAGCAAAGGTGTTCAAAGCTCTGGGAAAGTTGTGTACTTCACTGCTCTCTTCCCTTATGTTGTTCTGGTATGTAGTATTTTTTTTTTTTTTTAAATTTTTGATTTTAAGAATTTTGTAGGTATAGTAAAAATTCGAGAATTTATATGAGCTAATTGAAATTATAAACTTCTATATATTCTAAACACACGCGATATTAATATGACCCTACCAACAATTTTTACAAACTTCTTTGAATCGTATTAGAAAAGAATTAGGACTCGGTAAAAGAGCCCCTTCGATTATTTTGTTCTACCCGTTTACAGCCCTCGAGAAATAGTGGAAACTGCTCCTTTTGTTCTCAGATCGCTCTTTTCATTCGCGGCATTCAGCTTCCCGGTGCCAGCGAGGGCATTATCTATTATCTAACGCCCGATTGGAGAAGACTAATGTCCGCGAAAGTGTGGAGCGACGCCGCGGTGCAGATCTTCTTCGCCCTGAGCCCAGCCTGGGGCGGTCTGATAACTCTCAGCTCCTACAACAAGTTCAACAACGATTGCTACAAGGACTCGGTGATCGTCGCCATCAGCAACATCGGCACGTCCTTTTTCGCTGGTTTCGTGATATTCTCGGTGATTGGTTTCCTGGCCCACGAGCTCGACGTCCCTGTCGCCTCTGTCGTCGACCAAGGTGTTGGGTTAGCGTTCATCGTCTACCCTGAGGTGAGTTTCCATCTCGAACTTGTTATCATTAAGTTTCTTTGGTAAAATATTTGTATTTGCATAAAAGATAGCTCCTTTAAGAAGGAATTTGTTTAAAAAAAAATATAGGTAGTCGCACGTCTATCGGTTGCACCTGTCTGGTCGCTGCTCTTCTTCGTGATGCTTCTCACCTTGGGTCTCGACTCGCAATTCGCCTTGATGGAGACAGTTACCACGGCCATACTCGACGCATTTCCGTCATTAAGACACTATAAAACGTGGGTCGTCCTGGCTGTATCTGTTTTCGGTTACGGCGGTGGCATAGTCTTCACTACTAACGTAAGTATTCTCCAAGTTTTTTCATAGTCTTAACAAATTATAAAAAAATTATATCATCCAATATTACGAAGCAAATGAGTTAAAATTCTTTACATTTTGATACTTTAACTCAATCTCGATCAAATTTATGTTGATGTAATAATGATTCGTCAAATTTCTCCGCTATATTTCCAGGCCGGAGTGTATTGGCTACAACTAATGGACAAGTACGCAGCCAATTGGTCAGTGTTACTGATCGCCATAGGCGAGTGTATTCTGGTCGGTTGGATCTATGGCGCGCATCGATTTCTCGACGATGTTCAGCTGATGATAGGCCCACAGAGTCGCCTCTGGAGGTTTTTCTGGACCTGGATGTGGAGGATCGTCACCCCAGCGACCCTGTTCTTCATTCTTTTCTTCAATTGGATCGAGTACCAGCCTCTCACCTACGGTGGCTACGTTTACCCCACATGGGCGAACGCCGTTGGATGGATTATCGGCATGATACCCGTTCTGGTCATCGTTGGCATGACTCTCGTACGTAATTAACGTTTCATCAACAATTTCACGGAATAACGAGGCGCGCTGGGCGATTTTATCATTCATACCCAATCAAATTATTCGATAAACAGAATTCCATAGTCGCGACGAGCAAAGCTAATTCGTCATAAACAAACTGCGGACGTTTATGCATTTATGCAAAAATATGTAAAATACATGTTACATTGTTTAGAAAATAAGGCACATTTTTATCTGCATCTGTGAAAATATGAATTTGCATAAACGTTTGCATGATCATAGGTGTTATTGGTGAATTCGTTCGTCACTTTGATAGAACACTGGTTACAAAATATTGATACACATATACAAATTCATGATGGAACGCGTGGGACAAGACGAGATACATATTTCAAATTGAATAAAAAGTATAAATTTATGATGAAGAATTTATTTAGTAATATCAAAACTATTATTTAATGTTTGACAGACTCAGCTGAGAGACCATCGTCGACGATCCGCCTACGACGACGACGACGACGATGACGACGACGACCTGGACAACAGGCCGTCCTATCAGAGACACGGTAAAGGTAGAACGAAGAAGAGCAAGGGCAGGAGCGTATGGTGTCGCGCCAAGATGCTTCTGCAGCCAACACCCGATTGGGGCCCCGCCACCAGAAATCCATCGACCCCGTCGAGGACCCTCACTCACACCCCGTCGCCAGGTAATCAGAAACTTAATTAAACTCCCCTGGTGTGCATCTAAACGCCATCATCCGATAGAATGTGTATTTCAATAATAAACATGTCGTGGTTGAAGCTTACGCGCCCGCGCAATCACCAGCCCATCAGCCTCCGTTGTAATCGGATTTATGCCGCCCGTCGACATAAATAGATAATTAAAGATAATTAATCTGGGTGGGTGCAGTCTGTCGCACAAAAGCTTCTACGTCACGTGGATAAAATACGTAGGGCACGGAAGGGCGAAGACTATAAAACCAAGAACGGCTTCGATATTTCTTTTTTTTTTTTTACTAATGATATTATTCAGAAAGAGTATGAAAATAATTTTGTGACGAAGTTTGTACAATTTTTGTGAACTTGAAATGTATTTTTCTGAAAACATAATTTCAAGATAAAACACTTCTGTCGAACAACAGTGCCACGACTATCTCATGCAACTGAAAATTTCATATCGTTTTTTAACGTAAAGTGGTCGACGATAAGTGAATATTTGGATGCCTGAGTTCGAATGAGCTCTATGTTTACTGTTTTTTTTTTCATTTAAACGCATCAAGTAGCTCGAAACGAGTCAATCTATTTTATCGACAATTTTCGTGCCACAAACCTGAGCTCCAAGAAGCGGTAGGGTTAGGTACGCGTCTCTTAGCGAATTACCGCGCCACTCGGAGACAATTCGTCGCGTTTACTATCGCGGAGAATATTCCGAGATGTTTTTCTTTCTTCGTCTAACAAGACTCTTTTAAGTAAGTCTATATAAAATGTCCACAGGAGCGAAAGGGCTTCCCAAGTACACTACTAATACCATTTATGACTTACCGTCTTAGCTTCTCGTTACGTTTACGAGGGACGCCGTATTTGTTCCATTAAGTAGAGGATTTGTGCGATGGACTATAATATATCGAGGTGGGCACTCGTTATATTGCAGAGTGACGTCAGGAGCACGCGAAATCTCGAGCAGGTGCGACGAGAACGTGTTTTTCTTTTATTAACGGGATCGTCAGGTCCGTGTTGGGGTCTCCGCCTACGCGTGTGCCAGCATAATCGATAACGGGTTGTGTCCGGGTCGACTACTTACGCAAAGATGGGTAGCATCATAGCATGCTTATCCGGATAGCAATTTCCAATAAGATAATTAGATAATTAAATTAAATATAAATAACTTTCAATTCGTTGCTTGTTAAATGATCATTAGAATTTTAATTGCGCGCTACTCGGGCGCTGTGATTGGTCGGCGATTTTTCGTTAATAATTCAAAAACTAAGCACCATCCGACATTTTTGCAAAGGAAATTGTGATTCGGAATCGTCTCGGCTACCTTCCATTTCCGACTCTTGCACTAATTCTGGGACACCATGTATAAATTATTTTGCTCTGTTACTGTTACATCAACTTCCAAGCTGAGAGCTCCAAAATATCCGAGTCGAAAAAGAATCTTTCGTGACAACACAATATTCAACAAAATTCCACTTTTCCACTTTAACGTAGTTTAATAAATGTGTGACGCAGGGCAACCAGCAGGATACGACTCGGTGCGAGACACCATAGTCCTGGTGAACGGTCAGCCGATGATGTTGCAGCCTTCGAGCTCGACTGGCACCTCTCAGAAGCTGCCTGGACCATCGATCCTCAAGAACTCTAGTAAAACCGACTTGATCACGTCTCAACAAGTCTGACATGATGTTCATTTTACCTCCGATGAGAAGTCTGCCGAAGAATCTGTCGCCACGAACACAACACGCCAGTAAAAGGTAGTTGCGTATCGCGGATAGGCTCGCAAACGATCCACGGATCGATGGCGAATTCAAGGAAGGACGAAAAGATAGAAGAAGAATTTATAAGGAGACTATTTTCTTTTATATACATACCTAACGCAATCCTAGTATCTTCTATTATACATTTTATTTTTCATTTCTTTTGAAACAAGTTGAAAGTGTTTTACCCCCGTTTCCAGAGATACCAACTTCACTGAACCGAATCGAAAGTGTCCAAGCCTTCTTTGACGAACTTTTAGAGATTTTATAGTTTATTTTAGAATTCATAGTTCGACACGCCTTATTATTCAGTGAAGGTGAACCGACGAACGTTGATTTAGCACCGAAACGGTTACGGCTAATTAAAAGAGTTTATTTAATTGCCGGTATTCCTAAGCGCGAATCGCAATTGAATCTTCGACATCGTGATTCGACTGTTGCAAGCGTTTAGGTCCGTCGCACGATCGACCTGCAAATTGACGAGGAGACGAAGAACCTGTGAAACGCTCCGTACACGCTACGATGTGAACATTATTTATTGTAAACAATTACGCTACTCCACTGCTTTCGATTGTACATAAGAAAACGTAAGAAATTAACCATTGTGTACGTGCTCTAGAGAAGAAAATTATGGTATCTATCGTTTCACGCGAGCGACACGCAAAGTTAGAACGAATAATGCCGTTTATCCGGATTAAATTGACGCACCTCTAAAGTGGGGTGCAATATCACTGGACGATTAATTGCTCCACGTGGGAGATTTAACCATGGTAATGTTATTCCAGGCTTTCATGGCTTACTTCAGGGTTGATATTAACAGAAGCTTGTTGGTACAAATCGTGTCTTTTGGATAAGATCATCGACGTTTATTCAGCAATGCAGATGGCTTCTTCAAGGGTCGAATGACACACTGATGAAAAATTTGAGTTTTTGACTTGATTCTTCAGAGTTGACATTAACAGAAGCTCGTGGATGTAAGACTTCGGATACCCTTAGTTTCGTGAGCATTGCAGCTGGCTTCTTCAAGGGTGAAAAAATGCACAGAGTTGGATTAGGTGTAGATTAAGTTTGAGTTTTGTCCGAAATATCACTGAAATATCATTATTTCATTTGACGTCTTAAGAAGCTAGTAACACTGAAGAAACATCAAACAGTCTTAACCAAATGACACGACTTACACTTAGAAGCCCCATTATCAATCATGGTAATGTTGCTTGCATAGCGACGGGTTTAGACATTCGACGTAGGCAGTTCGAAAACATCAAGTTGAATTTCCTTACCCAGTGTCAGGGCACTTTATCGCAAAAGGTTCATTGTTGCAAGGTCATTCGGACGTTAAAGGAGCCGTAAGTTTTGTAAATTTGTAGCTTCGTGATCGCTGAGCATTTTTCCATGTTGACTCGCGAAATGCTTCGCACGAGAATTGTTATCGTTTTGGAGAGAATTCCAACAGTGCTGAAACGAGTGGTTCCAGAAGAATTGGCAGATGGTTTGCGGTGCAAAGATTGTTTAATTAGTTTAAATTTTTACATTCGTTACTTCATTACTTCGGGACACCAGGATATCTATTCTGATTATTGCAACGATACAACGTTGGTATCAGTGTCACTAGACGCTGTATCGTTAGCAACTTTGAGAGATTTAAGCTGGGTGACATATGACTGATGACACGTGGGATTTTTTAACAATTATACAAGGTAGAGGCACCAGTAGTTGACACATTATGTATACAAAACGTATACCATTTAAATATTAATGTCGAAATATGTAAAATAAATCAAGAAAAAGATGCTTTTATGGATCGAAGTATTGCTGTTTAATCCTCTGAAACGCTTAATAATTCAGCGAAGTGTGAAAAAAAACCGAATTTGTATCCCCTACCAAACATAAATAACAACTTATCTCGAGTTATGGAGCGAATAAAAAAAGTTGATGCATACGCCAATGAAAATCCCAGAAATGCTGGTACAGACGCCAATGAATGTTTTGGTCGCACCCAGGAGTTCCAGGAAAAAGTACCGCTCCTTAGAGCTTCACGAACGCGTTTCTTGGAATTTCAGGAGGCCGCGCGGCGCACCCCTCACTCTATCTAGCAAGTCTATCGCTTCCGAAAATGTAAACAGCGATAGCTCGGAGTAGAATCGTCGGATCTCTTTCAAAGAATATTCAAATTGAAGGGCGCAATTTCTGCTATCTGATAAATGTTTATCATCAACGTTACACATTTTTAAACATTTTGTTTTGTTTATTGCTGTACTGAACGCGAAATATAAGTATGATTAAGTAAAATAACACTCGTTCGGGAATTTTAATTATTAATTTTAATTAACACTAAGATAACATCGTTTCAAGAAGATTTTAATAGTCAATTACTGGTGCTTCTACTTTACACGCTCCACATACTCATGACACGTATCTGTTAGTATTAAAAACCCCAAGTGTATCCTAGTAATTTTTCAGATACAATCGATCCTCGAACCTGAACTTCTTCATATCTTCAAATTAGCTCAGAGTTGAGCTTAACTTTGGGTGGTTTCGCCTAAATCCACGTTTCCACGTGCCCAATACGCACATTCGAATCATTTATATTTCGTTAGCGAACGAAGCAATCTGTAAAAGTTTCTCTTGACTCCAGCTGAACGTTGGATGGAATTGCCTAAAGACACATTCCCGCTTGTGCGACGCGTGCATTTGAATTATTTGTGGTAGTGGCTGTAAAAATCGTTGTAGCTACACTAGAGTGTTTCGTTAGAATAAATTATGTTTTCTTGAATGTAAATTAAGTCTTTATCGGTAACATAGATGGTTACTGCTCGTACGAGAGCTAAACCAAGAAGATTGGTATTTTTAAGGTGGTACAATTTCTATGATAACAACTATATACTGATTTTCACCAGTAAGTAATGTGTTCTGCAAAAGTTTGCTCAGATTTGAGCCGAACTTCGAGCTGAGCCACCTAAAGCTACGTTCCCATGTTTGCAACGTGTGTATTACAATTATTTACGTTAGAAAGAAAAGCTAATGTTTATTTCTTTATCTTTCGTTCTTTACTCAAATTTTGCTCGTTCGTATACTCAGAAGATTTTTAAATAAATAACCAAGGGTTAGATCAACTCTATCTTAATTTTTCATAGAAAATTGCGAAAAGTGGGAAAATTTCATTCAGGGAATCCACGTGAACGCTCAAGCGAGAATGTGACTTTAGGTGGTTCGATTAGGGGCTCGAGGCAAGTTCAGATCGAACCTTTCACGTTGTACCCAACAATTATCACTCATAGTTCTATAAATTCACTCATCGATACGCAGTATCCTTTATTTCTCGACACAGTTCCACTTATGCGAAGGAATTTACATGGGAAATTAAACGAAGTGGACGAAAGTATGGTCGAGGGAGGAAAGAGAAGACGCCAGGCGTAGACAGTACATAGCATGTTCCTAAAACGGAGTAATTAGTGTTATCGTCATTCCTACATTGCCTCATCGGTGTCCTCCAACAGAGAAATGGCAACAATCGTCAGTCGACGCGAATAGATTATTTTTGTCAAGCTGGTCGTCGCGATTGTTGCTTTATTTTTGGCTGATGTTTTGACTCTTTAACCGACGGTCACCCAATCCATTGGTAATACTCTCGCAAACTATTACATATTCAGAAGCATACACATATTTATCTCCACGTCTGCCATAATCAAAGGCAAACAACAGTGGAAATAATTTATATCTCTGTATCAAAGGACTGCTGTATAAAATTCTTTTGTTGCTCTAAAATTGGCGTTTCCCTTAAAGCCTAAAATATTGTCTTACGAATTAGAAATAATTTATATCTCTGTATCAAAGGACTGCTATATAAAATTCTTTTGTTGCTCTAAAATTGGCGTTTCCCTTAAAGCCTAAAATATTGTCTTACGAATTAGAAATAATTTATATCTCTGTATCAAAGGGTTGCCGTATAAAATTCTTTCGATACTCTAAAATTGGCGTTTCCCCTTAAAGTCTAAAATATTTTCTCACGAATTAGGGTGACCGTCGAGTGTTTACATGTACGCGCGCCTCCGATTACTATTATTTGCCGGCTGTCAGGAATTTCAGGGAAATAGACTAAGTAGCCGATGCGTTCACGCACGAAGACTGCATGCCACCGTAAAAGGGGATATTTTTGCGTCGATCACGCACAGGGGAAGGTAGGGGGGTGTTGGAAAAAGAAGAAGGGGTGTCGTTTCACGGGTCAGCGGGAAAACGTTTCGGATCGTTCCCGACCCAACATAGGAAATATAAATAAACAAGAAATATAATTAAGTCGGCGATGTCGAAATGCCAGACAATTACGCGTACGTACAGTCAATAACGTGAAAGATCGTGATTCTTTATTTTTTATGTGACCCCATTTGTAAAGTGTTGCTAGCTGTATCGTATGTATAACATTTATCGTACTTCGTATATATACATATACATGTACACACGTTACAGATATACATATAGTATATATACATATGACATATACAATATAATATATATTATAAATAATATATTTATAGACGCTTGTACACTGGTGTACGCGTCCTATAGTTTATTACGTGTACAAAAGAAGCATAAAACTACACGATCATCGTTGGATATAAGAAGCTGAGGGCGAGACAAACCAATGAGAATACAACAAGAGAATATAAACAATTAACATTTACCGAACCTGTTGCGTTCAAATGAAGTAAAAAAGAAAAACAGGAAACTAAATATGTTAACTCATATCCGTGAGCGTGCGAAAGTAATATGTTGCGTGATACGATGCGTTTTTTGTGAGCAAATGATGAAAGTGTGTACGGTGCGAGCGTATACGTATATTTTTTAGCGTAAAACGGGCCTAACTCCACTTTTCGTCCTCTCAACGATCCGCGCGCCGTTGGATGGTTGCTTAGAATTTTAAAAAAAGACTTGTTTCCTTCTCTTCGATCCTGGTTATTGTAATTTTTAATTTGTACACTTTACTTCCTTGGTCAAAATTAAAGTAAGTCAGCTAAGTAAGTAAGTAAGTTACTTTCGCAATTGTTCGCGCAAGTTATTTTATTATTTAAAAATATCTTTGTGCATCAAATGTTACGCAGAATGTTTTAAAATATATAACACCAATGCAAAAGCAGGTAATTCATTTTGAAAAAGAATTACTACGATAAAAAATGCAATTCATTTTACACGAAACTATGTTCTCAAGATAATCGATTTTAAAAATATTGCGAGAGGTAGCGCGTACTTTAGTAAGGAACTTATGAAACCCAGATGAATTTAGTTAGTAATGAATTAGTTTAGTAACGATAAGTGTTCGAATAGTTCTTCCCTACGGTTACCAAGTGTCATCAGTATTTTTGCTAGGAAAACAATTTTTTTAATTAGAACTCGCTACTTCTGTACACTGAAATTAACCCAGTTATGGCTGATACATATAGAAGTGTGTTAAAAATGTTAAAAATGTGTGTTGAATAAAAATTTTAAATATGTCGTTGTTCTGTTTTGATATTAGATATGTTAGGCTAACGTCTTTCTAGAAGGAAGGCTCGTTTTAGGTATCCTGTTACGCCTAATCTACTCGTGGTAAAATGTTTCAAAGAAAAAAGTAAAAAAATTGCAGCCTTACCTGGGTTAAGCAACAACGCGAACTCGAAATTGTTTCATTTAATTACCTCAAGAACGAAGGTTCGTGCAAACAATTTTAATCTACACTTCTCAGAGGATCACCTCTTTGTAAACTGTGCTATATATTTTAGGACACTCTGTGCATGGAAACCGTCACGGTTTAGTTTGAGTAAACGTTGCGTTACGGGTTTCGTCCAATTTGCAAACAATCGAAGTGGACGTTAGGAGTAAGTAATCGGCCCTTACGTTTAGATGTAAGTAATCCCCCCCTCGCCATCAATCCTTTGCTCAAAAGGACGAACTAGTGGAGGAGGATCCTCGCCATTCGCGCCCAAGACGGATCCTCGTTGACCTAATTAACGTTTTAGAATCTAGTCGTTGTTGATACTCAGAGCTTCAAAGAATAGGCAAATCATTCGACAGAACGATAACTCGAATCCCAAGATAGGAATTCGTTTCGAATCGAGCCACGCATCTCGAGGACAATGAAAGTTTACCCAGTCGATTCACTTCGAGACACCAAACATTCTCCAATCGATCTTCCACTGACACGATTAATGTAAGAGTCTAACATTTCGGGAAAATATTAAACGTAAGAAGGTCGTCTTTATTTTGTTACGCGATATCATTAGGTCGTTTGGATTTGTGTATTATCGGATCGTTTGCTGTTAGGTTTTTATTTTGTAATTGTAGAAGGAACAGTCCACCGGACTGGATAAATGGATCATGATATAATATGACTACGAAGATCGTAAGAAAAATTTGCATTCTAAATATTTTTGTACATAGTTATTAGTATCGTGATTTATCCTTGAATTTATTCCATCAATTTCTTTTATTTTCTAAATAACTTAAAGTTAGACACTAAACAAATATACACGAAATTACTAGACGCGTTTCTAATTAGCCATATCCAAGACACGATCAAATTCCTTCATTGATACATTGATACAGACGAATTCTCTTCGGCGATTGCTGATGAACAAACTTGGGATTCGCGATGAAAGTGTGACTGATAGATAAGCATTCCAGAAAACTTAATTGTCCTTAGGCTAGGTAGGCGAATCTGATGCTGGTTTAAAAGGAATTTAAAGAAAAAAAATCAAACTAGCTCGTCATTAACAACAAACAACAATAATAATAATACATATTAATTATAAAAGTTATGTTACAAGTAAATAATAATAATAATAATAATAATAATAATAATAATAATAATAATAATAGCGTTAGCAGCCGGGGTTTAAGCCGGCTAGGCCGCGTGGTCGACTGTCCTAGGTAGGGTTAAGATTCCAGTGACGTAGAATTATCAGTAACAACACGGTAACATTGCCAGTAACAATAACAAAAAGAGAAACAAACACCACCAGGTGTCGATTACTATTTTAACGTAACTTTGGTTGAGCAGTTTAGCTGTGTCCATTTATGCGAGAGTGAGGATTGTGCCTGGCGTTCAAACGACCTTGAACGTCAAATTCTTGCCTATAAACCCATAGTTTAACTTCGATATTGTAGACGAATGAAATTGTCCAAATTTTTCCTTGGGAAATTTTCAATAAATCCATTTCACTATTTTAGCAAAGAAATAAAAATAGAAATAATCTAGAGCTTGCTCTAATTACTTACATCTAACATCGGATCGTAGGGGTTTAATGGTTTTCGCGGCACTAGGTAACGCGTTTTAATTTTTATATAGCCGAAACAATTTGTCGAGGGTCTAGTGAACATACATCATTTTTGCTCAATTTTATTTCATGTTTTCGATGACCTCTAATTAATCAAAATAAATCAGAATTTAATTTTGTGGGTCGTGGCAAATCTTTTCATTCATTTGAATTTAACGTTGACAAGAATGACCTAGAATAAAATATATGAGAAATGTAAATAAAAGGAAAGAAAGATAGTAGCATAAAAGTAGAATAGCAGCGTAAACGTCAATTGTAGTAAAATTGATAACATTAATAATATCGAGGAATTCAAAGTTGGTCATAAAATAAACTTTACGTTTTAATAGACGCTTTAATAAATATTCTTGTATTAATTAGAAGTAACAGAGACCCTTGACAAATTGTCTAGCATTGAAAAATTACAATTTATCGTAGCTAAACCGAAAGTATCACTTAGGTTGTCTCGTGTTACCGCTACAGAAGCACACAGGCGATAGTCGTAAAACATTCGTTCGGGGATCTCGATTTACCGAACGGATTTATGGTTACCGGGTTATGTTACGGACTTTACGTCACTAAGAGCAACCAGTAGAGCGAACAGTACAAAGTAACGTGTCCTAGAGCCAATCGAGAAAGAGGAAAGCGTTCAAGAGCGAGATACACAGATGTGTTTAAGGAGTCTTCTCGTTTTAGTGCCCAAAAAATTAACTCATATTTGCTCATTTCTTATAGAGAATGTACGAGTTGGATTGTCCTCAAATTTGGCACGTGGGTTCGTTAATCACTTATCAAGATTTTCGAATTTTTGGACTAAAAAAAAAACGAACATTGACAAAATGACGACACTTGAAAAAAAAGTCTTATTTTTATCAGCATTCTTTGATTTTTCTGAACCGTGAAAAGATGTAATAGTTTTTTAATTTTAATTAGGATTGGTGCACTCAAAATGGAGTTTTCTTTAATTAAATTGAGTTGTTTTTATTTTAGCAATTTCACAAATTTTTGGAACATCTAAACCGAGAAGACCTCTTGTGTTTCGTGAAAGCGATTATATTAGTTATTCCTTCTCGTTAAGGCAGATTTTTGTACGTCGTCGGACGGTCGAAAGAACGATAACAAACCGCAAAGTAAAATTCCTGATCAAATGTTCAAACGAAAGAAAAAAGGGAACCGTTCGCTTGTGTTTGCGATCGAACTTTCGCGCGTTCTATCGTGTCTCTCGATTTCCTCTCTGATTTTTATTAATTATTATATTATTTATAGGAGTATTTGCCAACGAAAATATGGTTGAAAGGTATACGAAACTGTATACTCGAATATGTTTCTTTAACCAACCGTCGATTTTATTTATATATGAATGGTAATTAAGGGCTAACTAACATCAAATTAATACTGATTCAATTTATCTTCAATTAAAACGAGAGGCACTATTAGAACGTGACGAATGATATACAATCAAAATACAAGAAAATGTTATTATTCGACACACGAGGGTAAATCCATGGACATATAACAATATGTCTGTGACATATTTTCTAGAAGAAGAAAAATTCTAGAAGCATGTTCCAACATTCGAAATTAATTTTAATGAACATGAAATTAAAAATAATCATCGTGAATGTATACAAAAAAGAATAAAGTTAATTATAGCTCAAGCATAGTTCACTCCACATTAATTACAAATGATTTGTAAACTGTGAGAAGAAAGTTACTTCAAATTTTTCGAGTTGCAAATCAGATTGCAAGCTTCCCAATGATTAATTACAAACAGATTATGTTCGCTGTTTGATTCGCCCTCGTGCGTAAGGTCAAGAGTAGTCAACAGGGAGTTAAGGAGACGAACGAGAATACTGAAATTATATATTGTATCTATATTGATCAAACACGTATATATATATGGAGGCATAGATATGTATATATGTATGTATATAAAAAAGAGAAGTATATACATATGTATACACGTTGTTGCATAATGTTAGCGACGCTCCCCACGCATAGAAAAATGGGGGGGAAAGTTTTACGCGTGACGAGTTCAATTCGAGATGTTTATCGTGCGTTGACAATTTGCGAACAAGTAAGAAGAGGTTTAACAAAACAAATAAGACGATATTCGAAGGACGATGAGTATATATATATATATATAATATCGGAAATTAAGAAATTGTATTAATATACATGTACATTGCATTGAGGAAGATATATACATTATGTAAATTCTATGTAAATGTATATGATGCGTGTGTAATTAATAAAGTGTTGATATATATGGTTGACGATACGTCTCCGTCTGTTTCGTTTCCTCCTGGTTCTATGATTGTTTGCCTTAACGTTAGATCGAATTAAATTAATAGTAAACTCTAGTCTATCCTTCCTTTTTGGTAAATATTTCTTATAAATACCAGTCGATTAAATCTACGAACGGTTCTCTCTCGTTAGAGACTTTAGAAGCGTTTTTTTTTTTTTTTTTTTGGTGCATTTCGTTGCAGCATTTGGATTGAGACTTCTGGGTTACATTAACACTTTGCCATCTGGATACTTTTCGTAAACTTTTGACGATTGTATGACTTGATTTAAACTTCTATAACTTTTGATTGTAGTTGATTCAAGCTTGAAAGAGTGTAAAGAGTTCATAGGACCTCAAGTGATCTCCAATATGTACGTCTATTAAAAATGAACTCTTATCTACTACTCGTCAATATTATCTCTGATGTTTACTTTATCTCGCACGCAGTTAGTGTAAACACGTTTGCGTACGTTTACCAGCTCAAAGAGGAATATCTCTCCGTCTGGTTGGCAACCTGTTAATTGTTCGATGAACACAACAATGGTAAAATAAACAGGCACGATTTGGAGTACAATCATGCGCATCTATCATCGTCAATTATTTGATGAAGTTTCTTATTAATTCATTCTATTTCACGCCTCTGTGATGTATGCTGGTACGAATATTTCACAAAACAATACAACAACATTAATAATATATCATTTTGCATTACCGTATACATTCTCTTCTTCGCATTTGCATACGCCGTAAAAGCATACGATCTATAGTCTACTTAACATTCGTTATTTCTTTAGATTGGCTCAGGTTTCGTAAAAGGTATATCTTAAAAAATATTGTCGAATTTTTAACTAACCAAGCAGTGCACAGATGTTTTAAAACTTTGAGAACGAAGTCTTTGTTCCTCTTAGAAATTGTTCATCGACTACTCGTAGCTGTCATCCGTGTAAGTGTTGAAGGACGGAATGTTTACATTCGTATTGCATCGGTGAATCGTTCTATTCGCATAAAAAGAAGAGTGAACTTGACAAGCAACCTTTACACACTTGTCCTCGAAACTGTATTAGTAAACAAACTGTCGTTCAATTAAAGACAATCATTTGGCAAAAAAATATCGTCATGATATCTTCGATAAGTCTTTATCTGATGGTACGTGACTCGATAAGTGTGAATTCTTCGTAGAGGCTGTCAGTTCTTTTAAATACCACAGTAATAATAGTTATCTAATCAAATTTATAGTAATGTAATAAACTAGGATTTTGAAATTTGAAATTGACTACTGAATTCGATGTTACGTTTAGTTGTGACTCTCGCCTCTTTAGGCGGTGATTCAGTATTTATCACGTATAAAAATAATCTTCACAGGTGTTTCATATGTTTCTGTACCATTCGGTAATCATTCATCGATTTGATAACCCTACGTATCATTTCTCTTCTATCGATGTTTCTATTCCGTTCGTTCAAGAGTTTTCTTCGTTCCACTCAGCCTATCGACGTTCCATCGCGCAAAAATCGCCAGAGGCCTCATAAAATTCGTAATTTTCTCTTTTTTACTTTTTGATAAAAAAACAGATCCATCACTTAACCGACACCGTCTACTACGTATCCCTCATTTAAAATACAATACCACTTGTGTTTTAGCGACATCCCGAATCCTGAAAGCTCCTTTTGGACAACCTTTAGCAAAGACCACATCAAACTTCGCAGACTTCCACACGAAGGAAAAACGACAGAGTGAACTCTTAGTCGCCAGAGTTTTACCAGAGCACGCGCACGTCTTTAAAAATTACGTGGTGGTTGGTGGTGGGCCAAAAACGACCTTGCTCCTGGAAACAGCGCCAAGTACTGGCTTCACCAAGATGAAGAAACCAGCGATGAACAGCGACGCAAAGACCAGGCTCCTCCCAGTTTCGGCGATAGGCGACCATTTGTAGGTGCCAGTGATCACAGAGGCAAACAGTAGTACGGTAATGGCGATGCCACCGAACGCGTGCATGATCTTCAGAAGGACTGGCCTGAATCTCGGGTAAAGCCATTTGGGGTTGTTCGTGACGATCCCGAAGCCAGCGACCAGGAACGCCAGGATGATGCTGATCAGGCCCAGGATCGAGTGCGGGCTGGAGAAATGGGGTCTGTTGTGGTTGACCTTGTTCGCCACGATAATGATCAAACCGATCAGCACGAGGGTCAGGCCTGCTGTGTGCAGGATCCAGTGCATCGTCACCCTGTTCACTCTCGAGATCTTGTGACCGATGTACGCCTCGCCAGAGATGCTGAAGACTGCCTCTGCCATCAGAAGAGCCACCTGAGGCAAAGAATGTTTGGTTTAATGGGTGGATTAGTTTGGTTTGTTGAGCATATTAAAATAGTCAGAATTTATATTTAAAAAATTCTAAATTATTTCAACGAGTTTCCCAAAGTTGTTTTCAAGCGATTTTCTTCCTGTGACTTTTTCATAATTTTGCAATCAAACGTTTAAGCAAAGATACTAATCAATTGCTACGACCTTAAATGTATGTGGTGTCAGATCGTCCACGTCTGGAAGATACTGTTGTCACCACGAAATACGTAGGCTTAAAATAGACCTAGATTCTTGGTCGGTGTACTTTCATTACGTGTTTCATTCAGCAAATTGGTGTTATCTAGTTAACTACTTACTCCGAGGCTCATGCAGATAGGATGCCAGGAGAAGAATGAGTAATTTTGAAACGCCACTGTTAGTATGTATATCACTGGCGCTAGTAGAAGAACGTGAGTGAGGGTTGAAAACACCATGGTCACAACGCTCGGTGGGCCCTTGCCTGTTGGTGGGTCAGACATCGTAACTTTGTGACTGAAAGCACATAGAATTGGAATTTTAACGTTCAATTAACTTCTAACTTTTACAACATACTCTGGAAGTAACACAAATCAAACAACAGTTATCAAACAAATTTAATGATCCTTGAATCTATACAAATTTTTGCTTACAGAATTCTAATAAACCTTTAACGTACGACACTATCTTATAAAAGAAATTTCAAGACTGAGACTTGAGATCTATAATAGAAGATAAGAGCTTACTTTGATACATAGTAGTTCAAGTTTATCAGAGGCTATTTCAGTACTGTTTTAATTAGTGTCATAGTTGTGTTTTCATTAATCTTCTTAATTTATAATCCAATAATACCACAATATCGTACATTTCCACAAAACAATAGCATAAGAAATGGCATTTCGAAAGAGCCAATGTGCTCCAAAGGGCACAAAAAAAGGGAAATATACAGACATAAACAAATGAAAATAGAATAAAGAAGAGCAAAGTGAATTTATTAAAGAAACATCAATTATAACGACACAATAATTGTATAAATATATAAATAGGTACAAAATGTGCACACAATATTTAGGTTGCAGCCAGGTAATTTCAATTGAAAGATTCGTGTCAAAGTGTAGGAGCCAATTCTGGAAAAGCGTGAGGCAAGAGGATGAGAAGACTCCCATTCTTCGATTTACAAGAGAGTCACAGCGAATTCTTTCTGCGCAACGGCTCCTACGATCGTTTAAATGCGCGACGTGTGATTCATTGCTAATTACGCGGCACGATTCCTCGTTTCTTTCAGCATCCACTTGGGCGAACTTGCGGAACCGCAGCCTTTTGCAATTGCACAAGACTCGAACTTAATAAATGGGGCTAGCGATTAAGTAGATGGTGAGATCGAACTGTCGGTTATTACTACGAATTCGCTCACGTTTAATTTGTGCTACTTGAAGAGAAAAGAGTCCAGGAATGTTTATGACACTGTAGACTGGCCGAGTTTGTTGGGATTTAGATATGCGATAAATTGTTATCGCGACATTTTTGTATCTCAGTGCAATTGATAAACGTCAGGTCAGGAAAGAGATTGCTATACATTCGGATGGAATCCATGGATTGAGATGATTTATAAATAATTTTCGCGGCATGTTAGGAATAATCGTGCTTTCGCAAAAGCAATCCAGAAATTTCGAGAAAATTGATTTCAAGTTGATTTATATCACAAGAGTCTCGATTAATTACAGCTTACTTTTGAAGTGCAATCGACAAAGGCGACTACTTGTTCGACGATTGCTTGATCTCTAGTACGTGTTAAGATAGTAATAATTTTTATGTCCGATTAATTCCCTTATCAGTGACTTGCGTGATCCAGTTCACGGAATCGTCACGTTTCTTTCGCAAAGTTTCTCTATCCGCTTATATCTGTTCTAATACCAGCGAGTAGAGTACAGTAATTATTGCAAACAGCGACAGGTTCAAGTGTTAACAGCTGTAAATTTTAACGACTGTTTCCTTAAATTGAATGAACCAACACGCTCGACCGACGACGGAGAGGTTTCGGATCACTGGCACTTGCGGTTGAGACAAACGGAAAGCAAAATTCCTCGTTTTCCCACGTCCCAGTTATGTGTAAATATTGCTAGTCACGGGAACAAAGACAATGATAAAACTGTTGTTTAATGGACGTTTGTAATTGAGGTCGATCGAGAAACATTACTTTGATAACCTTTGTGCATAGAGTTAGAGAATTGAATTGAATTATTCTATCGAAGAGAGATCGAATGTAGTAAGAGTGATAATAATGAGATACAGGGATAATAATAATTTTAATGAGCATTGTTCTAGTAGAGAGCGAAGTGGAAATATTCAAAATTGGAAGATTCTTGATCGAATATTTCTAAACATTTGAAGTTGGAGATGATTGAACAAGGTTCTTTGAACGATTTGGTACTTATTTAAAAGTGGATTTGATTATTGTGATAAGACCTGTGGCAATATTTAAGAGAAACTTTTAGACAAAATAAAATTATGAAATAAAATCTGAGAATAAAAAGTGTAAATTACGTTTTCATCCTTTATACACAATCCAAAGATAATTCCTCCAATCGCGCAGAAACAATACAGGCGGAGGATAATAGTAAACGGACAAGAATGAAAATTGTGAAATGTCGAATTGGTTGATAAAATTACAGATGAAATTATCCACAATTAAATTGGAGAAAATTGCGAGGCGGTTAGCAAGTTGGTCAAGAGCAATAATGGCGAATACTCGATTCGTTACCCGGGCAATTACGATCGCGGCGTGATTACATTTATTGCAGCGTAATCACGCCCACCGCAACGATCCGATTCGTAACCCAAAGTGGCATACTTTCAGACGCGCTCCGCTTTCACGGTTCCAGAGTGAAACAATACTCTCTATAGCGCGCGAAATCTCCTGTTTACACGAAACTTATTTGTAAATCTACGTTGCATAACCGCCTGGTATAAAAATAGTCTTACAAAGCAAGCATTTTTTACATTCCATCGCAAGAAGAGGATGCTGGAATGAAATTAACCAAGTTATCAATCTGTATTTGTGTTTCGATTGAATATTTTGAAGAACAAAGTTTTTCTTTCGTAGCAATACCTAAGAAGGTCTAGCTATGTTTTTCATTTCTTTTTTGGTATGTATTTATGTAGAATAATTTGTAACGAATACAAACAATTTTAAACACATAAACAAAATAAATATCATTATAGAAAGGAAATGAGGCACTTGAGAGAGTTTATGAATATCTTTTACTTTCTATCGCGTTCTTAAGTAGACCTCTGTATATACTTGTCCTAAATAATTTTATAAATATAAACTAGTTAAATCGATGCATTAACCTAGGATACTAGTATGGTCTCGTGATTGTTTTGGTTTTGAAAATTAATATGCTTATCAGCGTTGACAAGCGTGCAATAAATGTATTCGAAATTAATCCACAAGGAAAGTAGGTCTTCCAAGCAAATGAGTTCGAAGCCTTTTATCTAAAATGTAAACGTCTTTGACCAATTAGAAAAGCTTTTGCTTAAAATGGAAGCCTGAGGCTACCAATCGAAATCATGTTAAGAAATGTATTCATTGTAGCAAATTTCTGCCATCGATACAATCTTAAAACAAACATAAAATCAACCTACAAAATTATTCTACTTTTCAATTTATTTCCTTCCATAAAACAATTTTATCCCCTTTTTTTCTTTTCACCTAGACTAATGTTTACTCCAACATTATGTATCTGAATGCAAAGTCTTGACACATCCTGAATATAATTAAACACACTTGTACTGGTACTCCTGTACCAGCATGTACCATTGTTATAAATTGCCTCCACATCCTGCAAGCAATCGCCTTTCAATTCCAATAACAAATAACCAACAGATCGTCTCGGATGTCTAAGTGAAAAATTCTACTGAAAAGTTTGCCAAAGAAATTCGAGCATGCCACACGACTCTCAAGAGAACGCGTCCGGGAAAGTTGTTATCGAACGTCGAAAATTGCTCGTAAAACTCGGCATTGGATTTAAAATTGTGCTCTCTTTGGCGCTGCGGTTCACCGGAGTGTCGACCGTGTTTTTAATACGTTCACTGCAGTGTAAGTCATGCATGCCCTGTATTATGTTTCGTTGCGTGCTCGCTACACTTCATTAAACCTTTCTTACGTGCTACGAGTAGATCTCCGTTATTTTCTTACTATTTTTAACACACTTTTTTGTAGAGTGAAATTGAAAAGTCTCCCATTTGCACCATAGATCAGGTTTCTGTAACGGTAATTTGGCTGGGCCTAATGTTGGATTTTTGTTTGTTCTCTTTGTTACTGTTTGTAGAGAGGGAGGATTGTTTTACATATACAAATAGTAAACATGACGCAAGTAAAAAGGGTTTGCGGCTAAATAATCTTATCTCACAGGAGAAGCGTAACACAGTGCGTATGGAAAAGAAAATTATCGGTTCAAATTAGAAACTAAGTGTGACCCAGATACGATAAGAAACCTGGTCTTTAAACTTCTCCAATATTATTTACATAATGTTGCTCTGTGGTTCTCTGATATCTTCGAAAGCGAACGAAAACTATCGTTATTATATTTTATATATTTATGTATACTCCATATATAAATATACATACTCCAAAAAATATATTCAATAAGAAACAGAACACATTCTAAAACGAACAACATTCGTTATTTTCTCCCAAAAAATTCTTCCAACTGCTAAAAAAAAAAAAAAAAAAAACAGTAATCAATCCCAAGTTTCGACATCAGTCACACCTGTGCGTTAATTAACTCACATTTTAGATAAATTTACTATAGCGAGTCAAAATTGATACGTAGATCCACCTTTAAATTGCTTAAATTCGCAAAATAAATACTGCCTAGGTGTATTTTTCGCGAGCATCTGTGTTTCCAAACAATAAAGTTCGGAAGAGGCGTCATCAGCGAGGATGGAGTTTAATGAGACACCTGGCGAACGTCGGGCGGGAAGAACCGTCTCTGGACTCACCTTGAACGCTGTGCAATCGCTCGATCGAACCTTGGAGCGGTCGAGGACACGGGGACGGGCCGAGTTTCCGAAAACGGAGCTGCGGTTTTTTATTTAACACGGCCGTGAAAAAGAGCACGACGCGAACGACGTCCGCGGCTCGACTGAACCACGCGCTGAAGCGTACTCGCGACGATCTATCGCTGCGTTGCCGATACTCCTTACGAACACTGAGGAAAATCGTCGAATAAACGCGGCCTTGGCACGCCTAATCGCCTCGATCTTCTCCCGTTGGTATAAAATGAACGCTGATCGCGTGCTACGAGCTAGAGTCGCTCCGGCGCTCGAGTGATTCACGAGGTGGAAATTGAAGAAAAATCGGGATGAGTTAGGATGTTGGAATTTGCATTTCAGTAAATTCTGTGGTAAATTGCGTTTATTTGAGGGGGAAATGTCATTGGGAGATCAAGCATTAAGGGTGGACACCATATTAGGAGCCCAAGCATTAAGTCTCTCGGGATATTTGTTTTTACAGAGAAGAATTTGTGTAATTTTTGTTTAACTTCGATAATATTTCAGGTATATTTTAAAGTACATTTGGTAATTTTTCGAATCCATTCCACACAGAAATCTTTGCCATTTGAAATTTCTAAGTGCCCCTAACTCCTTAAGGGAGGAAATATTAGGAGTCCGAGCATTCGGTGTTGATTTAAGGCAAGACTCGCTTTTATTTTATTTTGAAGTCTCTTTCACATCGAAACGCAATACCGTTATGATACGAGACAACGGCTTATCGTAAATCTCCTAAAATTACATGCAGTGTACTGCCAGAAGCAATAATGTTACACAGGTGATTGAATAATTATTATAATAAACAGAATACAATTAGCAGCTTATGAACCGATTCATATTGTATTTAATAATACTGCGCAGTAGACATCGGAGTATATTTCATCATAAATAACTGAAATTATGTTGTAAATTATCTGGCAATATCGAGCAACGAGGCGTCAGAGTTAATAGTCGTTTATTATTTATAAACGTCGTTTCAGCCATCATAACGTATGTAATTCTCTTCACGCACACACACCAAAGACAATTTTTCTCTCAAAAAAGAACGTGTCGTAACGATATGATAAATCTATGCAAAAAATTTAATACCTGTAATAAAATAATTTGCAACGAAACGTGCAAGATCCCGCCGATACTTTCGCATTATTTCTCCTTCTGAATTTCCTCCCTAAATTGGCACTCACACGGTCCCGTGCACTCGGTCGTAGAAACAGTAGCAATATTTCATTCCAACATTTCGTCTCGGTCGAAGTGAATTACACAATTCAACGGCAAACACGTGAAAGGATGGAAGAAAGAATGCTACAAGAAAACTTGAAAGGAACTGGCGTCGGAGCTTTGTTAGAAACCAGTGGCACGCGATATTGGATCACAACATGGCGAACAATGGAGGTCTCTGATTTACCTCCTGGCGCGAACTAGATCTCCACGAGCACTTAGAAAAACCGCCTCGAAGTTTACCACGGCACGGATCGCGTTCGAAACGAATCGCGTAATCAAACGATTTCGAGTACTTAGGTCGAGTCTGGGAATAGCTCGAAATATTTATTATTTATTTTTGCGAACGGGGTTGCTCGAGTTGCTTACAATATAATCTAATAATAGCTGGAGTATTTACGATCTCGAGCAGGCATTATGTTAGCGGAAGAAGCATTGTGTCAGGGTGCAACTGTATGGAGAATGAAAGATGGGTTCTGTAAAGAATCGCGTGTCGTGGTTGGGTCGGATGTCTTAATCAAGTATCACGATTTTAGGGAACTAGAGAAATATTAGAAACTAAAATAATTGAAATAAAATGATTAACAAATAAAAATAAAAATTAAGTGTTTATTGTAGGTTTTATTGTTGATAAGAAACGCATGCTGAGATTCGTTATCGTCTTGGCTGCACACCCTGTACGATACGTGCATCTTCGCTCATGAATTTTCATTGCACACCGGTTATGCTAATTGCTATTATGCAATTGTAACGCCAGATTTATAAATATTCCGATGTGATCGGAGGAAGACAGTGGCTGATAACAATTCCCGATTGCAAGAATGAAAACATTTTCAGCCCAGTGGTTCTCAATTATGATACAGTTTAAAAAATACAAATCCTGCTTTACGCTTCTTTTGTATAAGAAATAAATGTTCGAACAGGTTGAATAAACTCCATTGAATATTCGAATCTTTTCTATCTTTCGTTTTTAGATCACAAGATTATATTACAAGTCGAGTACCTGATGAAGATATAACTAGTAACATTCTCACGTTTTTAAACAAGATACACTTTTATAATTATGGGCTTCACTTCAAGTAATAAAGTACATTAAAAACACACGAATTAATTCTAAATATTTAAAGTTTGGAAATCACTGTGGTAGTCATTGGCTTGAATACCTTTGGGACACCCTATAAACAGCGGGCTCATTCGCGCCGAGGCAGCCGATTTAGGGTATGCATTACTGCTGCGGTAAGGTTTATGACGGCACTTCAGTGTTAGTGGCTGCTGATTACAAGACCACGTGGCCGTCAGACCGGAGTTCATGTTTTTCTCCACTCCGCCCACGTAACGAAGGTCTTTTTTCGATGGCCCGACGAATTTGGTGAAGAACGAGCGAGATGAAACGAGGGTCTCTGTGTGCAACGACTCCAACGGAAGCACGACTTCCTCGTTCAATTTATAACGTTGCACTGAGCGATATTTTATCAATTTCACTGGACATAATTGAATTTTAACAAGGATTCAAATGTGTAGAATGTATAAATTATCAGCGGGAAATTCATTCCTCCAGAAAACGTGAAATTTATTTTAAGAAGTAACCTGTAATTACCGAGCGGATATTAATGACGAGAACAATCAGAGAAAGTTAGAAGATTAACCAAAAAACACAGGTGTTTAGTAGTTTATATACACCACACTTGTTTTTGGGTCACAACCTTTTGCATTTTCGAACACCACCATCATCTATCATTTATGCAAGACATACGATGTAGGGGTCGGTATTCTGTCTTACAATGTAACAACATCATTTATCTCACTCACAAGATAACAGCAGCACCTTGTAACTATTGTTTCAACATTATTTGCAGTTCCCATTGATATCAGATAATTCAAGAAAGTTGCATCGTAACGTCTTAGCCAAGAGATAGACAGTCTTAGATATTCTTCTAAATATCATATACCTATTTTCTTTAACTCTACACTAATAAACATGGTATCTGAAGATGGTCACAAAATAAGGACTGATCAATCTTTTATTAAGTATTTAAAAACCTATACAGATTGCGCCCTAAAACTAACCAATTCAAATTGTTCATACTTCCTCAAATACGGTACGGTATGCACCAGGAACAGTTACTAAACCACAACCTCGTTTATGGTTACAGATGGTTGGATCTGTCCCAGCGATCTACCAATAACGGAGCCTGGCAACCGTAACGAGCGTTACGTTATCGACTAATTGGAAACGAATTGTTCTCCACGAAACAATATCATTAGTCATAAACTTGTCGAACAGTGTACAATGTTTCTTCATTGATCGGCACGTTAGTTGTGATTCTAACTAACGATCCATCGCACACGCCATTTGCTGCGACGGAAGTATGCATGGACAGTTCATACGTATGCACGCTAGCGCATAAATCGGCCTCGACGTTCGTCGGAATGTACTCCGATTGCTTATTCGAGGCGTGGATGCCGGCTATACTCTGATTATGCAAATATTCGGTGGTAATAACGTTAACAATGCCTGCAACTTCACGCGTGCGTGAATCCTTGTGCCTCAATTAAAGCCCGCCACTCGAGAGTATTAAACCATTTTCAGGCGTACCATTTTTCATTAATCGCTCACGTGTTATTCATCGAAAGGGACCGAATCATGTGCCCATAAATTATCATCGCTTTAGACGACTTATTTTGTTTATGGAATAACTGATTCACGTGGAAGAATTTGTGAAATTTTATTTAGGGAATCTCTGAACTCTTTGTAGCGTTTATAAAACGTTTTGATGACATGAAGAATGACGTCCACTTTCTGTAATTAACTTTATCGTACAGATCTGTGTGTCTTCATTTAAAAAATTCGTTATCGTCGTCATTCTTTCCAATGTGAAAGATAAAATATAAATAAAGGCCAAGGTGGTAAATTAATAAAACAAATAAGCAAAAACTTATTATTTTCCGACTAATGAATTTATTTCTAAGACGTTTATTTCTTATTCGTTAAGACTCATCTTGTAATTAAAAAATGACGTTACTGGACAAAAATGTGTACGAAGGCAAATAAGAATCTGTTTCTGAGTCAGTAGTCGATTCACGAGCAATCGTCCCCCTTTTTTTCCTTGCATATTTTTCTAGTGACGCGGTTTTATCTACCAGTTACACTATTCTTTAATTGAACGCAACTGCTGCTTTAATCGTGAATCGTCATCGCGAGTCGCAGCGATGCGCAATAGCCCAATTCGCTGGGATTCTTTTCATACAAATTTTTCTATCATTTTAAAACGAAGACATAGGAGGTTAACGAAACGTACCTAATCCATACGATGATACAGAGGACACAGTTACTTTAATTACTCATTTAAAGAGTGAGTTTCTCGTTCGAAGAATTTCATGCACTTCGAGATCATTAACTTATAAATAACGATACTCTTCTTTGATTGTCGATTCAATTCTGTGACTGTTAAAATAATTTTATAAACATGGTAGACGAAAGACACAATTTTGAAGGGAAACTATAATGGAAGGAAAATTTGAAAATGTTTAAGAAAATTCTCTACACGATCTATAAATGTTAAACCAATAAAACCTTATATAAACAACGCTTCATATTCTACGTTGCTAACAAAATTCTACCACCTCTAATCTAAACAGAATCACCAATTAAAATAAAACCCTGGTCAAAGCAAAACTCTTCACATTTTCCGTCTACCGATCAAAGGCTTCACCTCTATCTAAAAAATGATCAGAATTTCTTTTTGATCCCTCGCGTATCCACTTGAAAATTTCCAAGAGCGTACGATAACGTGTATTCGACCTGCGAGGATTATTATGAATTTCTATTACATATCTCGCCAGCACGTGGCCTACCTGACAGCTGGTTTATGTTGTCCGCGAGTTACTATGACGACCGGAACGATCACCACGCGACCAGGGCGAACACACGGTTGGCGTTTCGTGGAAACTTCGCAACAGTAATGTATCCCCGATAGTTTGCTGGTGAATTTGCGACACGAAACGGTAAATTACTCCCTGGAGAAGAAAAATGGTGGTGGTGGACAAACGTAGATCTTTGATAGTGTCCACGGCGAGACATTTCTTCGGGGTCCCACTGACGGACGAGGAGACCATCGCTGACGGACAGTCGGTGTTGGACAATTTCCTGGACAGAGCCACGTGCAGGACCCTCTGCGCGCAACCAGCTGACGAGGACGACGAAATACAGCTGAAGTTGAGCAACGAGTTGCCTGTTGGGAGAAACACTTTGGTTTTCTTCAAGGTAATACGAAAATTCAAGATGGAGGTGGTATCTTTAAGATAAAGTGAATTCAAGATAGATTGGTTATCTTCAGGTACCATCTCTGAATCACAAGGAAAGGGTGCAGAAGATAGTTTCGTATTTTTCTATTACGTGAGAATTGTTTTATTTGTTTAAGAAGGATTTCTTCGTTGTTTGTATGTCTGTGGATTAATTGGTAGAGAGGATTGGAGGAATATGGGATAACTGTTTTGTATTTTTATTTTGGGGGAGGAGGGGTATGGAATAGAGGTAGATCAAGAAGTAGGTTGGAAATCTAAAGGGAATTTCATACTTAACGTGGTGATTTTTTGAATAAATACATTTTAAGCGGATAACGTAAACGAAACTCTTCTTGATCAGGTATAAAGGTAGAGGAGAGAAGTACAATCGGATGTTTGACAGTTGACAGAAGCTCCAGTGACCGAGAAGAATTTCCACGAGCTGGTTCAGGTGACATCCACCGGTACCGGCAAAGGATCGACCCTGATCGAGGCACTTCGGCAAGTATGGGCTCCGACTCTGCGATCCTCCGGCCTCAGTTCGTCGTGTTTGAAGAAACTAGAGGAGAATCTTCTCGGCTCGCCGGCTACGGCTTCTGTTCTCGAGGAGGAGGATTATTGGAGGAAGAAATGGGAGGAGGCGAAGCGTTCGCACGACAGGACGATCTACGGCGAGGCTGTGAAGAGCTTGAAGAGCATCAGGGCCGAGCTCGAGAGCGCAGCGGTGGCTAGGTGCCGTAAAGATTCAAGTATAATAAAATAGATCCCAGTAAACGCGCCAGCTGATTTATGTAAAAGCTCGCCAAGACGTTTCAGCTTTCTCTGAAACACTGTTCTCTATTTCCTCTGCTTTTAATGGCGTTTCCTCTTCGATTCTTCGCTGTATGATGCGTTAAAATTTTACTTAAAATTTTATTTTTCAGGAAAGTCGATATATTTTTTCTTTTACTCCATATGTTGAATATAAGATCGCTGTTGGACTTTAAGTAATTCGTACAGAATATTTTATTTGAATTTCATTGCTTTGAGTTATCGCTATCGTTATATTCGAAAGCACCGCATTCATTTCTGTAATAACGTCCACTGTCCAGAGATGGGTTAATTGGAGTGGAAGATGCTGTCGAGGCAGTTTCGGGTTACGTCGACGACTTATGGAAGTTAGGGGACACGGTGTACTCCGAAGAACGTATGAAGTCCTTTCTGGACATTATTGGGGACGAAGTGGTGTCCCTAGTGAAAAACGTGATGGATGAGGTAACGCATTCAAGCATCCACATTTGAAGATAATAAAAACAAATTGTGTCATCGATATTGCAACAGATGCGAACTTCTGATGATCGAGTGAAAGTCGAGGCGATGTCACTTGGCGCGAGTATTTGCGAAAAATGGACGAGCATCGCGGAACAGTTTACGACGCTCTTCTGGCCCCATCACTCTGTTCATCCTTGGAAGGGTGCTAGCCATACACCAGAGAGATGTTCGCGAATTGGCACACGACTCAGGTATGAGAACTGGCTCTTCCTCTTCCTGGTTTCTAGGGAAATACAAAGCAATATTCGTCATCTTTAGGCAGATTGCCGAGTTACGTGCGCAGTATCGACAATTAACCAGGTTGCTGACAGCTAATGAAAGATCAGGACTTGGCACGGATACCCTGATGCAATGCTTCGACGATGTTAGAGGTATAATGACTCTGTCAACATTTTTTCTTCCTCTTTCACCATCTACACTGCTGTCGTAAAATGACAGAGATGAACCATTGACGAATGATAAATGAAAAATCAAAAGCAATTTTGAAAGTAATTTATAAAAAGAAAAAAATAATATTTAGCGTTGATTGATGTTCAAAAATTTGATGCAATTCTTCTAATTGTTTAGTGGTTTTCGACGAAGACGAGAGGAGCGTCGACTGGAATCGACTAAGAAGAAAGGTCGAGGAAGGTTTGGTACCTGCTGAAGAAAGGGTCGCACAAAAATTGAAGTCCCAAATCGCCGATGCCTCCACGCCTAACTCGCTGCTTGCTGAATTTCGACGTTACCTTGAACTGATGAAAAGGGATGGCCTGAAAAGGGTTTTACGAGGGGAACGGGAAACGTTGCTCTCAGCTTATGGAGACCTCATAGGTAACTTCAGATAAAGACACGATAACAAAGAAAACTGATGCTGCTCAAGAATCCTTTCTAAATTCTTCCATATTTTATTTTATCATTGAAATCTGCATTCCTAATTAACGAAATTATTTCGACCAATTATTGCAATGTAACTATCCGATATTACTTTTTTTGTACCATTTATCGTGTTGCACAGTCTCTTGAAAAAATACTAAATAATAAATGATCGAAATATTGAAGTCTGATAGATCATATATAAAGTAAAACATTTAATTCGAGTCCCATCTTTCTCCCATGGCTAAAAGAAAATTGTATCGACGAACGATCCCATGATACCGATGAGCTAAGAAGATTTGTTCATATTTAATTTCAACATAAGAAAGCTGCTTGGCCGGACCGGACACGGAGGATCTTCTGGACAGCCCTAGAATACTTCAGGAAGTTCAAGCTGCCAGGTCATCGGAAATGAGGCTCGAAAGTTTGAGCATATTAGGAAAAGAGTTGCTGGCTGATCTTCCCGGGTACGAGGAAATCTCATCAAAAGTAGCCATAGCTCTGAGGGACATCGAAAGGAAACGTCAAGGGTTCCTTGAAACTTGGGTAACACTTTGTCTATTTAAAAAAAAAAGTAATTTTCTGGCAATACAAACATTGACTAACATAGAAAAGCAAGTCTAGAAAAATTCTGTAACTAAGAAGATGATTTTTGTGGTGGAACGATCAAATTTTCTTCGAGCATTATTAATACAAAATTCACTTGAAATGAATTTGAAAATTTTTAATTACGTTTTATACAACTTCAACAATGGATGGCTAAAATCGAAAAGATTTTCCTTCCTCATTATTCACAATACATTTAATGGAAGAAGTATTCGAGGACAATATTACATAGTTCTTGTTGCTTTATGATATTTAATCCAATTAGGTGAACGTTTGAATGCTCCTTCTTCCAGAATAAAGACTTCTTTTAAAATCTTCCTTTGTTAACTATCTGTGACCATTATTTTGTTATTTTAATGAGTCCACGGTATTCTTTCTTCATAACCTCCCCAAAAGATAACTTTATAATATATCTGCGTGATAAATATCCTCAACAATGTCTTCCAGGATCCTCACAGTCTCAGATATAATTAACAAACATATTTAATAGACACAGGAAACGAAGAACGCTGTCGCGAGAAGAGAATTATCTCTTGGCACCGATTCAGCAGTGGTAGAGTTAACTGGAACCAGCATGATGCGAGTGACCTACGACCCGAGGCTGATGACCCTGATCAGGGAAGCCAGAGCGCTTTCGAGTCAAGGTGTCGAACTTCCTCGCGAGGTGAAGGACCTGGTGGAAAGAGCAGGCGCTCTGGCGGGACGTGCCAGGGCTCTTCAGCAAGTCGCGACCTTCCACAACACCATTGGCGATCGCATGGTCCCGTCCCAGAGGCCACTGATGCTCACAACCGCACTCGAATTGGCTCGAGCTGTTCAAGAACAATCTGGTGTCATTTGGTCTGATCCTCTGGCTGTCGATGCTTACACTGCCAGACTGAAAGAACTGGTAACATAATTATTATTTTAATGGGGAGGGCTGTAAGCGTAAAAAATATAAGGATGAATGTTGGTCAGGCTCAAAATAAGATATAGGAACTGTATAAATACGTTAGAATGAAATTGTTCATTTACTAAGTTTTACGTTTAAAATACAGATAATCCAGGTTCGAGAATATTTCTTCCAGATCAAAATTATTATTTTTTGTACTATATATATATCTCGAAAAAATATTAAATAATAAATAGTGGAAGTATTTTCAAAGTTCTCAATTTAAAAATTTGTCAGTGCTCCATTCTGGCCCTTCCCGAGTTCAGACTGTAATCATAATAATATTTTCAAAAGAAAACGCTATCGGTTATCATTTTTGATAATGCAGGTGAGAAAGTTTGCGAAACAAAATTCTGAGCTGGCCGCGAAGCACGGTTCGTTGCGGGACTTGGTGTCGAATTTATTAAAAGGAGAGACAGTCAATCTGATTGGAAATCAGAACGCTTGGAAAGACACCCTGATGAACATGAGGACCATCGTGGACACCGTGGAAGCTGAATATGGAAACACGAAAGCTTGGAAGCTGCATTGGGACAGGCAGCTGCTCAAAGCATTGGGTGTAGCTTACAGGTACATATCATAAAGCACTATGCAAACTAGTAGTACAGAAACTAGAAGATTCTAAGAGTACACGAGTAAATGACACTACTAAATTGTTTGCCAGATTGAACAAATTTAATATAATTTCATAATACGATCAACCTCAGAAAATCAAGTGAACCTCATAAACCTTACATGAAGTTTCTCTGACTCGAGCACACCTACCTCTCCAACAAACGAACAAAAAATAACGAAATTTCTACCATAATTCAGTAAAAATTGATGAAAGAATGGTGACATTTTCCAAGGTGTCCCTACCTCTTACAATAAACCACGCAGAATGAGTTTCTAATGAATTTCGAATGTTCTTGGAATCATTTCACCGCGATAATGCGCAATTTTCATATTCATTGGAGATTTGCATAAAACGGACGAATGAGAACTTCCTTCTTTCTACCTCCCCTACCACCCCCTCTTTTTTTTTTTACAGAGGAGCCCTACCGTCGCTGTTGAAGAAATTGCCGGATATTAAAGTGGAGCTGACGTTTCGAGACGGTTCTTTGCAATGGAGGCCGTCTCTGGAGGAGATCCGCGCGAAATTGTACTCGGCGATACGTCGATCGCTTTCGATCCCGATGAACTTCAGGGGGGTCGGAGACGCGGCGGACGCACACTTCGGCGATCTGATTCAAAGAAGCGGCTATCTATTCGGTGGCGTCTACAAGCAGGCCGAAATTGCTCTTTCCGCTCTGGAAACGCTCAGAATGAAATGGCTTCATCTGGCGGCGCCAGCGAAAATCGAGGCTGCTGAACGGTACAACCTGATTGAACGTGATGTTAACAGTAACGAATGCCTTCGAACGTTGCCTCCGGGTTCATTTAGTATGATTATTTCCAGTGGCAATTTCGAAAGTTACTTCTTGACGGGGCACACGTTTATTTTTATCAGTTCGAGGCACTCATGATTTTTTTGCGGGTGAAGTAGTTGGCATAAATGTTTGAAATTTGGTACGTTTATTTGTGCATGTATATAGAAGGTTTTATAAAATTTTCATGTTTCCTGGTCAATTTATTTTGAAGTTACATAAAATATTACACGTCATGCCAGATGGAATATGCGTGATTGAAAGTCGTGATATAAATAGTCGTAATTTTGCAAAGAATCATCAATTCTTCGTTATAAATAATCACAAACAAATCACCAGCCTCCTCATCTAGCATACCTCCCATTCTCACTTAACAATTTCGTTCAAATTTCAATGTAATTCTCTCTCCAACACCCAGCTTGAAAGGACGATCGCCACAGGAGTGGTCAAGGGCCTTCAAAGACTCCAAACAATGGGCCCAAGAGGTCAGTCTTCTCAACCGCACTTCGTCCAAATTCGCCACCTATTTCTCTACACAAACCTATGTAATAATTCCCAAAAAATCAGGTTGGCAAATTACGAGGAAGCGAAGTGAAGGTTTGGTGCATCAGCGTGGACACTTCGACGACCAGGAACGATTTGGAATCGGCCTCCCGTCGCTACTGGGAACGTTTGTGCTCCGATTTGAGGGTGGAAGCCTCGTCGAGGCTGGTGGCCATCGTGGAGTTCCTTTCTTCCGCTTCGAAGGAGCTGGAACGCAGACCTCGAAGCGTGGAGGAAGTTGGATTGGCTTACGAGGCACACGCGCGAATCGAAGAGCAGTCGTCCGGCATGGCTGAAGAGATGGAAGCCATCGCCGGACTCTCCAAAGTGCTCGCTGCGTGGACCAGCGAGAAACTCGAGGGTAATTTACCCGAATTAATTGCTCGATGGAAACCTCGAAACCACAGAAATTACTTGTTAGGAAGTTTACGAACTCGTTCTTGAATAGCCTGATGGAGGATAACTTAGCCTTTTGTACGAACCTAACGTTTATTATTAACACTAAACCAACCACGGCCGGTCAAATGACCATTTCTACCCATTTTGAAAATTGCTAACCCCACCTGGAATTCATCGAAACAGGTGTCAGCGCAGCATACTCATCCTGGCAGGACCTGGCCGACCGCTTGGAGCGTCACAAGACAATAGTAGCCCGCGAACTTGAAGACGCCAAAGTGAATCTCCGTCACAGAGCAGTGGCCTTGCGAGACGAGCTGGAAAGATGGCAGACGAAATGGTCCTCCAAGCCAGAGATTCTCAGCCTGGACTGGATCATCTCCATGAGGGAAAGGTGGACGAACCTGAGGGAGCAGCTGGACGCTCTGAATACCGATTGTCGAAGGATAGAGCTGAACGTCGACGACGTTTTGGAAAGCAACGAGGAGAACATGAAGAAACTGGAGCTGCAGCTGGAAGGAGAGGAATCCAACTGCCGGTTTCAGGCTGAGTTCTTGGAGGAGTTGAAAAACCAAGAGGACGAAGAATGGACAGTGGCGAGGAGAAGGCTCCCCAGGCTTCACGACTGGCTGGATTCCTGGGAGAGCAGGATACGTGTCCAGCTGAAGGATCAATTGAAAGATGAATCCTTGGATCAGAGGGACAGTATGGAGATGGACACCTCCGTTGGCAGAAAGGTGCGCGAGGTCAGGGACGCCATCGAGTGGCTTCAGCTTCTTCGAGGCGATGAAATCGCGGATGAACACTGGGGCGAATTGAAACCACTCCTGAATTTGAACGACGTCAGGCACACAAGGGATATTACCTTGGGCCACTTGCTTCGTTCCGTGGAGAAGATCCAGGAGCACTCTGAGAGGATCAAGGTGACGATCTAAAGTTTAATTTCCTCTGTGTCCTCACTTGAAATTGGAAAATGCTGAGACGAAAACTGCTGGAAAGTTGATGGAAATTAATGTACAGGGTGCTTCATAACATGTGGTATTAACCCTTTTAGATTAAATTTGGACCATGACTCACTTCCAAAAATTCAATTGGTAAAATAATAAAAATCTAAAAAGGTTAACGCGTACATTGACAATTGCAATTTTCAATCAGGAAATAGGAAAGAGAGCAGCAGCGGAGAGCGGCATACGCCAGGGGTTGATGGAACTCGAATCCTGGGAGGCGTCTGCTCATTTTCAACTTCAAGACTCAAAGGACAGTAAGAACGTCAGCATACTTCTCGTGGAGGAGTATGGAACTTTATTAGCAAGGGCAGGTAAATCTAATTTTTTTCGTTCGAGGAACAGACAACAAGCTCTCGTAATTCACCGAAAGAACTACGTGGTAAGCTAATTACGTTCGTTAACGAAAAGGTGAACTGAGACTGTTGCTGGAGGGCGCGAAAGGGGCAGCTGGGTACGAGAGGTTCGCTGCCCGCGTGGCTCGTTGCGAAAGCGGACTTTCCGAGATGGAGGAGCGAATAAAGATACTGAGCACTATTCAGAGGAAATGGGTTTACTTGGAACCAGTTTACGAGGGAGGCGCAGCTCCTAACGACACCGGAAGGTGGTCAAGGGCCAACAAAGAGTTCAGGTGATCGATTAGTGGAGACGTTCTTTTTATCGAGGGTTTCGACTTTTGTGAAAGCTCTGATTGGTGAACATGAAAATGCAGTTGCGTTTTTAACCTTCTGTTGGATGAATTTTATTACAATTTTCGAAATAGAAATGATTTTTTGTCTACATATTCATGAATTCGTATATTTATAATATGTTTATGAATTTGTATATTGAATGTATATATTCACAAATTAATTGATATTTGAGTTCCGCATTAAGAAACTAAATTCCTATAATAGCAATAAGCAATAATGGTGTATTAAAACTAGTCCTCATTCCGAATTACACAGTATCAAAGTAAATCAAAGGAATTGATAGAACACATTGAAGGTATAAAGAAATCTCCTTGTGCACTTGAGATGTCAATGGTACTTCTGAAGAATTTGCAATGTAATGCTTGGAAATTGTAGATTCAGAGTTCCTCATAGCGATCGGGACAAATGTTTAGGTATCTCATGGGAGAAGTGTCTCGTGATCCAAGGCTATCATCCCTAAGGAGGCTTCCCATTTCAGCCTTCACAAATTTGAAAGATCTCCTCGACAGATGCCAGAGAAGTCTCGACGAGTACTTGGAGGTATTACAGAGTCTGTTTGAAACGGAAATCTATCTTTACGGTTCTACGACACTGTCAGTTATTAGAATAAGAAACAATAACAGTGGACGATTGTTATACTCTAGTATCTGTAAATCAGTTTTATTTATTTTTATATACATAGTGATCTAGTAGAAATAAACGACCCAGTGTAAATAAGTTACTTAATGGCCTATTTTTACCAAGAATAAAGACTACCACCAAATTTAATATTTCAAGTTGGAAATCTTTTACTGTAAAACTCTTCAACCTCTCTTCACGCTTGCAGGAGAAACGCTCTTCCTACCCACGCCTGTACTTCCTAAGCGACGAAGATCTCCTCGAATTAGTGTCAGCCAACGGCAGGGGCCTGGAAGCTCATCTACCAAAGCTCTACCAAGGTGTAGGTACGATAATAAAGGACGACAATGGTCTGATAGCCGTTGTATCGCCAGAAGGTGAAAAATTAGAGTTACCTAATCCTGTGGACCTTCGAGATTCTCTTCCACGGTGGTTGAGCAATCTTGAAGAGGGGATGAAAAGCACGCTTCGTCAGAGCTTGGAAAAATGCCTGGTAGACACCATGCCTGATCCATCGGCTTATCCAACTCAAGTAAGACTTTAATTAATTAATGACAAAGAAATAAATTGAAGAAAGAAGAACTACAAGTATCCATTTTGCCAATAATTTTGATTTTGAAAACGTTACGAAAATATAAAGTAATTTCCTAGCCTCCCTTAGTCCACTCCCTGAATTCCCATACCCCCCCTCACGTCGACTCTATCGCTTCTTCATATAATTTCCTGGGATATTGGATCTGCTTCTGACTTATTCAGTAACTGTAACGAACGTAATATCCTGTCAAGGTGCTGTTACTGGCAGAAAGAATTCGATTCACGGAACGATGCGAGGCAGCGTTGAAGGAGGGTCGTTCGTCTTTGAAGAAACTCGTCGAATATCTGGAGACACAAAGGGCGAGATACAGAGGGCTGGAGGATGCTGGTGACAAATTGACCGCTTTGAAAGCTCGCGGCCTGCTCCTTGACACTGTTCACCACCTCGAGGTAGCCAGGAATCTTCTGAACGTCACCCTGCAGGACGAGAGCACCGTTTGGACCTGGCAGAGGCAGCTGAGGAGTTACAGGACTGTAAGATTATTCAACTATTCTGTTCCTGAAAGCAGGGATCACTATTTTATTTAACTTCCCGTTTCGTACACTCTTTCATTCATCGACTATCGAAAGCTCAGGTCATTCCAAAGTTAACAGGATTTCTGAGTCAGAGCAATCATTCCTTTTCTTGGAGTTAATTCCCAAGGACATACATTTTGGAGTAATTCAATCTAGTTTTTTTTAGAGTTAATAGGTCGAGTTTCAACAAGTTCAGAGAGCGATTTGTTTTTTTTAGAATAAAGGACCAGTGGTGCGATGCGCTGGAGCGGAATTTCCATACCGTTTCGAGTATCAAGGGGCGGCAGTGGGTTTGGTGCAAACTCCGTTGACAGAGAGGTGTTTCCTGGCACTCGCTCAGGCTATGAAACTCGGCTTGGGTGGAAGCCCAACCGGGCCAGCTGGAACTGGAAAAACCGAAAGCGTCAAAGCGCTGGGGGCTATTCTCGGCAGGCTGGTTTTAGTTTTCAATTGCGACGAAGGTAAGAATGCGACGTTTACGATCTACAAATCGATTTCTGTATTCCCAAACGAACAGCCACAGCTGTATTTATATTCTTTGCTATTTCAATCATCGTTCTTTGGTAGCATGCATCTGTAAGAATTTTTATTTTTAAATTTCAAGAGTTCTTCTCTTCGTATAAGAAATTCTAAACTACTTATTTTTTAAGGTAGCTTGCAATTGGCTACAACAGATGTTACACTTATTAATTAGGAATGGACGCTGGTAGCATGCGACGAATCCTAGGTGGTCTCGCTCAAGCTGGGGCATGGGGTTGCTTCGACGAATTTAATCGCCTCGAGGAAGAAACCCTGAGCGCTGTGGCGATGCTGGTTAGACCTCTTCAGGAAGCTGTTCGCGACGGCTCCTCTCAGGTTCTATTGGACGACCAGAAGGTGAATCTCGATCCACACTGCTGCGTGTTCATCACGATGAATCCCGCTGGGGTCGAGTACGGTGGAAGACGCAAGCTTCCAGATTCCTTAGCGAGACTCTTCAGGCCGATTGGAATGGCTCATCCCGACAGGTCGGACATAGTGAAGGCGTTGCTGGAGTGTGCTGGATTCCTGGAGGCCTCGACGTTGGCTGTCCAGCTCGTGGAAACTCTGGATACAGCTGAGATACTGCTTTCCAATCAGCCTCACTATGATTGGGGTCTCAGAGCTCTCAGATCTGTCCTCGACGCGATTCCTACGGCATCTGACTTGGACGAAACCAGCAGGTTGCCTTTGTTCGAATGTTCATTTTTATGTTACCGGTTATCAAATATATTTTTTAATAAAATTAAAAATAACAATTTTCATTGGTCAAGATTTTGTAATCACACGTTGCTGAAGAAGTCATAAAGAAGTGCCCTAAGCGATCAATTTTCCAGATTAGTGGCTGCAATCAGAGCATCAACGCTGCCCAAGTTGACAGAGGAGGACACACAAAAATTTCTGTCGTTACTGGAAGACGTTTTTCCAAAAGCTGCTCCTTCGTCCTCCTCTTTCATCGACAGGAGAGATTTGCAGACAGCTTTGCTGGAACTTTGTTCCAACCAGGAGCTAGGGAAGGAAATAGCGAACAGATGCATTCAGTTGAACGATCAACTGAAGAGCAGAACCGGCGTGGCAATCGTTGGTCCACCAGGAAGCGGTAAAACGACCATAAGGAAGCTGTTATGCGACGCACTAACGAAAATTGGAGAAACGGTTGTCGAATTCCACGTTTATCCTGGCGCCATGCCGAAGTCTAGACTTTTAGGACGCATCGATCCTCAAACTAGGTACCGACGATGTTAACATTCTAAATTCGAATTGATTTCGACCCTAATTCAACCTAATCTTGGTGTCAGAATTATAAAAATAATTTGATTAGTACGAGGTTGGATATAAGAACTCGTTCAAGTGCTCCTTTTTCTCTTATAACCAAAAATAAATTTCCATTACTGATATTAATTTACAAATAACAAAATTTATGGATAAAATCTCCAAATAATAAATGCTGTAAATTCCAATTCAATAATACTTGTAATATATGAACAGGAATTAATAAGCAAACTCGAGGTAATGAAATCAGGATTGCAAATATCGAATCACTCTTTTTAAAAACGGTTCCGAGAAAAAGGTTGTTGCCTTGGGGTTTTAGGGAATGGAAGGAAGGTCTGTTATCGAGCGTGGTGGCATCAGCCGGCGAATCTACGACTTGGATCATCCTGAATGGCGACGTGGAACCCGATTGGGCCGAAGCTCTCAACTCCGCTCTAGACGACAATCGATTGCTGACCTTACCCAATGGCGTGGGCGTGAAACTTGGCACTGGAACAAAGTACACTTCTCGCCATTTATGACTCTATACGTTACTTTTTGCTCGTTTACCCGGACTCTTCTATTTGTTTTACGAGAAAGCTTTTCTCAGCGTTCCCGTAATGGCAATGGATAAATTCAGTTCATTCGAAACGTTCTGAATGAACATATTAGACTACAAATTCTGGAAAATTTTAGTCAGTGGTGCATTTAATAGCTTCGTAAAAAGGAAGCACATTTATTATAGAAAGTTTTCATTTTATTTTGGAATATAAAACTTGAAAAATCGTAAGACATAGCCCAGTATTGGAATTCTTTATTTCAGAAGCTATTATTCCAATAATACCTACATTCACTTTTATTCATTTCTAAACAGGTTCATCTTCGAGACCCACAAGCTGGCTGGCGCGAGTCCAGCCACAGTTTCGCGATTAGGAGTGGTTCACTTGGGCTCAACGAGCCCTAACTCTTTGCTGGTACCGTCTCGATTGAAAGCGTTGCCAGAGGCGGCGAAAGAGTTCTCGAATTCTCATCTTTGTCCCTGTATCGAGGAATGCTTGAAGATCAACGCGGATATTTCCTCTGCCTCTGGTTTAATGGACTCCGCGATCTGCCATTTAAAGAAAGCTCGCACCTACACCTCAGCTTCCTACGCTCTGATTGCGTCTTTGTGCAGTCAAATAGGGGATGAAACTCCTAGGGACGATTTGGCACGTTTTGTTTACCAATCGACCGATTGCTGGTGAGAATCTTAAAAGTCAAAGGGAAAAAAATCTAATTTATTTATTAAAGGATGAATCTTTGCCAATTTCAAACATCCACAACATTACTACATAGTAGCTATTTTGAAACAGCAAAATTACCGACATACTACGGCTAGCTAATTTACTGAATCATTACTCAACATTACTACATAGTAGCTATTTTGAAACAGCAAAATTACCGACATACTACGGCTAGCTAATTTACTGAATCATTAAAACGAAATCATGCTGAGATGGACCAAATCAGAACACAGATAATTATTCTATTTGTCTCTTATCCACAAGCATATCAACAACGCGTATTGTCTTTATTCGCCACCTGCTGTTACAATGCAATTTCGCCTGTCTGCGATCGATTAGTTTGTTGTCGCTCAAAATCACAGGTGTCCAAATCCAGAGAAACCGAACGCTGTGCTGTACAATGAGGATACGGATAGATTGGAAGCTGTCGGAGATGCTAACCAATCGACGGACACGGACGATGGACCTGTTTCTCTGTCAGGTATCGTAATATAGATATGCCTAAGACCGCATAAGTTTTGTCCCGCTAGATCGCTGAAATATCACACTGTGCGTCCTCTTCTTTATTCGCTGTTCTTTTCACGCTGTGTAACGAGACATATTTATTCTGTTACTACCCACCCATTTCATCGCCTCGCATGAATTTCGGCTGTCTGAAAATAAAAAGATGTCCAATCTTAAAATTCGGGACACACTTCGCGATGTCTCCTCGTTAGACATACATAAATATCACTCTTTCAGGAGCAATGAAGGGAGCCTTATCGTCCATCTTACCGTGGGTCGGGGAGAGCCAGCCTATTATGATAAGAGGCCCAGACGGTTGCGGGAAAAGCACCCTAATATCCGTTATACTGTCCACCATCAGAAACAACGAGCCTTCGACTTTGATAAAAGGATCGTCCCTTTACGGGCCCCAGGATTTGGTGACGAAATTGAAAAGAGGCTGCGTGCAACTGAACTCATCCTCACACGGGAGAACGTATAAACCTAGAAATGGTTCGAGAGTTGTCTTGATTTTGGAAGATTTGCACCTTGCTTCCAAGGATTTGCAGGTATTCTCACATTAGACAACATTCTCGCATCGATAGAATATTCGAAATCTGTTTGTAAATTTTTTATAATTTTCTTATTCGCGAGCTAAATGTATCGCAAAAAGTAGGTGAAATGCGTCATTTATTTTATTTAGGAGTTGGTACGAGAGCTTCTTCAAGAAGGAGGGTTCCACGAGGAGGATCTTGAATTTGCCATTGTTCCTTTGACCATTGTTTGCACAGCTGATGCAACGACTAGGCTACACCCGAGGCTGGAAGCACTTTTGTCTACTCACTATTTACCGTTAGTATATCGCCTAACAGCATTATCGGATCACTTCGCTGGTAAATTTAATTACAATTGGGCCAAACCTCGATTCCTACCACATTTCGTTTATTAAATTGCGTACTTGTACGATCATCTTTTGAAATAAGTTTACTTTGCACGAGGAGGTTACTATTTTGTTCAATTAAACATTCACTTTCTTTCATTCTATGTGAATGAAATTTCTTTCATTCTGTTTTTAGTTTGGAAAGTACTTCTTGTGTCGTAGGTATCCAAATCGAAAGGACATTGTATCAGTTTTGGAACTGCATCTGAGGAGCTCTTTGCAAGGGGACTGTATCCTGATCGAATCTTGGATCGCGCTGATGGCTCCCGCCATGCTGGAAGCTTTCGAGTTAATGAAATCCTCGCATGGCTCGTCCATCGAGTGGACTCCCAAAGATCTGATTTCATGGGCCGATAGTTTAAAGTATTATCCCACCCCTGAAGACGAATCGAACGTTACGCGTCATTTGCTGGATGCTGGACGACGGTTATTCAATCCTAGGTAACACTTAAACTCAGGAATGGTATTTTTATTTAATCGATATATCAAGTAATAAATCATTTTTACTCATTCCAAATTTCACGAGGTTTTACAGAAACTGTTTTACAGAACTGATTTCACTTACTAAAACATTGCTTCGATAATAAAAATCTGATAATAAATCTCCATAAATCTAATGTTAATTTAATCGAAAAATTGATTTTTATTCTCCTGTCAAAGGAGATGCTTCTTCTCGATGTATTCTAGTTCTGATAATAATCATAGTTATCCTTCAATCTTGTCTAAATATGTTCAATCTAGTGTGAATTGTTATTTTCGAAACTAAACGTCGCACGAATAACCGTGTACGTCCTTCGCAGCGAAAGGATTAACGCGAACATTTTAATTGTCAGACTGTCGTCACGGGATCAGTCGCGCTGGGAATCGATAGTCCTGTCGAAGGCTTCCAAAGCACAAATTCGTGTAAGCGACGTGTACATATGGAGACTCGGAAATACCGGATTATTGCCGTTGGACGAGGAACAATGGACGAAGGAGATAATTAACGTTGTAGCGAGATGCGCCAGGGAAGGCGAGCCAGTGCAAGCTTCGATTTCGCCTCACCTGTTGCGCACCGTGGCCGGTAAGCGTATTAAATTAGGTTAATTTTATGTTATTTTGCAAACAAGCGTAATCCCGCGGTCGTTGACGTCGTATCGAGCCACTTCGTATATTTAACAAGATTAAGCTTACCCGTGGGTGTCCTTGTTCGCTGTATCGATCCCTCCGCTGACGATCCGTGTAATTACCAGTTAGTTAGCCCCGTGATTGCCAACTGCAGGGTTTGCACATTGTTGCCCTAATCGTTCTGTTATGTAGAATAACGTAGACTGGTTAGAATTCACTCATCCGCTTGAAATTTTGTTATTCAATTTACTTGCGTGGAGTGTACAGAGGGACGTATGATGGGATATTGCTAAAAAACTAATTTTCCAACTGTTTTCAAGGCCTGAGTTGGGCATTTGGAACTGATCTGAGAGGCGTAATTTTAATCGGACGACCCGGAGCAGGAAGAAAATCGGCCGTGAGACTCGCTGCCACCTTTTCCTCCCTTCGGCTAGTGGACTCTGGACCTGGTACAGTATAACGTGACGATAAATAGGAAAAGTGATTTTAAAAAATGAGTTGTTCAGGGCGTGGCCGAGTATCGATGAAAACTGCGGTTCAGGCTGCTGGAATCGACGGTGAGCCGACTCTGGTTTTGCTGGAGGAGCACCACATGAGAGAGAGTGGATTGGCTGTTTTGGCGAGTGCAATAGTGTCAAGAGGAGAGCTTCCAGGACTATTTACAGTGGAGGAACTCGACGGGTTAATAGCGCCGCTGGCTGACGTGGCGAGGAGGGAGGATTTCTCAGGCACACTGGAACAATACCTCTACCACCGTAAGCTTCCATTCATGGTTCCCCGAAACAAAAATGACATAATTTGATATCGTTTGTGTTGCACATCAATTTTCTCCATATTCTTCTTCCCTGAAAATGAAAACTTGAATGTCTCATTCATCGGAATTTCTATTTCCTCCTTCATATATACCGAACTGATTATTAATTCGAAGCCACGGTGAAGTTAATAATTCTCTATCTACCGGTCTATACTCGACGAACTAATTTATACGCGGAGATTGCTCTGCTCTCGTTAGTACAGTAGAATATTAATATTTCAATCCCGAGATCCCGCATTCCACAGGTCAGAGCATTTGGTTAATATTCCTTCTACCATTGCCTCGTTTCGAAACCGTCAAGATATTGTGATATCTATTACAATGATAGCTACGAAATCATATTTTAATAATCTGTTTGATTTCATGCTTTCGAATAATACAATGTCGTATCAAGAATTGTTTCTTAAGTGAAATAAAAATTTTGTCTTTTCTTTCGCGAATACAACAATCAAAGGCTCTGAAAAATAAAGTATTCGAGCAAGTGACAAACGAGACGATCAAAAACTGCATTTCATAGTCATCACTTGTTCCCAAACATGCATTGCTTTTAGGTCTACGGAATTACCTTCGAGTCGCCATAATCCTGGACACGGGAGAACTGCGATCACTCTGGTTGACGCGTTCAGGGCTCCTCAAACACTGCGCACTAATCGGTCCTGGCCTCGGAGGCGAATGGTGGTCCTGGGAGATTCCGCTAACCGAACTGGCTATCCTTCAAACTGGAACGGAAGTGGAAGACACAGATGAGACACCTCCTGGTGTGATGGCGATGGTCAAGGCCCATCTGCAAGCTCCGCGACAGCAACGAGCTCCGGCTCGGTTCCTGGCGATGCTGCACACCTGGAAACACTTGCGTGTTATTTGGAGCGAAGATCTAGAGCAAAAGCTGAGCAGCCTGCAAGCGGGTATAGGCAGACTGGAGGAAGCTGGCGAGCAAGTTGCCAAATTGGAGGATGAAGTTTCCAAGCAACGCCAGGAGCTAGAGGTAACTTCAAACTCCATTCGTCTAGCACACCAAAGTTTTGTTGGTTTATGTGAGTGGAGAGGTTCTTAACAGGTTGACTTGGGGTGATACACATACACGTTTCATTCAATAGATGTTAAAATATACAAACATTTCTCACGGACGGATTCTACGGACGCGTCGACGCGCATTTTATGTCGAAGTTTCAGAATATTATACGAACGCTTAGAAGGAATCAAAGTTCCTTCGATTTCCTATAAATTAATATGCTATTATATCCTACTTTTCCTGCTGTTTCGAGTGATTATGCTGAATTCTCGCTGCGCAGGCAGAACAAGGCCGAGCCAACGCGGCCTTAGAACAAATCACATCCACCATGAGGGGTGCAACTGGCCAAAGAGGAGAGATGACCACCCTGAAGGCTGAAACTGAAAAGGAGAGCGCTGAACTGGCGCGCAGAAAGGTAAAAGTATTAATTCTAATTCTAAAAATTCGTTACAAAGTGTTGTACGTTATCGAACAGGCTGACATCGAGGGAGAATTGGGCAAGGTCGAGCCTTTAGTGGAACAAGCTGCGCAAGCAGTGGCAGGGATCAGCGCCGACGCGTTGGCAGAGGTTCGTTCCTTGAGGGCTCCTCCAGCACCTGTTCGAGACGTCCTCGAAGGTGTCCTTCGATTAATGGGGATAAAAGACACCTCTTGGAACAGCATGAAGACGTTCCTGGCGAAACGGGGGATCAAAGATGAGATTAGGCAAGTATCGATCAGCAGAAGTGATATTTCGATAGGAATATTTGTCTTTTATCTTAATTATCTATGTTTAAAATATATTACAAATTGATGAAGCGTCGGATTCTATGATTCACTCCTTCGCTGTCGTTTGATCCAGGACTTGGGACGCGAGAAGAAGCACGTCGTCCAGTCTGGACGCGGTCGAGAGGTTGGTCAAGGAGCGTCCCGAAAGTTTCGAGCAGAAAACTGCGAAAAGAGCCTCGGTGGCGGCTGCCCCATTGGCTGCTTGGGTCCTGGCGAATCTTCAGTACGGTCAGATCCTTCAGCAGGTCGCTCCTCTCGAGAGGGAACAACGACTGCTGGCTGAGTACGTTGAACATGCCCTTCAAGAGAACCCTCCAAACGAAAAAAACCGTGTCGGAACTTCGTAGCCATGAATTTCAAATCTTCTTTATTTCTATGGTCTAGTTTATTACTATGACGTGCAATATTTAATACTCTAGGCGTTTGTCTGCGGCTGAAGCTCAGATCGGTAAGCTGGCAGCTGGACTCAACAGTGTCGAAAGTCGCGTGGCCCAGCTTCAGGAGCAACTTGCTGAGCACTCAAGGGGTGCAGCAGCGCTACAATTGCGTGCCGAGGCTACCGAGGCTAGACTTGCAACTGCCAGGGCGTTGCTGAAGAAGTTGGACACGGAACATCGCGACTGGCAAGCACAGATGGAGGAGTTGACCACCAGAAAAGAGAAACTGGACGTCGAGGCTGCCAATGTGGCGTCGTTGTTGGTGTACGAGGTTGGTAACAGTCCGAGATTAGTGGATAAACTTTCAGGGTCTGCTGTATGCTCCTCATGGTATACGAATCTTACGAAGAATAAAAATAAGATAATTCTTACGAATAATAAAAAAAGATAAAAAACTTATTAGTGCTTTTTCTTAAGTCTTGAATAATGAAACGCAGAATCCTGGAAGGGACGACAAATGGAAGAAGTTGGCGATCGACCTGCTGATCACCGAGAGAGAAAGATTGCTCTGGCGAGCGCAAGGTTTGCCAGCCGACACAGGAAGTGTCGTGGGCGCCTCCTGTGCTCTCCGAGGTCCTCTGGTTCCAATATTCGTGGATCCATCGGGGGTGGCGGTTTCTTGGCTGAAGAACAACGTTGGCTCCAGAATGGAAATCACGAAACCAGAGGATGAGAAATTCCTGACCACCTTGGAGCTCGCGGTACGATTTGGCAAACCTTTGCTGGTCGAGGAGCTGGTGGAATTTCCCTCGATTTTGTTGCCACTGCTACGCAGACGTCCTCTGAGGCTCGGCGAGCGAACTTTGCCGGCCCCGCAGGGCTTCAAACTTTTCTTGGCCACTAGACGAGATCGATTGGACGGCTTTCCAAGAGAAGTTGACGCTGTCCTGTTCAAGATCGCCCTTGGGGCTGGGACGAAGAGCCTGGCTGAGAGATTCGTCGAAAGGGTGAGGAGAATTAAATCGATACATTAGTTGCATTAACATATCTTAACTTCAATTTGCCTCGCAACTTTTTACTGCTGCTAACTGCCAGTGTTCTTTTTATAGTCTAACCCGTTACCTTAGGATTCGTTTATTATTGCAAAATCGTTGCCTCGAGTGTGCAAGTATTAATTAACTGTTTCAGTAGACAGGTGAATGTCTACTAATAAGTACAACCTGGCTTTGATGCAAAACCGTCATGTTACAGTCTTTTATTGTTGAAGCATATGTCATCATTTTATTTTTATTTAATAAATTTTGATATTTGCCAAAAAAAAAAACATTAATTAATCTCGAAATATTGAAGATAGTATTATACAATTTTAAGTAAGCTAGCAAACGTTTAAAAGATTGAAGAAGGAAATTGAAAGAGCCAACGGTGGTTGGGGGTTAAACAAATGGTGAACTGGACACGAGGATTAATTACTTTCCCGACAGGTTTTGTTAAAGGAGACGCCAGAGCTGGCGACGCAAAGAAAAGAAGCACTGGAGCGCGAAGAAAAATTATCAGGCGAAAGGGACACAGCGCGATTGGATCTGTTGGCGCAGCTGGCTACCGCGAGAGGTCAAGACCTCCTCCAGGAATCTGAAGGATCTCAGGGCGGACTCTTGTCGTCGCTGGAAGCCACTCAGTCGAAAGCCAAAGAAATCGCGTCGGCCCTCGAGGAAAGCCGACGAAGCTTGGAAGACGTCGCTAGGTAAGATGGAAAGCTGTCCAACATAAATGTAGTCGTTAATGAAATTCTCCAATCTCTGAATGTAGACATTTCGTCTACGGGTAAAAACTACAGGTAAGCTGATTCTTGACACTGTCAATTTTTATGGAATTGTTTTCGTGCCAGGAGAGCCACGGATCACGAGAAATTAGCCAAATTCGCCGCTGGTTTGTACAAAACAGTGAAAGCCTCGACAGCTTTGAGTCCATTGTATGTCTTCTCAGCGGAAGCTTTCACAGACATTTATTTGGAGGCTGAAGATTACAGAAGCTCGATATTCTCACAGGACCAGAATGAACAGAATAAACTGATCGAAAAGCGGCAAGTAGTACTAAATAATTCAATTATAATTCCTTTTCTTAATGAACTGTCTTCGACCCCTTTTTAATATTCTTTAGATATCTATTAGACACAAAACCTCTGCAAAGAAAAATAAAATCAGCCGCATCTTTAGTAATGCATTAAAAAAAAGGAATAAATAACTAGAAATACAAATCTATTTAACCAATAAATAATAAATGAACCGCGTGCTACATTTTCATCCCTATCACACATCGATAACTCTTCCTATGTATGATCAAGACCAATCCCTGTCGCAGATTAATGGGTTTAACCCTGCATTACTGCGCGAAAGCCGTATACAGAAAGCATCGACTACCCCTGGCGCTGCAGCTGGCACTCTCCTTGCATTCAGTGCCGGACGTCGAGAGGGACTTCCTGTTGGGTGAAGTAGCATTGAACGATGACGAAGATCCCGATTACAGAGTGCCCGAGTGGGTGCCCGAAGAACGACGCCTCTCCGTTAAAGCTCTGGTGTCATCCCTCCCTCAAGTATAATTTACTACCCCTACGCGTATTATTCGTATACCACTTCCTGTTACGCGTGAAACACTTCTGTTCGTTTAGATAGCCACGAAGATGAAGCCAGCCTGGCTGAACGACGTTGGCAATATATATTCTGAAAGCGGGTTGACCACGTTTCAGAAAATTCTAATCGTGAAGACCCTGCGACCGGACTATCTCCACACGGCTCTGTCAAAACTGGCTGCAGAAGTATTAGGTGGATTACTCTTTAATTTTTTTTTTTCTTTAGTGTCTTTAATCGAGCAAACTATATACGTGAAACAATGCCCACTCTCCTTTTCATTAATAAAATCTTGTGTTATGGTATGATGTGTAGGTGTCAAAGACCTGGCACCTCCACAGTGGTCCCTGAAGAAAGTAGCAGAACAGGAAGCCTTGTACCCGGTGTTATTGCTACTATCTCCAGGAGCCGATCCTGGTTCAGAGTTGAGATCGCTGGCCACCAATCATGTTGCATCCGCCACTGGATTTATGGAAGTCTCTTTGGGTCAGGGTCAAGTTGGCCAGGCTGAACTCGCGCTGGAAAGTGCTTGCAAGTAATGTATCATCCTAGACATCTACGGAAACTAATTTCAAACTATCTACGCTCCGAGAGTTTCACCCTCTATATCTCTGTTTACATACTTTGTATATGTATAAACGTGACTGTGTACTCTCCATACCTATTCTTGTTACATTCATCGAGTTCAAATATTTAGATCCACTAATTTTCAAGCTAACGTACGTAAAAAATATTAGATTGTCCTAACAATTTCTTTCGCGACAGCAAAGCAATGACTAAAATCTTCCACCCCCTAAACCAACCCATACCACAACATATCTCACTCTCAGAGGAATCCTTAAATCCTATATAGTGATCAGTAACCTCATTAACCCACTTGAAACAGAAACGGTAGCTGGATTCTCCTGAGCAACCTGCACCTGGCTCTAAACTGGTTGCCCCGATTGGAAAGCTTTCTGCGATCGCCCATGTGCACGACCAATAAGAGCCCCACTACGAGGATATGGTTAACCACAGAGGAGTGTGTAGGATTCTACCCGAGCCTCGCGGGCCTCTGCTTGAAGCTCGCGTACGAACCACCGGAGGGCGTGAAGAGGAACGTGAAGAGGTCTCTCCAGCAGCTCCAGCAAAGACAGGAAAACAACGCGAACGTTCCCGGAAGCGTTTTGCTGTCCTGGCTCCACGCCACGCTTCAAGAGCGACGGAAGTTCGTCCCTCAGGGCTGGATCAGGCCTTACGAGTGGAACGAGGCCGATCTCGATGCCGCCTACGAGTTGGTCGTCAAGGACATGTCCTCGAAGAAGGAGAAGGACAAGGACGGGGTATGGCAGACTGGCAGAGGGTTGTTGGACGTCGCTGTTTACGGTGGCAGGCTTCAAGACGACTACGACATGCGAGCGTTGTGCTCGATCGTTCGCGATGTCTGGTCCTCGGCGGTGTTCGAGGGCCGCAGAAAGCTGGCTGGCGTGCTGAGGGTGTCCGAAAGATCGTTCGAGGATGCAGTTAAAGCTTTGGAACGTCTCCCCGATAATGACTCGCCTAAAGAGTGCTTTGGGCTGCCTGCGAACGCCCACAGGGCCTGGGAGAGGGGTGCAGCTGAGGCTGCCTTGTCTCATCTGAAAGGTTCGTTATCGTCGGAACGTTTCCGAGGTTGACGGGATTCCTGGACGTACGGGATTAATTTTTCTTGGGTGATGTGCGAGACCGAGAGATTGGAGTCGGAGTTGGTCGGAGAGAAAGAGGGTGGAGGGTTGGCTTGGACGTGGGACTATTTGTCAGTTGAACAGCTGCTAATTGATTTATAGACTACTGGTATATGACGGGGCTTGGACAGATATTTTTAACGATTAATTGCGTTGAATTCAAGGCAAGATCTCTGCTGAATGAATTTTACTAATAGATACAGCCAGTAGATCCTTCTTGGTCCAAATTCTTAGACTGGTAGATAGCGTCTATTCGAAGCTAGGAATTCATTCTGTTGACAATTTATAGATTGAAACTTATAGATCGTATTAAGAGGGAATGCACACCGTGGAGGCAATTGCACCCTATCAGAATTGTGTAAAAAAATCATGCAATTCTTTGTAGGTGTTCTGATCAAAGTGTCTGGGAGCGATGAAAGGAGGAAGAAAACAGAATCCAAGATACAGAGGGACTTGAAGGACTTGATCGATCGCAATGGTTCCATATTTGGAGCGCCACTTACCGTGGAAAGTAATACGAGTAGAAATCCTTTGGAACGTTTCATTATCGACGAGATGAGTTTAACTAAGAAGACTCTGAATCTTGTTCGAGGAGACGTTGACACTCTGGACTTTGAGGATACCAAGGTTAAGACGAGTGATTTTATTTATTTATTAATTATCTCAGTAATGCACAGATGAAAATGGGGTTTAGAATTTTCTTTTTATGATTTTACAGACTCCGAAACGTTGGATGAAAGAGTGGCAGAGCGGGCCCAAAGACGTTTCGCTTTTCGTTAAAGGACTCATGTCCAGGTACCAAAGTCTCGAGATCATGTTGTCGACGTCTTTCTCCATAATCGATATATCACGCCTGGCCAGGCCACGTGCATTCCTGACTGTGCTGAAGCAACACACTGCGAGAGAAACGCGACAACCCCTGGAGAATCTTCGACTTCGCGTGAATTGGTTGGAAAATCGCAGGAACGAGGGGTGGAAGGTGTCAGTGATCATCGAAGGACTTCTAATATCAGGTATTATACAATATTATTATTAAATATTTGTCACTGTTGCATTGGAAGAAATCTCGTAACTGTAGAAAGTTCTTATTTTTCTTTGAAATATCTATTTTGATTCCACTGGGGTGTATTAGACATGTTTGAATATTGCAAATACAGGTGGATTGATAGAGAATGGCACGTTGGTAGACCTGGACGCAGACGCGCCATCAGTTGCAGCTGCACCTACCTGTCAGATTGCATTCTTACCCGAAAACTGCACAGAAGAGAGTTTAGCCAACAAGGCAATGGGTGATTCCCTGCGTAGCGATGATACAGACATGTTGAACATACCTGTTTATGCAAATTCGCAAAGGGACGTATTAATTTCATCGCTACCTGTCAGGTGCCCCAGAGAGGAGCAAGATGATTGGTTACGTCGAGGGGTTGCTTTTCATCTGAAATTGACATAATTTTCCCTTTGGACACTAATTGTAACCTGAACACTGATTAGTACTAGATCTTTTACATAACCACTGAAATAGTATAATATTATTTATTTATGAACAATTAACTCTTCACTATATATTTTTATATTGATAATTTAAATATATTAAAAGACGACGTACTATAATATTATTCTGCTATTTAAAAAAGTATCACAGCATTACTTATATATGCAGTGAATGTATGATAGTACTTACAGTATTAATTACATAATTTGTTACACACGTTTCTGTATTAATATGGACAAAATAAATCTCACTACAATATTTCCACCTAAAGAATTGTATTTATTTATGAGTGACTAATCTACGATTTGAAAATGAGCTTGTCGAATAATTTATACTGTCATTACGTAGTTTCTTCCTTCATTATATACGCTAAGTCTACATAAAGACAAATTTATGCTAAAGAGCATTCGTAGTGTCTCGGAATAAACACGGGTTAATTAAATAATGCACGTGTTAGAGCTCGTGCAACTTGTTGCACTTAATTTGCATCAGGATGTAAACGCAGATAAGGAGTCTCGTTATCACAGGGAAAAGCTTTTCAGATTACTTCACTGCTTTAGTTCACGCCACAGATGTGTATTTCAACGTTTAAAGGTAAATAGGTTATTTTCGTTTCTAATAATTACTCATTTATACATTCCTTTTTATTGATTTTTATTCGTTTCATTTTTATGAATTTTTGAGGTTTAATTGTAAGTCTGCGCTATCATAACTGCAAATATTAATTCAAGAAAAATTGTGATAACACGATAAACGTGATAATTCTAATCGTTTATTATTTTTTCCTTACATTATGAGCAGTCCGATAGTATGAAAAACTCAATATTTGACTTATGCTCGACCACATTCTGAAAACCGTTATTTGAAGATAATATTAATTACACTAATTAAAGTAAACATTGCCACTGAACGTGACCATGATATTATTTCATTTAATAACAGGATAATGGACTGTAAACGTGGATGCAATTGAATTATCATGACATAATTTCAATTTGTAATACGATAATAAGATGCAAATAATATAATTACATCACTCGAATTAAAGCAAATAATGTTATCGGTAATTACCATAAAATTGTTTCAGTTAATAGTAGGATAATGGACTGTAAATAATTATAATGCTACACAACCAATTAAACAGCAGAAAAGGATGAGACGAGGTTTAAAAGTAATTATATAAATGGCTTGCTCTCGGTCCGAGAAGTTGATCTATAAATCTTCATTGAAGCTTCGATAGTCGAACCAAAGTTTGGCAAGCTTAATTTCTCCTACGTGGAAAAGTAGTTTGGAAGTTTTCATCGGGGAGAAGATTGAGTGCAGGACGTCGTTACTGCTTTGTCCACAGAAGTCCTAGCCATTTGGACCAATCGAAGGTCTCCAACTAGTTCCAAACGATAATAAAATGACATCTCCAAAGCAATTGTACAGAGTAGATAAAAAGCAACAAAGGGACCATTCTTTCTTCTCACCCTTGAGAATTTAACGATATTTGTAAGGTGTGCTTTCATTACGTTCTGGAAACACCATCTTTTAGATCGTGTGGTTAGTATTTATTAAAATTTGTATATTTCGAAACTAAATAAATTTTAGAATGACAGAGTTTCAAAGTATAGAATTTCTTCTCACTTTTCAATTTTTTTAAATAATCAATAGACCAGAAACACAAATATATACAAAACATTCGAAAAAAAAAACAGAAAATGCTTCCATTTAAAATTGAAAACCACGAAGGATAGCTTCAACCAATCCTATCAAATAACCAACAGATCACTAACACAAATATAAACGAAACGCTTTACAAAAAATCCAGAAAAAGTTTTCCTTTGAAATTGAAAAATACGGTCTAACGCAATCCCCAGAAACAGAAAATAATGTTTAATACTTTTGCCTGATAATGTACCAACGTGTTCGAACTCGGTAGAAAACAATCATAGAATTGATGACCGAAATATTTCTGGCCAGGAGAGTCCGTGGAGGAACGTCGAACATCGTCGAATTGTTAATTAAGCGCCCCACTCGATGTCCCCTCTCGAAATCTCGAGCGAGAAAACGCGAGCGAATCGATCTTCATTATCCATCCGATGCACTTCCATGGCTGGAGGTTCGCATTGTTTCGTCAGCTCGCTCGTCTCACGCTCGTTACCCCGTTTCGCAAAGAAACGAAACGCGAAGGATAATGATCCTCGTCGCTAGAAACGAGTCTGTAACTCACAATCCCTTTCTCTGGATTACTTTGTTCCATTGAACGCAGTCACTGGGAGTTTAAAGCTGAATCTACTTTATATAACAAAACACTGTTACGCAAGACATTTTTTATGATAAATTTCATGGACAAAAGGCTTTTACAATTTGCTACCGAATTATACTTTTGTATTTCAGGCAAGTTTGTAGGGCACGTTGCGTTCCATTGTTAAGATTTACAGGATTATACTGAAAACAAGGTATCGTTTATGGAGCAGGTAGTAACAATAGGGCTGATATGCTGGGAAAGACATATTATTGTTATTGGATGGATCAGAAATCTTTGTTTTAGGAAGGTTATATACTTTAGCCAAGACTGGGGTGTAAAATTGGGAACAACTTATTTAGAAATATAATAGTTGATGAAGAAGGATGCGTGCATTCGAGGGGATATTTCGTTGGTGAAACAGTGCATACTGTCGGTGAAACAGTGTATTTTGGTTTACCATCAGAGCTTCTTGTGTTACCAACATCATGCTCTACTTTACCGAAAGGATTTCTCTGTTATCGACAATAAGTTCTGTTTTAACAACAATGCACTATGTTTTGCCGACAGAATATCCCTGCTGGCCACTAGGAAAACTGATGTATTCAACAAAATGAAAGTTTAATAAAGAACTTATGGGAATGTCGAGCTGGCTTTGATAACTGATAAGTTTATCGAACAGGATAGAAAAAATTGCAGATTCGAGAATCAGAAATCTTTTTATTACTTATAAAGTAATCGCTTGATACATCCTTCTAATCAGAAGTTTACTCGTACAAGTTACATAGACTCAGAAAATAGCGAGAAGTAATTGGAGAAGTCATTGCAATTATACGCTCGTTCCTGTAATGACGTTGGTTCGAATCCCTGTCTGGTACCAAATACTTGCATTTGGCAAAGTTATGCTCAAATAAAACGCAATGAGTTAATCTCTTCAGGAATCAATTGTCATATTTAAAATGAACAAAAATTTAAACTGATTCGATGTTACTATGTGATACCATTGAAATATTGAATTATGAGTATTTAGTTACAATTTTGGTGGATACTTTCATGCTGGTTTATTTAAAATATGTATGGTACTGGTACACATGCATTGCCTCTCAAAATTGTATTGCCTCTTCTTACACAAAAAATATATAACTGTTTCGCTAAAAATATTATATATAATATAATATCAATTATATTAAATAATATTCATATTAGATATGTATAACAAGGTAAATGTCTTTTTAATATAAAACAGTAAAGTTAAAGGTATTGTACCTAAACAATTTATAATACAATATTTTTGAAGAACAATATCCTTTCCCCATAAAATAGTGTATCTTTCAGTGAAACAAGTATACATACACAAATACCCTCGCTATCACACAAACCTACGATCTCTCTAATCACCCAGCAGCAGTGTACGTGCCAGTATCCCTGAAGAGGTTAATCAGGAAGTCAAACAGCAGCTCGTGAGCGTGCATGGATTCTAACGACCAGCGGAAAGCGGAGCTGTGGTCATTTTAGGAATCGAAGAGCCTGCACCAGGTTGCATCGATCAAATCTCGAGGAACTCTAACGTTCAGCGAAATCAATACGCGCCGAACAATTGTCGCGTCCTCGCCAAGTGCCTGTATTTGGCGAACGCAGAATAGAGCAGACCCAACTATCGCGTTAAACGAAATACGAACGAAATAAGCTCGTCTTACCGAGGGTGAAGTCAAACTATTCAGGTCGCCGTTCACAATACGCAGCCAGCGACAACAGTGGCCCTTTTGTCTCAAGCTCTACCGCAGTCGAAACAGACCGCCTGCAGTCTAAATTAGCGGCGCGCGGCTATTAGACCGAATGAAAACGGTGAGATCAATTAAATATTTCGATCGCTTAATAAATTAAATAAATTCGGTAGTCGACACCTTCAAACCTAGATCTACGCGTTGTTCAGAATTGCAGCTGTAGAAACTGTAGCATGACGGAAACTATATAAAATTTTTTCATTTTCGTACGCCTTCCATATTAAAGACTCTGCTGCTTCTATAATTAGGAGAACACAGTACTTCCATAAACAATTAACTCCTGGAATAGGAAAAAATTAATTCGTACGCTCAAGTGAACAACCCTGAACCGTTTCCACTCGGACGGTTCACTGGGTATGAGTGAAACGCTTCCACGAAGCTCCATTTCCAAGCTCGGCGGTCGAACTGCCAAGAGATTACGACGTCTCGACGCTTCCGCCAAATAAATGCGAAATTCCACGGAACGAGTGCCACTGTCGTCGACGAGGCGTCGCTGAACGCGAGACCGGAACAATATGGGTGGAGCAAAGTACCGCAAGGAGCTGCAAAGAATGCTCCTGGGTGAAGAAGAAATCCGCCTCTTCGACTGCAAAACTGCGTTTCCATAATAGCAATGCAATTAGCCGTTGGTAGACTGAGGATTTTAAGCATTTACGGTATAATATAACGCGGGAAAAATATGCTATACTATATTGAGTATGATTAGCATCGTTTCCTTACATTTCGTAAATTAACCCTTTCAAACCTGGCGTCCACAATTGAGGACACACGAAGAAAGACCAGTTTTCCTCGAAGATTACACTATTAGGGTTTATTTCTATTTTGTCCATATTAATTTTAGTCCAAGTTAGCCCTCAAAATTGAATTACATCAGTACGAGAAAAAAAATAATTCATGGGTGAAAGGGTTAATGTGATAATATTTTGTGAATTTTAATTTTAATTTAATTTTAATCACTCGCACCCCTACATGGTAAATGCATACAATCCACAATCTACTCGCTTCATATCACATAAAGTCCTCGTCGATATGAAGGATATAATCCTTTTCAAAAAATTCTGATCCCTAAATATAAATACCACCCAGAGTCACCCTCTTCAACTCTTCACAGATGGGCAAAATTTTACCCGAGTAAACATCAATTTATACCCAACTCCGATCGATCAGTTATTCGCGTAAGTTTCAATTTGTTCAACCTGAGATATAATTTCTAGTTCCACTTTTATTACTCAGATTATCATTCACTCTTGATCGAACAAATAACTGATCAATATTTGTGTTTTATTTCAATTTTGCCCAGCTTTGCTCCTTGATGTATAATCATGACGTTTAACGTGGATTTCGTCGTCGAAGCGAAGAGGAATGAAAAATAATCGCGCGGACAGACGAGGAAACGATGGGCGACGCGGCCTCGGGCCGAAAAAACGTCGTGATTGTCGCCAATTTATTGCTCTAAAACTTAAGATGAAACCCACGGACCGAGACCGCGTCCCTGAGAAAGGCAATACTGTGTTTCTTTTCCTCCCTTCGGGTAACTCTGCGCAATTCTTATGCTCACGCTCTCGTCGCGTTTGCTATCTCGCACTCACCTTTCGTCATCTCATCCTCATTCACGACTTATCTACTAGAACTAACGTCGCCTTTGCCTCGATGGGAAATTCCGTGGGAAACTTTGCCTGCTGTTTCTTCTGTTTCATTTTATTTTACACAGAATTTCCAAGAAACAATCGTGCTTTTAATTTAAGACAAAATTCATTTCCAAGTCGGAAGCTTGAAATTGTCCAGGTATCATCTTTTATAACGTCCTTATAATTCCTGATAAAATCAATGACCCATTGTGTATCTATTAAATTTTTATGTTTATATAGTCAAAAAATTGTTAAGAAATTCGCAAGAAGCTATGAAAGTAAGAACAAGGATAAATTTTAAATAAGATCACGGTTCCCTTTAGTTTCATACTATCCCTGGCGATAGAAGGTTCTAAAACTGAAACAGGCAAAGCTTCCACGAGCTTAACGATCCGATTCATTAAACTTTAACTGGCAAGGCTAATCTCTCCACGTCAAACTGCTTGTTCACTTTTCAACACGTTGGCTCCAACACCCACGAGATATCGTCGAGGGTCCTGATAATCCCACGATCTTAATGGTAAGTTCACAATCACTGTTCCTACAAACATGCATCGACAGTGTGTTAGGCCTATATCGAGCACGTTCTGGGGGTCATCGTTGACCCATGATCCATCAGCAATTGGGTTTTTTCACAAATACTCCAAAATGTTTATTTTGCAACGTGTTGGTTCAAACACTCACAGGATATCCTAATTCCAACTCCCCCTCAACTGTTTTAAAAAACATTCAAACACATAAGCAACGTGTCTGACACACATCAAACTTGCCATCAATAGTCGAATCCTCCAGTCCAGACCTAACATCCCATTTAATCCTGTTACTGAACCGTCTCGCGCAACTCCTGACGGATCACCCGATCGTGCCAGAATTTCGCAACGCAGTTGTCAGCCAACTTGTTAAAATGACGAACGTATCCCATCAGAAGATATCAATCATCGTTCTACGAATCGATCCTTGCCGGTTAAACGCGAACATCAGACCGTACGAGACCCACGAATCGCGGGGCACGCGAACTTAGCTCTCTAATTAGCATCGCGTACAACAATACTCGTTATCGCCGTACCGGAAAGTTCTCAGCCGAGACTTCCGAAGCATTCGCAGCTACGTCAGCCTTCCACTCGTCGGAAGTACTCGTTACTCGCGACCCGACGCCCGATCCTAAACTCGGCGCTAATTATCCCTTAAGGATTAACGCTAAACCGAGCGATAGGCACGCGGTTTTCTAATCGACCACGAAGAGGACATTCCTCGGAACGAAAGGGAAAGTATACGCAGGCTAATTAAGGTTGCCAGGCTTCGTTTAGGTAAGGACGCTCCATTTTCAGGTCTTATTTTTTTAGCCTTGGCCTTTCTTCGGGGTTGGATAGTATACAGGGCGAGGCAATGACTTGTTTTATCTTGAAATCTTGTAAAATAATGACTTTGAGAGAAATTATTTTGTACCACCTACGACTCTATTTTCAGGTTTTCTCGATTTCTATTTCTTGGCCATTCTTGATGATGCATTTGAGAGTTATAACAAAATTGTGATAAAGCTTTGGAGATTTTTATTTTGTAGAAATAACGAAAGTGGAGGATTTATACCTGACGTAGTTGGCAACCCTAATGATAGCCTATCCAGCCCGAAGGAAACTTTTCGGCTCGGGGACAGCTTGTTCGCCTTCCTCGCAATCCAGTTCTCCCTTAATTCGTGATACATTTGCGAACCGCAAAAGGCATTGATTTTCTTCTTTCATTTTTTTATTAAGTATTCGAAAAATTCGATAAATATTATAATATACGTATCTGACGTATAGATATATACAGTAGTGTTCGTACATTAGGCTGGGTCAATGTACAGAAGAATTTACGCTATACTCGATGACATCGATGCTTTGTTGTCGCGATACAGTGCTTCCAAACGATTCTCCTCGATAAGTACATTCATTTCACATTTTTGGAGAAATTAGAGTGACAAGTAAATTCTCAGAGATAAAATGATACGATACTCACAAAATAGTTCCTCTCTGTGTCGCCTTTGGCCATGCAGGAAGCTTCAAATTCAAAATTCGAAATTAATGGTTCCTGTTGGCAGTTAAACAAGTTACATTAAACGTATATTTATAGATTAGAAAACTTGTAAATTGTAATCCCATTTTATTGTTTGGACGTAATTTTCATGTACGTTAACTGCAAATTTCATTTTTCCATTACAAGAAGTGATATTTTGAATTTTTCACGTGATTGGTTTTGACAAGTAGAATTTGATTCTCCTACTTATTATTCGTATAAAAATAATGCCACTAATTCCTAAATCGTTCTCCCAATCGCTACTGTCGTTTATCAGTAGATACAAACGTTCGATGAAAATATCAGCGGAGATCCACAGAACGTTTGCAAGCCAGTGATAATATCAGTGCCAAGTACTATCGATGTTTCCCTTTCAAACACCCCGTGGCCAGTCAGCGAAACACTGTAACGCCACAACGTTGCGATACGACAAGGCAATCGTTTACTGATCGATCGACCTGAAAAGAAGAAACGGAAAAAAGTAGAAGAAAAGGGAGAACAGGGGTCGCGTCCATGATTGAATCCCGACAAAGGTTAAAAGCTAAGATTAGCTCTAGAAAGTTCAAAGGGAATCCCGAGTTTGGTCGCGTCCTGTTCCATTTCGCAAAACGAGTGGTCCAAGAAGATAGGGGGAGGAAATTAGAAAACATCGTCAACGTCCCGTACACGATGAAATTTACGAGATATAAGTATATGTCGTTATATTCGAATTCATTGTCTCGACTACGTTCAGTTTAGTTGCTTACGACGATAAATATATAGCTTTAGTAAAAATACACTTATACACTTACATATGAACAAACCGACCAACGACGCTATGGAGAATAAATTTCGTGGAAATTGGCGAGAAACGTTTCCAAAGTTGATCGATCGTAATTATTTCCGTTTGTATCAGATTGCGCACCAATAAGAGGATTACACAATTATTCGTAATTCGAATACAGGTACAGGGAGATCCCTCGAAATCGCATACAACTCGCGGAAAATTCCTCATAGGAATCACTCGAGTAACGATTATTCGTGTAACAATTTGCACAACCATCTTTTGTGTTGAGCTTTCAATTTTATTAATTGAAAACAAACAAGAGGAATAATATTTAAAAAAAATATCTTTTAACTTTTTCCATTCCTATGTCAACGACTAAAATACACTGAAATTAAAAGATCTGAACCACGAAGTGTTAAGTTTTCCAACAATTTTATCGTCATTACAGTGCAATTTTTCAATGCAATGAGATAAAATAGTTACGAAACCAACCTGCGTTACATTCAACACGTCCTCCGTGGAACCTGCACCACGCCAGATTTTATGGCAACAACTGACATCCAACACGAGCGTGTTGTACGAGCAGAGATGGGCAACGTTTTATTCGAATAATAAATAACAGGCAGAAACAGCAAAGAGCCATTTGTTCGTGACGTTTATTCGATCGCACCATTATTCAGGTACGCGTTTGTTCGAAACGAGGTACAATTTTATTCTGAAAATCAAATTTTTATATTCATTCAACTGGTAATGTATAGAAATTGTTTATCTGTTTACATATCAATTGATGAACTAATGTTTCGATCAAATCTCAACGTATAAAAAGTGTGAGTTACTTGACGCTGTCATCATTAAGAGAGTATCCTTAAATCGGAGGAAAAATCCGACCTTATATCGAGGTCTTACTCCGTTTCGCCCATATCCACGTACAACTCGTTCGATAATCCCCCACAATCGACGTTAAACCTCCCAAAACACCTATCAACGACAGCTGTGCAAATTATTGCTGAAAAATCGTTACCCAAGTCTCGTTCCAAGTCTTCGCCTCACAGGGTGCTGCAACCACGACGAACGATACCGAATAATCGCGGACTCGAGGATTTAGGGGTCTCTCGGGGATCGAATGTTTCTGGAACAGTTCAAACTAACACGGGGAAACAAACGTTGGCCAGGGAGTCTCGTGTCGAACCAAGGAAAAAGACGGAAAAGCAAATTAAATCAAAACGAAACGTGTTCAACTAATGTTCAAGTCTTTAATTGCTCCGGCTTCTCGTTCTGGTCTCTAAAAATCGGTTGCGACGTTCATTGGACGAATAACATCGCTCGCGACCGGGCGTTTCGTTAAATAGGGACATTAAATACAACGGAGGTGTTTATTCGTCGAATGAACATCGCGACACCCAGGTGAATTACAAAGGCGTTACCATTAATACTCTCTACATATAAAAAATAATCAGAACAACGGTATCTTACACTCGAAGGCATCTCTAAATCGTTTTCGTTTGTTTTTCTTTTTTTTTTTTTTCATTTTACTTCCGCCATCGTCATCGAATACCTGTACTCTACGGATGTATCTATTTATACATACACGTACGATTACTTCGTCGCTAAACCTCTCTATCAGGCTAACGATCCTTAAAAATATCAGTAATTACAAGAGGATTAGAGACACACGAGGAAGAGAGACGGGCGGGAACTTCTCAATCCGCTCGATTCGATTTCTCCCACATTTTCATCTTAATAGTTTCGTAAATATTTGAAACTGTCTCCTCGTTGACGATACTTTAGGGTGAATTCGAAGATTAGAAAGTCACACGTTCGAGAAGAATTATATAGCTGTACAATTGTTGACACTTTCAGAGATTACTTGAGATACTTATGATTCTTAAATGATAAAGATAAAGTAACTAGTAAACGTGTAATTGTACGTCTCCATTTCCATATGTTCACTTTACTAATTCTAAAAAGAATTCGCGTATTTTTTAGCCTAATTATAATTAATACTATCCTAACTTCTGTATTCGATAGAAGAAGTATTTAAACAAAGTAAAGTGAATATTTAATCAAATAAATTCACATCATAACCATCACAGTGGATTTCTTTCTTTAAGAAATCGATCATTTTGCAGGCAACATTCGCAGAAGGCTTGATTAAATTCTAATATTAAAATTTACACGTTTACTAATCACTATATCGCCACTAATGATTAGTTTAAGAGGACAGTCTCGAAAAATCACAGAAAAGAGATTCCAACGACAGCGAGCGCTTAAAAATAAGAAACTCGTCCCCCGACACGCTTGAACATCGTTATTTAAATTATTTACATCGCTAAAAATCGAATCGATTATTAAAGTAGACGTTCGCGCGTGTCCAATGAGGACAACTTACCTCGTAGACGTCTACAGGTATATTATCGTGACTCCGTACTTTTTCAGAATAATTCTCTTGCCCGCAGGACGAATACTTAGAAGGGTACTATACGTACATTATACAATATAATAATTCGACAGTAAAATTAGAGTAGTCTAAGTGTAATTAACAGTATCATAATAGTGACGATAGACCGTCCTTTAAGAGCTAATTGGTGTTCGTACGTTGATCCCCTTTTTCATTTTGGTACCGAGTAAGATAATTTTCTCTTTCTCCATTTTTTTTTTTTTATCACGTTTCGCTCTCAATTTTTCACACTTTCGCTCTTTCATTCGAACGCGCTGCTTCCGTGGTTTCTTTCTCCTCGTCCTCATCGATCTCAATTGGTTAACCCTTTGACTGTGAAAGGGGTATATATCCGTCCTCGAAAATTAGGCTCAGACCAGGGCATATACATTTGTCCACAAAAATTGGATGAAATTTTTAAATTTAACAATTTTTAAGAAACATCGCCTTATAGAGAATGATAAGACGAAACTTTCTTTATGTTTACGCTTTATTCATCGAATGTTTAGTTTCAAAAATAACAATGAAACACTTAAAATTCCATAGAATTTCCAGCAAAAATTGACCCGAAGTCAAAGGATTAACGCAGAAATGAGTTAACGTACCTACGAGATGAACATGACTGCTTGGTATCTTGGGGGCGGTGGGATCGCTGCTTTGGCAATCGATATTTTTGCGACGCTACCACGGTGATATTCATAGCGTTGGAAAGTGTGTTGATCAAATTTGAATTCTAATCTAACCCTCTATTGCGTGGGATTTAATTTTATTTTTGGAGAAAAAATTATCTTTTGGTCGGTTGTATATTCGTTAATTAATTCAGTGTTTCTCACCTTAATAAATAATTAACTCTAAATAAGTTAAATAAGACGATCTCGCGCTCAAATGCTACAAAATTTCCTCCAATTCCTCCAACAGAGGGTTAGTATAATTGGAAAAAATGCGGAAGATCGATTGTCACGATGGAGACATTAGTAATAAAATTTCGAACGATGAATATTCTTTTTGTCTTACTTTTTGCATTTTGTTTTGCTTCCGTTTCGTGTCTCCGTGTATGTACCTGTGCCTGTGTGTGTTTATGTGTCCAAGCAGTGTAAAGAAGTTCGACGAGCGTTCACGGACAAGAAAAATAGTATCGTGAAGAAACTTCTTGCACCTTACAGAGAATAAATATATAACCAGTATTAACCGTACGTAGAAAATATATGTATATGTATAATATATGTATATGTAACGCGACACTTATAGAAAAAGATATGTATCCGATGCAACGAGATATCCTAGAACAAGCGGGGAGAATTCAACGGGTGGGTAGAAATACATTGGATGCCAGCAGAGTCGGATAGAACTTATTGCAACTCGATTCGTTCAACGAAGAAACACGTGCACGATCGATTCTCAGCTCTTCGAGCCACTCGAGTCGTCATTCGAATGAAACTTTACGCTTCGACCCCTTGCAGACAACCATTTTTGGGGCGAAGACTCCACATTAATTAGGAGCAAAGAAAAAAAGGATTGTTTTAAAGAAATTTTATCTCACATAACAATTAATTGTGGAATATCAATGTTTTTATATATAAAGATGTTATTCTACATGATCTCATGCCAAACGAAATATTAATATTATTAAATGAAATAGTAGAATATATTCTACATACATTATGTCTATCATTATGTGTAAAAACATTGATATTCCCCAATTATTTGTTGCGCGAAATAAAAATTCTTTAAAACAATCTGTTTTCCTAGCAATAGTACTATAACAACCCCATTAAGCGTCTGCATCATCTGCAAAGGGTTAACGATACCGTCTACCCAACGAATAACGCACTACGTTCGAAGAATAAATCCTAACTCTAACAATCGTCGAATTCGAACAATAGTAACTGGAATAAAAGCTAACATTCTGTCCAACTCCCTGAATACTACTGAACTTCGTTTTTCCTTTCTCCCAGAAAAAAAAAATATATATATATATATATTTTTTTTTTGCCAAAGAAATCTTCACCTTTATATATATATATTTGCCAAAGAAATCTTCACCTTTATATATATATGGTTGGCGCCATCGCACCAACTTCTGGCGTGGCTGAATCTTTGCTTCTAGAGACATCAGCTCTTGTGGAATTCAAATAAATGTTGAATGCAATAATTCAACGGTAATTGCTAAGACAATCTATCAAATAGAGAAAGGTGAAGATTTCTTTGGCAAATATTTCATTGCAGCCAAGTAAAGTTTTGTTGGCAGCTTTAAACCTTGATTATCAAAATTATGATTGTTCACAAATAGATTGTTTAAGTATGATAAGCAATACTCTTTTCTTTTCGGCTACGGGTGCAGAGAAACTGGCATGACGGGCGTAGCCTAAACAAAAAACTCCTCCTGGTCCTTGAGGACCAAGTGTAACACGTTAACGTATTGTTAACACTCGTTGAAAGCGATCACGAGATTTTCGATGAGAAAAAAAAGGATTTGTCTTTTCTGGAGAGCACCTGGTAGAATAACGCATTACCCTAAATTGTCGAAGAAGAATATCGATTTATCACGTGTTGCGACTTACGCGAGATCTCTGATAAAATACGCGCGATTTAAGCGGCGAACTTGGATCGTCGAACGGCTTAGGTTTCATCTGGATTCCATCGACGACAGATTCACCTAGGGTCGGCTCAGGCCCACCCAATTACGATCGGAGGTCAAAGGGCATTCTCCATTTCTTCCGTTGTCAGCTGAAACTGCTCTTGACCTAGATCACCGAACAACGCCGATTTAACGATCCGCCGAAAGGGCAACAACGCCGAAAGCGACTTTAATTTAACGGAATCTCGCTTGATCCCGCGATTCAATGAAACCCTCGATCGGGTCCTTGAATTGAATTGAAAGGGTCGCGCGGAAAAGTTTTCCATCCGAATTCTTACGGGCAAATGGACTTTCCCCCTCCGCGGATTTAAGTATCTTCTATTGGAAACTTTCCGAGTGGATTTGAAATTTCTTTGGTCCCGACCCCAGAAAGCCTTATGTATTATGCAAAGGGAATATTGTGTTTACTATAAATACAATTAAAGAAACCAATATTTGTATGTTTCAGAGGTGTATCATAAATTGTTCTACTGTGTTTTATTTTATCGCATAGTATATGAGGCTTTCAAATTGAACATTGTATGGAAATAAAATTGAATAATATCTCTCTCTGACCTCTGATTAAAATTGAGACCAATAGGAATCGAAGCAGTTTCGATTAAGGGTGGATGCCACCTCTTGTTACATTTAAAAAATCTAAATAAAAATTATTTTAGCACGATGACGGTTCCTTGAAGAGGAAGAGCTCGCGCTGGATTTTTTTTGCGACCGTATATGCAAAGTTCGCTATATTCATCCATGTGGAATTTCTTTCATAATGTCAGCCGATTTGAAAAAAAGACCAAAACACTCACTATATAAATATGCTGCGAGGTCACGGTCCTCCGCTTGCAGAGCAAGATCACGAGGCGTGTGGCCGTTGCGGTCCGCAATGGTTAAAGTAGCACCGCCTGCTACCAACATGCAGCAAATGGAACGACGCTTATATTGAGCCGCTTTGTGCAAAGCGGTCTGACCTCTGCAATTAGAAAAAAGAAAATTCTCTTTTTATTTCATTGCCTGTTTACACGCCAAGAATACACGTGTCCTTTGACCGACATTTATGCCACGTCGTAAACAAACTTTGACCCACGCCTACGAGCACTGATTGCTTTTCGTTTTTGTTTTTGTTTTTGTTTTTAACAATGTAGGCGTTTTTGAAACAGGATGCTTTGTCGTGGATATAATGAAAATGCAAAATAAAGGATTCACTTGGCATTAAATTCGAGGAACTTGAGAAGTGTATTGAATTTACGAGTGTTTTCGTTTTAATTTAATTTGAATTGTTTAATCACTGCGCTTGGGGGATGTTTGGGTATTTATTTAAGTATGCAAATATGAAAAATGAAATACATGTGATATTTGTGAGAAAAGGTAGTTTGATTCGAATTTTAAATCGATGGTTGTGTGAGTGTGAATATGTGAGTGTAAATATTTCGTTTATTAATCGTTGTACCGATCGTGATTGGAAATGAAAAAAAAAACTAACAAAAAATGTAAGAAAATAACAGCTGGTTTAATTAAAAAAAAAATATGACAGCCATCATGGTACAAATAAATTGAGTACATCTAAATTCAATTGATATCATTGATATTTCCAATTAACTTCGTTAATATGAATATTAACAGTTTGGTAAAAATATGATTCTTCATTTTTAGTAAATAATTTAGTTTGAATTTTCTATAGATTAATTTTTCTTTATTATTAATAACATATTTTAATAAAATAGAAACTTACTTGTCGTTGTCAATCATATTGAGGATGGTCGATGGCGCGCAAGCAATGAGATACCTGACGATGTCCCTGTGACCGTGCCTCGCTGCCAAATGAAGAGCAGTTTGACCAGTGGCGTCGATAGACAAAAGTGAATATCCTTTCCCGTGGAGATCCTTTATAGCCTGAAAATCGCCAATCTTCGCCGCTTTCAAGATGCTGTCGCTGGTTTTTTCAAGTAATCCCGTGCTAAAGGTGTGGACTTCAGAACTCAGACCGAAAAGCCTATCTCGTGGACTGCAACAAGTTAACATCCATCCGTTTTGCACGTTCTAGTTTCGAATGGCGTTAATCTCGCCCAATGAAGTCTCTCGCTTCAAATGGAAATCAGGTACGCTGCCATTCAAGCTTGGCGCACCGTTTGATCTTTAAGACTAACGAACCTTCGTCCAATCATAAACGTATTGCTTGGAATATTATTTGGATTGTGTTTTTATTTATTAATTTAATTATTATTCGATAAATAATAATTAAATATTTCTGCGAGTCTATTAGAATGTCCCACTTCTATAAAGATGGTGGAATGCGCCAAACTTGTGGACATTATCGTACAGGGTTGGAAAATACCTACCTAATGAAGGTGAATGGTGCCCGATGTTGCGACTGAGCAACAGCCGTCGCAGAGATCGATTTCGAGGAACTACTTTGCTTTACAGGGGCTCCAGTTACTATGTTCTCGTTAACCGAGACTCTTTCCCCGTTCCTTGCATTATTCGTTTCGCTATGAGGTGTGCTTCTGCTCATCGATCCCTGAGATTTGGCGGAGTCCTGAGTCTTCGGCGCTGCGTTCTCCGGTACCGTAATTGGTTGCGCCTTCGGCTCATCTTTAACTGGTTCTTTTTTAGCTGGTTCTTCTCTGACCGGGTCTTCTGTCATGGCTGCGTTTGTCTTTGGTCGTTCTTCGCTATATTACACGTTCTTTCTATTAATCTAATGATACGATTCCATTACCATTACATTATCATGGACACACAGACGAATGTGTGAAGGGATTAAACGCTGGAGCCAAGGTGTTATTATCGCAGTGCGTGTGTAACTATGCGTAATAATTTCATAGCTACGATCAACGTTTTGTTAGTACATGCAGAAGTACGGACAGACGTTACTATCGCATAGAAACAAAGACTAAAATTGGTATTAACTATAACATGTCAGTTTACTGTCGACGTTTACGAAACGTATTACTTTGTTACTTAAGGAGGTTTCCTCGTGCCTTGGAGGGATGAATAATATTTGAGAATTTTCTATTCTTTGTTTAATTTCTTGACATTGCTTTGTAGGAATGTTGCTTTTGTCTGAATTAAAAAAAAAATTAGGAACTCCAAATTTGGCAAAATGGTGACTAAATTGTACAAGTTTTCACTAATCATTTTGCCACTGTACTTTCCAGACTCTACGCTTCAAGGAAACGCAGAAAATTCTTTCAGCAGACACAAGGCAACCCCTTCGAAAGGAATAGAATTTACACAGAGGAGAATACAACCACGATGAAACTAAATATAAATGAATGAAGAACGAATCTCAAGTGTGACGTTAAAGTACCTGGGCGACGATTGAACTGGTTTCGTTTCTTGGTTTGGAGAAAGCTTTCCCTCGGGTTCGCCAGATGATTGATTGGCCGCTGTCTCGTCAAGAACGTACACCGCGTCCACGGCGACATCCGTGACGTAATGGAGCTGCTCCTGAGCCCTGTCGATCCTGAAGAATCGCTCCGCGGTGCACGCTGGAACAGAGGATCCCGAATGGTAGCGTGATCGAATTGTAATCGCTGGCAGCTCGCTGGGAGACTATACAGGGACACTAACAGTCGAGGAAGCAACAAGTGTCCATGTTGTAGTCCTTCGCCAGGATCTTCCTTAGCGACTCCAGATCCGTGGTGGCGTCGAGATCGAGCGGATCCGCTATCCACGTCGTCGCGGACTTCTTCAGCATGTCTTTGTCGTGATGATACCTTTCGTAGTCGGGCATCTTTATCTTCATCACTGGCAATTTCAATCTCTCCAACTGAACAACGTCGCGGTGCGACTTGCCGGCGTTCCTTCGTTTCGCCAACATGGTAGCCTTGTTCAACAGTTTCATCTCGATGATGGATGGCAACAGGCGACAGGCTTCACCGTCGACCTGGAGTGAGAATTATGACCGTTGGGGTTAAATACAGCCTTCGTGGACAGTTGTATGTATTAGTGTAACTCTGGAATTATTTCTGAGGTTGTTTGGGGCCCATCTTGAACTTAATTACAGACTTAAATTAAATGAATTTATTGTAATGTATTTGTAATATTAAATTGTCTGTAGCATTAAATGAGTTTAGAATCATTTTATAATAAACATTAGAGTATCTGTAAAGAATATTGGTGTTTTTGCTTCCGATATATACAACCATAGAAAGAGTAGGAAATGTACGAAGGATCTTGTAATTAATTTAATCGACAATTTTACTAGTTGATAATTCATAAAGAAAATTGAACATTTTTTTTAAGAAAGAGTGTCAGATACAGTCAGAGTCATTTTGATTTAATTATTATAGATGTAATATATTATACGTATTATAATGTATGCCATATTACTTTATACTTGAAATGGTAAATTCCTGAAGCTTGGTCTAGTGCCATAATCATTAAAGTATCATTAAATACGTGGATCCTGAGGCAGCCTTAAAGAAGGGATTATGAAGGAACATGATTCGTTTCGCTCGTCGTCCTAGTTTCTGAACTTAATTTCATAACGACCGCTGTATGCTGGTACCTTAACTGCCTGTGCTTTAACAGAAATCTTAACTGATTACAATTTCCACGAGACATTAAGGTTGGTAAATTTTGAAAACTTTCCTCTGCTCAACTTAAATTAACTTAAACAATCAAAATTAATTAAGACGTCTTACCGTTGTCTTTCAAGTTTTTGAAAGCGAAGATAATTTTATTAATCTATTATTTTAAACTTTGAAAAATTTGTATCGAGTATCGTCTACGTCATTTAGCTTACTTATTTTTATTAAAGTCTTTCAATCGATTACAACAATTATTTACACTACATCGTCCTAAACTACAAGTTAAAGAACCGTTTTATTGGTCGATGAATGGCAAAACATAGATCCCTTATCTTTCGTAATAAAAATACAGAAAAATATGTAAAAATACTACTTTCCACGGGTGAACACGCCAAATAGAAAATATTCTACGAAATGAACAAACCTGCATTGGAATGGTCCTCGTGGTAACTAGCTTGGCCGTGCTGCATTGAGCTATGCAGGTGCCATGTCCACCTGCTTGAAGGAGTGGCAGCTGGTAGGTAGTTAAACCAACCACCTCGATCAGTCCATCCTCCGTCGATGGTTCCTTGGTTCCACTCGCAGCACCCCAAGGATGCGTACCACCACCGTACGAGGCGATGTTCAAGAAGACTATGGCGTGAACACGATGCTCCTTCAATTTCGGCGTCATGTCCTGGCCATCGCAATCCAACGTTACGAATTCCGAGAGGTCCTTCCATTTTCGTCTAACGAGATCCTTGCCGCCCATCTGACCGTAATACATCTTGTTTCGCAGTCGCGAGTTGAACCTTTCTGGATGCGCCTCTGCAATCCAACGAGATCCTCCTCTTTCATTCCATTTTCTTTCGAGGGAATTTCATTTTGCTCTCTAATACAATCAATTTGGTGAATGTATTTTTTGAATGCATTAGCGCGAAGTATTTTTTTTTTTTATTTTTTTTTATTTTGAAGCTGAGACTACGAGAAGCCGAATGATACAGATTTATTTGTGTATGGGAAATTAGGGAAGTGTGATGGTAAGAGAATGAGAAATGAAACGAAACGCACAGTTTGCTTTGATTTGTTTTTTTTTTTCATGGCATGTTTTTCATTATTGTGAATGTTTATTACTTTTTATTGGGTTATATGTAAGAAAGGATTCGAATTTTGTTTCGAAATCCTTGCTGAAGTGTACCCCATAGAGCTTACATTAAAGAATGACATCTATGCCAGCAGTAAGGAATTTTCAAAGATCCCTAGACAAATTGTTAAGAATTTGTATGCCCTTTTCGAACAAAATTTTAACCCTGTAGAAATTCTCACGAGTATTCGTGTGACAATCAACGCGTTAAGAAGTATTCTGACAATTCTAACAATTCAGTTCTGACAACCCGATTTCACGAAAAATATCACATACTCTTCGGCAAAGCCACCCTTTGAGCACTGGTGCAGCAACAATTAACTATTAACCGTAGCACACCGAGTCGCACGTCGAGAACGATTTAGAGAGATGTCTGCGGCTGACACTAACCTCGGGCCTCGTGAAATTCGAGGGCGATGTAAGCATCCACGCCCAGGGAGAAGTAATTATTAACGACATTCAGAGGTAGACTCTCTTTGCCCTTGCCGTTGTCCTCGTCGCCCTGGGCATCGGGATTCCTCTCGACGACCAGCTGCCATCTGTCCAGTAGCGTGGTGTCGCTTTCTCCTATATTCGACAGAATCTTTCCGATTGGCTCGTCTGTGTAACCACCTCCCCATCCCAAAGCTCTTGCCAAATCGTTTCCAGTGCCAAGGGGAAGGACACCGACTGCCGGAGGCGGAGAGGCGCCGATCTGATCCAGGATTGACAGCACCCAACCGACGGTACCGTCACCACCACACGCGAGAACTCGAAGATTAGGAACTGACTTGAATAATTCCAGGCTGCAAGAAGAGGAATTTTATTTTTATTTGCGTACACGTCAGCTGAATTATGAATATTTGTTTGGCAGAGGATCGTAGATCATCAATCGTCATGAATAGATTTTGCTGTCAAAACATACAATGAACGTTTGATAACCTTAATAAATTATGATTTCGATACTAACGACTGAAATAAATATAAAGGACGCTCAATAAATATCGATTTATTACGAAATAAAATAATTTTTTGGAAAAAAAATTTAACCGACTTCCAAAAAGGTGCTGTGAAGAGTACGGCGTAATCGGTGAACCGACATTTAAAAAAAAAAACATGGCGAATTGAGTAACCTCCTCCTTTTCGAAGTCGGTTAAAAAGAACGTTCAATGTATAATCAGATGATTTGTTACGATACAAGAGATAAATTGATTAATGAGGCAAAATATCCGAGCACCGTTGCCTGTACTCGATTGCAACACCATTCGTCGACTCCTGTTTACGTCTTCATGAATGCAAATGAACGAAATGCTCGAACTTCGAAATAAACTCCTTGAGAAAGTTTCATTAATACCATAGCGACAACTGTTCACCTTTATTCAGCTACTTCCTGGCTACGAGCCAGCTCGTGGAACTTTAATTAAACCTCTCGTTCGTTTATCATATTTTCCAATATCCCGACCCCCGTTCGCCTAATCCATTCAGCCAATTCATTTTCATCGCAATTTCCATTCAATAAACCTGATTCTTTGCTAAAACTTGGGCTCGAAATTCTTTTTAAATTGGTGAATTTTAGATTCAATAAAACATCTCATCTGTTGCTGTTTCTATAAACTAACCAAGAATTAAAATTTTCCAATAAAAAAAGCATGAGGAGTCTGTCATTGTAACAATGAAAAATTCAATAATTCCATAGACCAACTGCCAAACATTTGCTACAATAATGCATTACGACAACTAGGGACCACTGTTCCAGCTAATCCCCAAACTCACCCCATTTTGGGTCCACCCTGCGTCAGATCGAAGACCTGTCTCGGGTTCAAGAGCCACTGGAATTTCTGCAGCAGCTTCGCCCCTTGATTACCGCCCGATTTTGGGTTGATGAACACCAACACCGGCTTCACGGAAGGGGTCGGTATCGGTTTCACCACCCACAGCTTTCCGTGGTCTTTATCCTGCTCCTTGTCCTTGTCCTTGTCCTTCGACTTCTTCCTCTCGCCAGACTTCTTCTTGCGCGGGGATTTCCTTAGGCTGCTCTTGAAGCTACCCTTCCGTGGCAGCTTGACGATCCAAGATGGTGGCACGATTATGGACGAGTGACAACCCAGCTCGCAGTTCTCGCCGATCTTCTGAACATTGAAACATGCTTCTTTGTTGTGAAAGGCTGCCTTGCACCAGCTGCAGCTCACGGCGACGATCTCTTTGGAGGTGAAGCTCAGCTTCGATTGGAACGATTTCCCGCAATTACCACATTTCCCCTTTTGCGAACGCCGATGGACCCAGTGGTGGTGCGTGTTCGTCTGCTCGCGATACTGTCGGACACCCACGTCGCGGAAGCTCGATTTACAGGCGAAATTGAGACTGGTCGCGCACACCGCGTGTGCCACCACCCGACAGGCGGCGCATTTCATCCGTGGCCCATGTTTCTGCAAATATAACACAGATTTTTCGGGGTTAAGATAGTTTGTAAGTGATGAAGAAGACTTTGGTGTTTGGAGCGAAGGATAGAAATCGGTTTGTTCTGGTTTGAAACAAGAAATACAAATTAATTTGTTGTGTTTTGGAGTAAGAAATAGGAATCAGTTTGTTGCGATTCGAAGGAAGGAATAGAAATCAAAACCATACCATTTAATCAATCATGGAAACACAGGAAAAATCTCACATGGCAATATCAATGAATAAAATTATTAAAACTAATCCCAAAAAATTGTGTTCCTCAGTTATTTATTCCGTGAAATAAAAATGATCCGAAACAATTTTTGTCCTATCCAAGCGCACGACAACAGGTCTTAATTTAAATAACGATAGCGCATGTACTGCGATGCTGTTATCGGCATGCAACAACGCGTCGTTTAACTCCGTTAACAATTTTTCTCGTACATTATTGGTTACAGTGCACTTAATGCACTCTCTAAATTTCATGTCATAAAGTGCAAGTATGCAGTTCTACACAATTATACGATTATTCAATTACTACACGACGTTCCAGCATCCTGAACACTTTGCGGACAACCGCGGTGTCCAATTTTGTCGTCTGGCTAGCAACGCAGAAACACCGGCTCGTTGAATTATGTATTGCATACTAAGATAAATTTAGCGCCAGAAACGGTGCCCAGGGTGTACGCGGTACAAACATTGTCTAAATATATTCGATGGGCGGGAGCACTTGTATCGCTCCACGCGTTTGTACTCGTAAAAGCGCGATTATTTATTTACCGAGCACCTGTGCGAGCAACTCGAGTGTATGCAAATAAAGAACCGAAATATCCCTTTGTTGGAAAGCTCCTTGATGATCCTCTGGTAGAAACAAATAGAATAACAGAGTCATACGGATGGATATTTTGAGTAATTAGTTAATTGTATTGATTCATTTGTTGATCGGGACAAGCATTTTATTTGATGTATTTTATTCGTAACTGAGTTTAGATTAAATTGCAGTGAAAATTTGGGGGTTGAAAATATTTTTTAGAGAATATCGGTATGGAAAGCTTCTCGATGATTCTCGTGATAAAATGATCGTTGATCAAATTGTCGATGGCAAGTCTAAATTAAACTACTTCAGGAGGAAACGGTAGCTATCCCAAACATCTCGTTACTCTTTAAAAATTTCATCGAAAGGTACCCCAAGCGTCTGGGCGTAAATTTAAGAACTAGGTGAAGAGAAATCCTCAAAGACACATCCTCGAAATTCTATCAACCGTACCAGGTGTTGAGAAACAAATCAGCTTCCTCTATTTCGTGAAATCGTTCGCCTGAGCGACGCCTGAACGATCGATGCACGTTTCAGTCGACTCAGGTAGGCATATATAAACTGCGACGGCTGAATAATATCGGAAGGGAAAAGCTTTCTTTGAGAGGAACAGAAACGACGAAGAAGAGGTTCGACGAGGGTCTGTCGACCAGCCTTGACCCTCTAGAAACCGCCTCGCTCCTCTACTCGACCGCGTTTCTCACTGAAATCGTCACAATTTTAGAGCGCACCCTCTCCACTTATGCAGCTATTGCTGCGAGGAATAGTTTGTTTGACCTCTCTGACCGTTTATCGCTTTGATCACAGACAATGGGAACCGATGAAGCCTTTAAATCGTTTGAAACCATTCGCTGAACCAGCTGCCACGGTTTACACGTGTATCGTCGGTTTCGAGAATTCGATGAAACTCCGTGTCGCGTATTTTTCTATCTTTACTGGTTTCAATCTTTCGCAGTGTGTTCGTACGTGTGTTTGAACAGTGTGCACAAATTCTGACAGGTTTTCCGCAAGATAAACCTTTTATATAAAATGGCTTTCGGTTGTGGCAATAAACCCGTGAATAGTTGAAATGAATTGACTTCCTGCGTGGGGAGATTTGTGTACTGTATTTTTCTGGCATACTTTTGGTATGGAGTACATGATTCAGGGGTGTTTGGATGTAAATAACACGAGGGTGAAGTGGTTGGTGAGTAAATGAAAAATTAATGGTAAGCTTGTGTTATATCTGGACTAAATTGAGCAGGGAATCGAGCTATTTATCAATAAATATATATGATTCCTAAATTGGGATATTTTTATACATACTTAATATATGTATATATTTTTAGGGAATGTCAGGTACTATTTTACGACGTCACCACTCCATTAAATTAATTACCTAAAAGATTGCTTAATCGCGTTTCAGACCGAGAGACATATCTCTGGCGTAATTTTGATCGATCATATAATTAAAGCGGGGAACGAGGTCTCAGCGTTCTTTTTTTTTATATCCTTTTCTTTTTTTACACGGTTAAATCCGATTTCGCGCAAGCTACGGGTTTTATATTGAACAGCCGTCACGTTAATAGGATTACGAGTATATTTGAGGATTTTTCATTCCCTGTTTCCCAGGTGGACGTCCACCCGACACTGGCATAGACTTTAATGGAATTTCTAAAAAGTAACGGAATGCCTGTGTAAACCATCCGCCGTTTTTGCCTAACAGTTTAGTCGGAAATAAAAATATTTAGAACGAGTATACACTCGAGTGTATACTTTGAGAATTTGACAAATGGAGCAAAGAAAGTTTTACGTCTTCTTATAAGAATATGCAAAACAGTTAAACCTCGCTACATTTGAGAGAAAAGGTATGATATTTTAATTCGATCGACTCCGCGTGCAGTTCATTCAATTTTGAAAAGCTTCAATTTATTCTTCATCCCGACTTTCCTGAGGATGAGGAATAAATGTTGAAAAAATATAAGCATACCTAAAGAATTATAACATTTTCAAGCACAAAACAATTAACTTATTCGAACATTAATAATAACAAAAGGCCACATATTTATTTTCTTCAGAAAAGCAATGGTTTAGTCTGCCATATTTCGCCGTCTCTTCAAACACGTATCGGCAAAACATTGCAGCGCTTGTCGAAGAGGTGCCACTGCAAGAAGCTATTATATATAAAATCCCCCGAGAACGATGTTCACGACGTGAGAAAAATCCGTCTCCTCCGCCATAAAGTGCGATTTCGCGATAGCAATGCTATGCGATACGAAATCCCGACCAATACCAAAATAACCTCCATTAGAAATTCTGATCGGTAAATCTGAATTCCGCCCCAGAGGTCCAGGGTTCCATTATAGACGGAGGTGACACGCTTCCCGGAAAATTATTCAATTTTAAAGCAATATTGGAAAGAACCGAATAGAATTTACAGGTGCAGCGACACTGGAACCGTAGGATTCCATTTGTTAAATCTGAAATCCGTTGAATCTGGGGTTTATTCGGCTTCCATACGGGCACGACCTTTCTTTATAGTGATGCGTAAAGTACAAAAGTGCAAAGTGTAAAGTGAGACTAGGTTTAGATTAGCAGAGACAACATCAAGGAGCCGTGGCTGGCACTAGTGGTCCGTAGAAGAACAAAGTATCCAGTATATAATTAGTTTTCAGAAAAATTCATTTTTACAAATTATGTATAACATCAGTATATTTTAAATTATCCTATTTGTAATTAAAATTATCCTATTTGTAATGTACTTACACACTGTGCGAAATGGGATTCTTAAACCCGTATAATCTAAAAACTGTAAAACTTTTATATCGTTCCTAATAACACAAAGGTATGTATTATAACCGTTGAATATTCAATTCTTTAGTGATATATTCCGAGAATGTTTCCACATTTTTATCGAGATATTTCTTTGCGTCACCCAAATTCCACGTCATCCGAATTCTGCGTTAGTCCACCATCTGCGTCACCAAATCCTGATTGATGCTGCGAGGCAATGCAATAAACCTTGTCCTGTCTTATAACGCCCACGCCTACTTCGAGATTCCTGAAAGGTCGAATTCCTACGAAAAGGAGACTGAAAGTCTACATCCTTTACTGGCTCGTTTCTACAAGGATGATTCTACAATGTTGAAGTTTGCTCTAGAGTGCTATAATAGCTCTAAATGACTTATTTTAAGGTGTACTATTACTGCTTTCCAGAAGAGATTTGAGTATTCGTCAAAAACAAAAACGATCGTCAAATTCAACACGTAAAATTCTGTACTATTTGTCCTACACCTCTGGGCATCGCTTTCCATTAAATAAACAGAATCGCAGTAAAAAGAAATTACGCGCTATAGGGTTAACCACTTAACTGCCGCGCCCGAGTCAACTCATTGTCGATCAGAGGAACAGGTGAAACCATGCTTAGCGACTGTAGCGATGAACAGAAAAATAGAAGGAGAAACAAGGTACATATTTAGAGCAGATATTCTTACTTAAGTGTGTCCTTCGTAATCGTTTTCAAATATTAAAATTATAACTGCCCTATTTAGGAAGAATTTACAACGCAGAAAAGAATTGTCTACATTGATATATGTGTATTTCTTTTTCAAAGTGTCGCCAATCTCACTTCTTTAACGATATAATTTGCCTATTACAACAAACCACGTCCAGCAAGCACTTTTTGGCTAATTTTAATCGCGAATTTGTCCGTCCGGCGACAGAAAAAGCCTCCAAAAGGAGGGGGAACCCTTTGTTCCAGAAATAACGCGATCAGGATTGGACGTTCCAGGGGATTAAAAAGCCCCACGTTTCGCCAAACGCTCCGTTCCGCATTCGCGCAAACGAACAGAGGAGACGGAAGTTGCATCGCGGGACTACACACGAGTCAATTCAACCCGCTAATCGCTAAATCAATACTTTTAATTGCGTGTACGCGCCGAGTCGCGACGCATCGCGCGAACATTTCAAATTTAATCGCGCGTCGCGTCGTCTAGCGTCGATCCACGCCTTCCGGGCTTTGTAACTCTGGGCGTGCTCGAGACACGGGTCCTGGCTAAATGAGAATTACTTTGCAAATTTACTCATTTCGCCCGAGACGAAAGTGCGTGACTTTGCGTCGCCCCGATCAATCATCTCGAGGAGTTACGCCACCGACGCCAACGAAACACGGCAGGGTGTTTCCACGAATTTTTTCTAGCGAAACTGACCGCTCGATTGAAACGAATATTTTATGATGAATGAGAGGTAGACATTGGTCTTTGAGGAAATATTTTTCGTTTGGGCATTGGACTCGAGAGAACGAAATGGAGGTGATTTTATTAGGTCCGTGCGCGGAGAGTTCTAGAGTAAGTGGTCGCGAGTGTAGTATTTTAACACAGTTATTTAACACCGTTCCTTTAGTACACTTGAATACACGTTAGCTTACATTAATATATGCTGACGTAGAAAACCCTCTTGCAAGTTGTAAGCTCTATCTATTATACTACAGGTGAGTAAAATGACTATATCAGCGAAGGTGAGTCAAAGAGTAGAAAGAGTCGCGATGAACAGAAAACTTAAATGGAAAATTCAGCGGATGAACGGCTACCGATTCATCAAAGTCCCGAGGCATCGGTGGAATCAATCTTCGTTACGGTACACGCTGTTGCGATGCCTCTCGACGCGGATAAAACAGTTTTCCGCTGACGGCCCATGAGATTTATTTATCGTGTCGAAATTGCTCTTCGCTACCGATCCCGACCGCCACGTGCTGCGAAAATTGCAGTTAAACGGGGGCCATTCCACGTGGCCCGTGCAATCGGAAGTTCTATAAATCGTAGGCATAACTCACCGTACTGGTACTCGTTCTATTCTCGTTCGACGCTTTTTCCCGCCGTTTCGTCGATGGCCGACGATAGAATTCGGTCCCATTCATTTCTTTTTAACCCGATATTCAAACGCGGAACCCGACGTTCGATTACTCTGGTATTCTCGCGTCCCATGAGAGAATCATTTGTAGTCACTTGTTAAATAAAAAAGGAGAGCAATTTCTTTTCTTGTATACAATGAATTTCCACGTTGAATGTGATTGGGATTTGCGAAATTTTTAATTACTATTTTAAAACTATGTACACAATAATATTTACAAATTACAATACACTTTACAATACGCTTAGAAATGACAGCTTGATAAAGTAAAATTGAACTACTGATTTTATTAATAAGGCAATAAAATTTATTTCGCGATGTTTCATTTCCGATTGATCTGACATATTCGTTGATAATAATCGAATTAAATTACCTATACACGCGTAACGAGGCAAATAATAAAGTGTATAGAAATGGATACAGTCTGCATTAAACACGGCAGAATATTAATTTTACACCACGGTTATAAATGCAAAAATTCGTTACAGGTACCGCTGTTGTTGAGAATAAAATTACGTCCACTTTGCAGAGACATGTACATATATATATATACGTGTGTCCACAAAAGTTTCAATATCGTGACAATTAAATCCTGTTACACGGCGTTGTCAATTTAATACCGTATACCGTCAATGATACAAATTGATTAAATTTAAAAGCTGGAAGCCATACTCGTCGCTCGTACGATGTAAAAATAAACGTAAACAAAGAATTTACCATCCTATCTGGAACAGGAGATATTAAAAGAAGGGTATAAAAGAAACACTGGTGTCTGCTAATGGAATCTAGCTTCATCTTAATTGAGCAAAATGGGTTACAATTAGGCGAAATGCTCCTCGGAGTAGACTAAATGAAACTTTTGCAATTAAACTTTATATGTGAGAATTAATTAAACATTTATGATGTATACAGTAGTATTTAGTATTCGTTTAGTATTCGGAATAAGTATTCATTAAAGATGTTAATCGTGAGTTTCTATATTTTTATATGTACCGGTTATGATAACTAAAAATTAATTTCCGACTTAATAGTACTAATATTTCATTTAAATTAGAATTTTCAGGTTCGAAAACTTCTCTTGTTTGACTTCTTTTTTTAAAAAGAGCTCACTTTGGCACTTTGCAAATTTCGAGCTCCAGTGTAAATTGTCGCTAGATTCGTGGGCTATATTCGACTGGTATTTTCAACTTCTAAATGTAAACTCTCGTGATTTAAAAAGTAGCGCAGTGGTTTTGGACTGACCCGTCGCTGGCTGACGCGAGGATTCAATTTTTAGCGACAGCGGGTAATTTTGTATCGGACCGAACTGGCTGCGTCGCAGACAAGAATCCGCTACCCTCCGAGAATCGATACGCGTTTATTTTCGCGAGACCGTATTGGAATTACTCTTGACGGGTGCGCTTATATTTTATGCATACTCGAATATATAAACGGCACTCGGGTCAAGAGTGCACGCCATCTTTCTTTTTCTAGCCCTGGATCACGTAGCTTCAACCCTCCGCGGCACGTGAAATTTTCAGGTCACACGCTAATATATTTTACCAAATTTATTTTGTTCGCTAGCGAACTTCCTTTGTTCAATTTCAGTATTTAATTATTTCACAAAGCCTTCATTCGTAGCATGAAATGTATTAAATTACATTTGAATGAACTTTCACCCCAGAAATAAGCCAATAAATATAAAAATAAATGAACTTTCAATATTAACGATGTGCTGTGAACTTTCCAAGCGTATCTTTGGAAATATTTCTTTAACGCTTGCTTGATCGTTCACTTTTTATTTCATTTCAGAGGTCTTTACAGAGGAGTATCAGTCCATTGCCATGTAATAGTTCTGCTGAAAATCATTAAAAGAACGTCGAATGCTTTTATGATACAAAATGAAATTTAGTACCCTACTCTAGCCTTTCTAAAAGAAATAAAAATAATCAACCTCGTACAGAGTACTGTCCAAAACTATAATATAAGTTAACAACATATTAAATTACTACAGGAAACATCCAACTTAAAATATAATATAAGCAAATATTATATTACGTGAAATATTGCAATTTATCTCTTTTATTACTGATGTATAGATTAAACTTCTAAACTCTCGATTACGTTGTGCAAGGTATACAAACCCAGTAACTCCAAGCTAACCATCCTCCTTGGCTTTCTTTATCGTAATTAAGTTCAACGAATTTTACATATCTTCTTCCTCGTAGTCGTACATCCGCCATAAAAAGTGGATTATCGCGAAATGAGTTTGCCCCGTTTCTTCCCGTCGGTTAACCTAAACATCGTCCGGGATGAGCTCCAGTCACGTGCAAAATTTGCGGTCGGGAGCACACTTCGGGGCAACTTCTGATTTCAAATCACGCAAACTGGCTGTGAAAATATTTACCATAGTCGACGCTGCGCGAGCAATTTATAGCGTCCCCTGTCTCCTCGTTGGCTTGTAATCGAGGCTCGTCGGATAATTTTTTCCTTTATACGCGGACAAAGCGTTTTCGTAGATTGCCAATTTCCGTTATTACCGCACCCTTGAATCTGTTGCGCTCAACTTTACACGACCGATAATCATGTTGTCGGTTACACTTACCCGACGTTCGATAAACGAACGTGGTCGCCGTGAAACGTTATGCTTTTGATGCGATGGCTATCTGCAGGAGTGAATATTAAATTTGACGAATCTTTTATGGAAATGGGAACAACGATGAGGTAGGAGAGATGTATGAATGGAATTTTTTATTGCGTTGATTTTAATAATTAGAACTTCTATCCAGGAGTTCCGAGATCCATAAACACCTCGATTTTACAACCACTGTTTGTTAACTTGTATTTCTAGTTTCATCTGAAAAAATATAAAAACCTAAGAAAGACGTGTAAATTCCTCTCTTTCCAATCCAGCAATATCCTGTGAAGTAAAAAGGGAAAGAAAGCTCCCTGTTTCGCGACTTCGCCGAAGAAAATATTATCCCCGAACTGGTAAACAATATTACGTTGAAGCAGAGCTAAAGAAAAATCCTTTTACCGCTGTTACACGGTGCCGAGTCGCATGTGTGCGCGATTTTCACGTTCGCCCTGTCGCAACAGCACGAAAACCATTCGAAACAGTTCAAACGAAAAACGACCGTGCGCGAGAGCACGACCATGAACTCTCTATATTTTCAGTGGACCGATGGAGAACACCTTCAGGGGCGTATAACCGACCGCTCTGGAATCATGGAACCGACGCAGGTGACCTCCGATATTTACATAGCTCTTGATACGTGTGTGCTCAAGGTACGCAAGGTACGGAAAAGACAACATTAGCCACGTGGAACACGATGGGGAGCTGCGAGACTATACAGGCGACTCCCGACTCTCCGATACAGGTCAACCGAGACTTGCTGGACTCGAGACACCACTAGACTCGATATTTGATTATCCAGGATTCGTAAAATATGAATGGAGCCAATAGGAGACTCTGGAGACAGGTAGCTAGATACAGGTAGTGCGGGAAGGGATCAACAATATACGATATGGACCAATGGGGACATTGCTGACTCGATGCAAGAGATCTGGGACTCATGGGATGCTATACAGGCAGTACATAGTGAACTTGATAGGATAGGTACAGGATAGAGAAACGTCACTCCAAGACAAGTCCGACATTCTGAATAAAAAACGACTTAAGAAAAAAAGACAAAAATATTTCTGTACTTCGAAACAATTGCACTTTCATGCAATATACAAGGAATGCCACAAATATTCGTACCCTCTATGTCCATTGAAGAAGTTCTCAAGGAAATGCTATTTTCGTATTAGAACTTGGATTGAGAGCTTGGGAGAGTGGGGTCGGTTAGATAGTCATCTGGTGGAGAGTATAGTGAGTACTGCCACCCCTAAATCCATGGAATCTCAGAGCTAGGTCACGCAGGTTCCCCTGTTGCGTGTCTGACGAGTCGATGTTCGTTTGTATCGTATTCCACGAAGTCTGTATCCTACATAACGAGTCGAAGATTTTCATTATCGGACCCCACAAACCCGAAGTTATTGGTATCGTGTCCCACGAGACCTTCCACCGGTCGAGAGAGATATTGCATGCACGTCGCGAGTCAGCTTACACACGTGTGAGAGCAAAATCTGTGTAAAACAAATGTTCCCTTTATGCCAGACTGCAGGTGTGCTTTTCAAATAAACGCAGCAGCGAAATGCTTTACGCGTACACTTCATAAAATTAAACTTAACGTAATAATTCCCACGCGTAATTGTTATTCTAAAGCATATTAGCAAAGTGGTAAGTACATTGCTCAAAAAAAAAAACTATAATATTTACAGAAATGAAAATTCTTTAGGTTGCATTTACGGTACGAGCATCTTTTATTATTAGCTATTTTAATATACCACTAATTATGCTTGCAACGAACTGTCATCGTAATCCTTTAAATCGAAACTAAACTTAATTTTATTAAGGGAATTTAGTACTACAGTCTTGTTCCTCAAAATATTCGACATGGAACGAATTGCTAAAATAATGTCATCGTAACCCTACACGCTACTACGCAAGGGTACAATGTTTATTTTTGTTCATCATGTCATCCTAAAAATAGATACTGCGTATACATACTTAGAGATCAATTAATACGATATAATTGGCCCGACGGAAAGGCGTAAAATCAATGAATCGCATTACCTTAATGAGACAGTGTGTTTGACAGTGAGAAGTCAAAGAACTCGGAAATATATTGACACAACCAATAACAATACAACATTTTTCTTGTTACAAAAGAGTCAATGTTTGGTAGCACAAATTCCTTTCCTCAATTTAACCTCTTCAGGGACGACTTTTTTTTTGTTATTATCAAACTTTTGTTCGTTTTATTATTGACAGTAATTATAATTATAAAAAAAACTGACGGCATTTCATTTTTCCTTTTGGTGTAGTTACACTGCAATTTTGTCTCGAGTTCGTTGAATTAACTTTCGTTGATTTCTCAATAACCACATTTCGAATCGAGTGAACATTTTGCATGCACGTAAAAAATACTTCGAACTATGGCACGAGCAATTCTGGGGAAACGATCCACGGGAATTTTTCTAATTAAATCGGCTCGCGACGTTACGTTGCGAATCTAACAAATGGCGAATACTTGAGAACTGTAGAGACTTCAACCGAAACGAAGTAATTAATATTCAACTCAATTAATTCTGCAAGTAAATTGTACAGGGGAACGTAGTCGAAAGTTTCGTAATTAGCTGCACAATTTGTGCTTAAAGTGAATCGTAATTAAAAACTTTTCAATTGCGATGTTTTTTGTCTGTGTTTCCTTATAAAATATTTTCGCTATTTCTTTGAATGTGAAGGACGAAGACGTAACTTTTTCAATATTTCTGGCTTAATTTTCGCGAGACGTCGCCAAGATAATATTCCGCGCAGAAAAATTTCATTTGCAGTCCACGTTGGACCCTAAGCGAGACATTCTATGCGACGAAAACGTCATTTACAAGCGTATTCTATGCAGGACAAAATTTCACTTACAAGGGCCGGTTACGAATCGGTACGAAATATAATGTGGAAAAGCGTAGGATTCGCGGAACAAACATCCACGGTACAACTTTGCTCGTAAATGCGGGAGAAACATTTTCAGAAAGTAACGGTGGGTCTCTGAGACAATTCTTCCGCAACTATAATCCTCTCTGTGTCCAACGAAAACGCCACATTAATTTTTTACCTCCCTCGAATATCCCACCTGACTGTTTGACGTGGCAAATAAACTACGGTACACTTTGGTGTTACAGAAACGCCCGGATATTACATTTTCTGATAAACGAATAATAAAAGGCGACTTCAATTTATTATACACGTAAAGTGGAAATAAATAGTGCAGTGGAATAAAATTGTATGAGTATGTCGTTATGTGAAATCGATTAATTGAGAGTCAGTAGTGAAATGTATGTTTTCAATGAAAAGTTTTGATCTTTGTTGGTGAAATGCAAAAATTTACGATTTATACTATAGTATAATGAGAGAATATTAAGATACTGTAGGTGGGGCATGTGTAATTCATCTAAAAGAAAATAATTCCAAGTTATGCTATCACTTGACAAGATTGCTGATATATCAAATAGAAAAGGGTACTAAATCCCTTTTTGAAAAACCCTCTACCAACGATACTTTTCCAAATCAAAGCATGTCTTTAATAAAATCCTTGAAAGACACCATATAGTAACTGTATCGCAGCAGGCAACCATCAGATTTGTTGGTCCATTTTTCTCCTTTAGCGTCTCTAGTGATAAATCTCGTTTGAAATTGTCGACCATGAAGGGATAAAGTCTTCAAAAATACCAGAAAGAACACATTTACGAAAGTGATAGACTGGACAGCGAGAAACGCTTGGAAACGCATGATTGATCCTGTTAATAAAACATGCGCAGTGTTAGGCGATATTCCGTGTAAGAAGCTTTAGCTAAGAGACTGTTGTCCTTCCTCTTTCAAGTATTCGTCGCAGTCACACGGAAGCTATTTCTCATCTCGAAACCACGATGCATTTTCCTCCGAGCTTGAGGCAGTCGTATTTCTGAAAAACATGCTTCCCCGACACCGTATTTTCCAAGCATTTTCTTCCTGCTTTTTATCCTCTGGGTTTTTTATGATTATACACGCCTCCGTGCCACGGTAGTCTGTTTACAAATTATCTCCTTTACGGCTCTCCGTAAAAAATGAATAAAAGTGAATAATAAGAGGACGGAGAGGTCGACGATTTCAATTAATTTTTTTCACATGTACGTGTGATATTTAAGAGGACCATTTATAGATATGATCGTGTTATAGATGTAGGAGTTTAATTTTTAATTAGTTTGTATAGGTAGAGAGGTGTGCATAATTTTCTACATTATATAGATTTTTTCTGGGTAGACTAGGATAACTGTACGTACTTGAGACTCGTTTTTCCAAATTAAGACTTGTTCCAAATAAAAATAAGAGACATTTACAACAATTATCATCAATTCTGTATATTCAGTAAAAGAGTAAATAATTATATGAACACTCAAAAGTGTATAAGAATATTCGATTCGCTAACATTTGCAACAGATCGCCTTACAAAGTCAGTATGGTTATTATATAAGTATGAATACTATACGAGCACAAATTTAATTATACCTCGGTCACTCTGCTGCCAACAGAACAATCCTTCTCTTTCCCTTTCAGCACAAAAATAACTACTCCAACTTCGATATAATCGATTACTCACGTCTGCCACCACCCGTAATCGGAGCAATGCGCATCTCAAGAAACGAACAGGAGCAGAACGATTCGACTAACGAGCACTGCGCGGATAAATTCGCCACGTTCGTCGCACGATGCTCCACGCGGCAAATTGCGAGCTCATTTTAATCTTTGTGCGACGCCTTAATGAAAAGTAACGCCGGATCGTAACGCCCTGCGAGATTGGTCCAGTGGGGCCGAAGGAGCACGCTCGAGAAAATGAAAAACAGCGAAAAAAACAGGAAGCATAATTAGCAACTGGGACGCCTCGTGTTTCTGAATTAAACAGTAATTAAAAGTTCAACAAATACGAAAGGATTCGTAAACTCGAAGCAACCGGGCGCACACGAAGTCTGATAAAGTGCCCTCGCGTACTCTGTCGCGTTTTGCTGAAAAAAAAAGAAATGAAACGGGTCGCCGGAAAGCAATTAAAAATCGTTTTAACACATTCGCTTCTCCCGTGGCCGAGTTTTGCGCTGACAACTCGAATCGAGGGATATACAATGTATGGACTTGCGCGAGAAGTAATGAAAAAAGAGTATGAGGTTGTTTTTGGAGGGTTTGGACCTTGTTAGATTTGTTAAACTTTTTAGGGAATCAAGTACTCAGACACTTTGTGAGTACATTCATTTTTATGAAATTATTCGATTGTGTTTTTCACTATATTTTAGTAAAGTTATTTCAAAAATGTAGAAACAATTTTGTTGCAACAGACTCCACTATTGAGAACATTAAGTTTAAAAAAATCATATAGCATGTGTGATATTGAGTAGAACTTGGTTGACTTGTCTGACCAGTACAGTCTGTTTTTACGGATGAGAATAATTTGTCCAGGACTGATTATTCCAAACTGTAATTTTTGGTTACATGTTTGCAATGATTTATCACACAATGACAACGACCCAAGTCCATATATTATTCTGATTTTGAACGTAACAAAGCAAGAAACATTTCGTTAGAAAGAAACAATTTATTTCTACTAGTTTTGATACATATAAATATTGATAATGCTTTACTATTATCAATTATAACTAATTCTAACTAGTTAGAGGGTATATAAAAAGATAAATAGAAAACAGACAATGCTACACCAGCGTTAATGTCCACAAACACCAATATCAGTAGAAATACCGAAACATAGTCAGGCACGTGTTGGCAGAACTTCAAAATTAATTTTCTCGAAAACGAAGCCCTGGGCGAAAAAATCGAATCTATCTATTAATAGAGAATCACATCTCAATTACCAGAAATGGACATTTTGAAAAAACAAGTTAAAAATTAGAAACTAGAATAGACTCGAAAAATAGACTTTAAAATAAAAAACAATTTCTTCATTATTACCATCTCCTTATAGACTTTTAATTGTAATATATTAATATGTTTTATTAACATCGTTTCTAAAACAAACAATTCAGTCAGAAATGAAAGTGTTTAACGTAACGTAAGTTATATAAAACCTTACTGGAAAACATCTGAATCGATACGACTTTAAATTACCTCGAAGCATGTTTTTTCTTTCTCCCATCAATATTATTCCACACTACCATTCCCTAGGTGGACGGTAATTATTAACTCGTTGAAACGACTATCGTTTAATGCAATAACGAGAAAACGACTGCCGTAACATTCGATCGGTTCACTCTATGATTTATTAGCGAGGCTCGCGATATCGACCTTGCTGTATAACCGTATGCAATTATTCCACCGTTCAGTGGCACAGAATACTCACATAAATGGTTCACCATGATCGATCGTTCGATACTATGTATACGTTCACCGATGTTAACAATTTCGTCAGATCTAATTTCCACTTGCACTTTGCCAAGATGTAACGTCTTTTTCCCCCAAAGTTTTTGCAACTCAGAATAAGTAAAAACGCACTTGATGCTAATTTTAATGGCGACGAAAGAACAACAGAATGGAAATCATGTTTTATTCATACTTTCATCAAAGCGTGCTTTTGGATGCAGCTGGAATTTAAAAAGATAGGATTAGCCGACACGTACAGCGTTATATGTCACTCGAGATATGTAAAAATCGGAGTGTTCGCAAAAATTTCCTGCAAAAAGTAGGCCATGAAAAATAATAACAAAATATTGTAAGAATACTAGCTACTTTCAAACAAAAAGAGCGCTACTTTTTACAATTATTTTACTCTGAAATTACAAATAAGTCAGCTGACATTATTCTAAGTCTACTTAGCATCTCATAAAAATATTGTAAATTTTGTAATCAATTTCTCCTTCGTTCGAGGTAATTTCTGCCCCATACACATTGTTCTTCGCCTCGGTATGGCGAACAAAAGCGTCGAAGAAAAATGTATAAAATAAAAATTCTCATTAACGATGCCTTCAATACCCACGCAATATTCTCGTGCAGCAAGTGTTGTTTGAAATTTTTAATATCAACGCGTTTCCGTCGAGAACTCGAACCCAGTAACGCGAGACAGGTGTTTCATCGAGGCGCGCGAATTTCCATATTATTTCGTCGTCGCTTTTATATCTGTCGGCGCGACGCGATCAAATAAAAACTTGTCGGGAAACGACAATGCCAGGAAGACAATGAGCGTGTTCTGGGGCGAAAATGTATTCAACCACTGATCAATTTCCTGTTTCGGTGACACCGTTTGGTTTGGATAAATCCAAATGGCTTCGGACAATGCCGCGTTCGCGGGAGATTCTCCTGTCTCGCTGATGCTATTCACGGCGAAAAGAACGTAAATCATTGGAAATTAAATGGAGCGTTACTCTGCGTTCTCGCACTTGTTGCCCGTTGCGTGTTATGAAACTCGATGCTGCGTCGAAACATTCAGAATTAAGTTGCGCAGCACGAAACGTGACGCTCCGATTGATACTTCGGTCGTATAAATAGAATTTCTTCTGTAAAAACTGTTTCATAAAATTTCCTCGAGTACTATTGTCCTCAATGTATTAATTTCATTTTAGAAATGTTCACGAATTCTTTATTTTTCGAGGAAGTTTATTTTCGAGGAATTCATTATGAGTGTGTTATTGCAAGATTGCAATTCCCAAAGAGCTTAAATAATAATGATTACACAATTTTCAAATAAAATTGTAACAAATCCATAGTAGAATTCATTCGAATCCATAAATTGCAAAGTAACCCCATTTTACATGGGTATCCATTGAATAGCCTAATTAAAACTCTCTCCTGAGTAACGTTGCATAATTTTCGCTGACGAAATGGATTGCGGTAGCCCCAAACATAAAGCAGCGTGTGCTATCTCGCTTATGGTTGCCTTTGCAGCAAAAACGTATTCCACAAAAATTGCGAGAAATTAAATTTAGAAACTTTTTACGTTCAGATATTTCCATTAATACCTCAACCCATCCTGCAGTTAATACCTTACTGGGGTGAGTAGCAGCAGAAACTTGGTCATTTGCAAAAAAAATAGAAAAACGATCACAAGGAAACCCAAAATCTTGACACGAAACTCATGTAACAGAATATGATCGCCATGTATGCACGGTACACCGTAAAATGTGAACGTAGCTCCAAAGATGAATCGAACCAACAAAAAAAAAAAACCACTAAAGAAGGTCCACATAAAAGATAATCACGCCAGAATTTGCATTCGCTGACTCTTCTGTTATAATAATTTTTCGTTTACGTAACTCACCCTACTCGCACCAACTGTCGGACATTTACGATCAATGAAAGCTCGGAATCCCATCTACGATCTTACAACTTGCAAGCATGCCGATAAAAAGTTTCATGAATTTTTTTCATTTTTATTATCCTGCGCTTCCTCGACGCACGGAACACTTTTAATGGCGCGTTTAGGGGAATGCAAAGGAACATCTAGTACGACTCAAAAGTGTGGAACAGTGTGATCGTAAAAAGTTTTATGAATCTTTTCGGTCTTATCCTTATCCGTTTCCTTGACGCACTGAATATCCTTCGTAGCACATTTAGTGAAATGGGGGAACAGGCGCGACGGGACATTTATGAGATCCTTTTTATTGTACCGGGGAGAGTGATGAGAGAATCAGAATTATTCGTGAAAATGATTGAATTTGATGACAGCGCACCCTTGGTACTTTCAATGATGCTAAATGCTACTTAAATTAGATGCTGTACAACAGTACAGTATGACATAAGTGTGCTACATTAAATGCAGAGGAATTCATTCATCTAACAAATTTTAATTAGCATTCACAAGTATAGAACACTGGAATTCCCTAATTGGATAGAACTTTACTCTAAAGTTACTTGCAAAATGTATAGAACACATGACTGTATAAACATAGCATCTGTTCAAAGAAGATTCTCCAACAAAGGAAAACAACTTTTCCAAGACAAGGATCAGTACATTCGGACATCCTTGGCATTTTTAATAAAATGAAGACGCATAGAGTCAGACTATGTATAAACCTTATTTAGGTAACATGTACAATGTGTATGATCGAGTTCGTAAATATACATTCCTCACTTGTAGAATGGAAAACCTCCAACGTTCCAATTTAGATAAGAGACTACCCCTAATGTCTGTGGGCAAGAAAAGGTAAATTAACAACCAAGGAGCACAAACGAACAAAAGAACGAAGCTAAACGAATAATTTAAAAAAAAAAATGCGTCGTGAATTTCTATTAAATCAACGACCCTTCCAGTTTTCAGGAATTTTTTTGCAAACCAAGTGGACATTTTCGCTCTGTTAACGATGCCTGGCTACCTTGTCCCACGTGTATACATACACTGACTCCTCCGTGCTGTGTTAATTGAAACACTTTGGAACGCATTCAGAACTCCCAGTTGTCGCTAACAATGTCTTTTTGTTTCCGGAAAATCTTTGTTCCCTTCGCTGTCACTTTCCATCTCCATTCCTTCCCTCTCTATCTACCTTCCTCTTTCTCTATTTTTTCCTATGATCCGAATATATGACGTGGCAATATCGAAAAAAAAATAATATACGTAACGACGTAGCGATATCGTAAAAATAATAAAAGTCAAGGGGCTTGCGATACAATGATTTTGTCATCACAAGTAAAAGTTATTAAACCACACTAAATTATCCTCCACGATTTGCCTCCATTTTAGCCCAAATCCCTAAAATCGCCCTTAGTTGGGGAGCATAATGACTCTGCATGAAACTTACCGAGCAATCGTTGACGTAACAGAAGTCACCAGAAGCTGACGTCGGTACCCAAAGATGTTCCCCATTAATTGCACCAGGACCCCAATCGGGCGTGGATCGAGGTTCACGGTGGCCGCCACTCGTCCCTCCCTCTTCTCTCCCTCTGAAACCGTAAGACACTCGATTACGCGGTGACACTTCGATATCGGGGGTGGATTCTTGCAGCTGACATTAATTCCTCTACAGAAATCCCAATTGCGACGCCGCCGCCGCCGCGCCGGGCAATACGTGCCGACAAGAACAGTAACGACTATCCGTGGAAACGGATATTCGAGTCAGCTGTACGCAAAATTAGAGAACGTATCGCGACGACGATCGATTCGAGCACTAAACAAAAGAAAAAAGCACGGACGATTTGTTACACATCGATTCGCAAATCAAAGCCATCGGACGGACTGGTTCGAGTCGTTGATCAAATTATTTTTAGAGACGAGGAAGAAAGATTTTCTAATGAATTTTTGGTAATAGATTTGGTCAATTTAAGAATACATTCGTTTACTGTATGTGTGTAAAAGGAGAGGCCCATTTGGAAATTACGAAGAGAAGAACTATGAATCGTACAATAATAAACGATTTTGTATTTGACAATATGTATCTTGAAATATAAAAGATAATGGTTTTCTTGTGACTTCGGTAGTGAGAAAGTGTCGAGAAATTTATTTTTAATGTATGTAACAATTTGATCAAAGACTGTAAAACAAAAGCAGCATTTAGCATTGCGACATTGGGGCACTCATGCTGACCACACACATTTATATATAATTCTGTTAACGTGAACAATGTCTAGCGTTAAATAAAAACAATGCTCACATCTGCAAATTTATTATTGCTGATAAACTTGAATTGCTACCTTCGTTCGATTAAATACTCTCAATGTTGTACTCGTCCTCATCCTATGAACATAATCATAGTCACAGACTGAATTACTTGGGACGGTTGCATTCCTAAACTGTGATTTAAATAAATTTCAGTAGAGGTGCTTGTTAACGTAAAATGATAGGGGTCAATATTTGGCAGTCCCAAAATAAACGCTATTTTTTATTACGTTTCGACTCTTGGCTTCGAGTCATCTGCAAATCGCGCAAACATCGAAACTAAATTTAAATACAAATTCACAAAGTTTGTTGCGTAAAGGAGTATAGTCACACTTTCACAAGCGAAATATTTACATAAACAGAGAATGTAAATAAAAATTCAAAATTGAAGATTTCGAAGTTCGTATGTAAAATGAAATTGATTATGATCTGTTTATTATTGAAATAGAATTGGAAAATATGTCATAACTATAAAGACATGCTTGGATAACTAAATATTGATTTTTATTCGATTATAGAGGCATTTTATTTCAATAAGAATCAAATTCAATGCAACGATGGAAATTTTAAAATGTAAAATAAAAAATAAATAAGGGTGTTTCATATTACATTTAATATAAAATGTTCTTTTCGCTTATGAATTTAATGTAAAATATGTTATTGCTGCAGAATTTGAAAATAGCTTTATTAATTATTTCATTATTTTAGTCATTTTGTATAAACCGCGTAATTAAAACTAGAATTGACGTTATATTTTATATTTTACAAACCTCCAGTTGCGTTTTATTTGACAGTTATCGAAGCTGAAAATAAAATTCAATATTCGTTCATTTTATACACACAATATCGTTCACAATTCCACTTCAGTAACAAATTAATTGCCGTCAATGTCAATTTATACACGAATTCTATCGGACACTCTTACATAGAAATTTTTACTGAAATTCTCCATTGTAACAAAAATTTGTAATATTTTATTATTACAATTTCTGACCGAACAAAGTGTCATTATATTCTATTGTGAAATCAACTTGACGAATTTGAATGTAAATTTGATTCTTTAGAGGTATTTAGAGGTTCTGAAGATAACTCAAAGGCAAGATTCAAAACGTAGTAAAAGTTGTTCACTTTAAAAGACTGTCAAATATTAGTTTGTATTATTATATAATTATGCCATTACAACCCTGGCGTGGATTGTTCATAGACTATGGATTTTATGCATTGAAAGCATAGAATATACTTAGAATATTTCATAATTTAATAACAATATTCAAATTAAATTCCATATAAATCCAATCATTCTGCCACAAATGCATAAAATTCGCAGCCCACTTGAAAAGTTAAGATCTACAGACAAACTATATACAGGGTGTGCGTCGCCACGATACCTACGATTTTTCAGGCATTTTCAAGAAATTGACGAAAAAATCTCTGGACAAAAGTTCATAGTGAACTAAATACTAATTAACGTTTGCCAGTTGCTCGTGGAATGATTGAAAATACTTGAAAAATCGTGCAGGCCATTACGATGAACACCCTGTAGATGTCGGAAAAACATTGCTTTCTGGCACTGTACCATCGCAAACAAAATTATTAATGAATATCTCGGGCGAGCTGCCGCTGGTATCGAAATTATTCAGCGATCATTCAATTCCGGCACAGGGTTACCGCTTTAGACGAGCGAATTTCCCAGATTTTACTGATAGGTGAAGCGCTATAGCACGCCAAAGTTTCGAGAATAACTTGAACTCGCCGTTGCTCAGTATTTCCGACGATATGGCGACCAAAGAGGGACTTAATGCTACTCTATAGAGCCTCCTGAGAGCAGAGGGTCGTGAAAAATTCAAGAACACTTTAAATTTCCGAGTCGCGACCAGCACATAATGCGCGCCGCGGCGTACAAGTTTAATGACAAAAGTCATCCCTGAACTTCGCGTCCCTTTAGACGATTATATAAAAATTTTAGGTTGCGTTCGCGCACTGCTCCGTGCCCGTGCTTTCTGCATAATTAGCCTGCGGAAATTACCGGATATCTGGGTCGGACACGAGACAGGCGAACGGAACACGATGCGACCGTAGTTTTTTACATGCTGGGCTCGATACACGTGTCTATCTCGAATCGAATCCCACGATATCGCATAAGCTCGTGGGTTTGGTAATTAAAATTGGTCTCATAGATTAACTCATGCAGAGTTAATATATCGGAATCCTCAGAATTCCAATAAAAAAAAAAAAAAATAATTTAATATATATAATTTTTTTCAAGCATCATCTCCCAATTCCACAGATTCTAATAAAACATATGTTGTAAAATAGCATCCAAATATTTCACGAACAACCTATGGTAATTGTGACAGAAGAATATTAAAGAAAACCGAGAGAAATCATTTATTTTGTGTTTCAATATTTCCATTACGAGACTGTGCAATACTCTTTTGGAATATTATTTTTCATGGACATGAAACGAAATATTACATCCAATCGGCCTTTCGATATTTCAATTACTTTGACCCGAATTTCACGGAGAACGTAACAGTAAAACTCGAAAGTGATCGCTTTATGTAGGATAGCTGCAATTAACCACAAACGAAGTGATCAAATGGCTCGGAACTGGAGCGAATAAAATTCGAGATGATCCTTTTAAAGCTTCTACCAGACTCGAAACGCAGTATTAAAAGTGTATGCGTTCACCATCGGCAAGATAACGATCGGTCGTAATCGGTATTGGATATACACTATGGTATTCGCCAATAAAACTCACTTTTCAGAGACTTATGCAATCGTATTAACAAAGAAGTTTGTATGTATAAAAATAAATAAATGAGGGAGATAATTAAAGGATTAAGTAAGCCATTTATTTTTTGTATGCCATCTTAGGAGTAAATATGTATAACTTGTAAGCGTAGACACTCAAATTCGAACTTAAATAAAAATTGGGATGGCTGAATGTCTTCCTTGACAAAGAAAGAAAATGTTACGTCAAAAAACCTAATGCACCTGGCAGAGACAATGTAAAAAAAATACTCTTGCAACAGCTGTCGGGAGGCTTACTTGTTACAGCTCTCACACGAGATTAAGAATGTAGATCCCATCAAACAAGAAAAGTTTCCTATCCGGTAACCGGGCGAAGAATTAATTATAACTAACAACCCTCCAGCGATGCGGGTAAATATTACCTCAATATCGTCTTCGTTCCCGCGCTGAACATTATATTAATTATGCACGAAACATTACCTGTGCCGCATAAAAATGTCCAAGTTTAATCACAGAAGAAATATTGCCCCAACAGCATTCCGGCGCTCGCCAATCAACGCTAATGAAAAGGACAAAGAAAATTCGAAACCGCGATCCAGTTTCATTGGCCACGTTGCGAACGCTTCGCATTAAAGCTACGAAAGACCAACTTGCAAAGTCATACTGAAACTCACATGAAAACCTATACACACACACGCTGGAGCCAAGTACGAAGCTAGCCAAAGTCAAACATTCAAATTCTCTAACGATTTTAGTCCAAAACCCCGAGGGATAATCTGCAGCGCACTATACTAGGCTGTTCCCAAACTCAAACTCAAAAAGGAATGGTATAGTTGCGTTCTTATTATTAACGCTTTGCTGGCTTTGTTTACATGATCTGATGTCCCTATGCGCAACCTAAAAGCATTTATCAACAAATTACGAGGCTTTGAACTCTGAAGTTTGAATATTAATCGTGAAAATTGCTTGATTATTCAAAATAAAAGCATCCATAATTATTCGTAGTCCCCCCAAGCTTTGAATTTAAAATAAAACTCTCGACCTGAATATTTCAATTCCCCCCCAAGAGTTATGAAAAGTGGTTTCGTAAAAATTAAGTCAGGTTATCTCGTCAATAATTTTCTTGAAAAATAAGTGTCCTGAAATTAAGCTTCCCCTGAATTTCATATTCTAAATTTACTTGCAATTTTTAAAAAATTGTATATGATAACAACAAGAAATGTTGATAAATAATTAAAAGTTCTACAAGAAAATTATCGTTGAAAGAGATTAAGCGAAAACGAATATTTTTCTTTAATTTAGAAAGAAATATCTAGAAAAATTAAGCAAAAGTTTCAATCACATGGTGATTGCTGACTGCTATTTCAATATTGTGTCATCCTCAAAGTCAATACTGAATACCATTATGCAGATATGCATAGAATCACGGGACGAGCTACCGCCCACTGACTGTACTATGAAAACACCGCCAGCACAATCCAACGGAATTTTGAAAAAGGAAATTCTACCGCAATACTTCGCAGCGAATATTGAACAAATTTCCGTAGAAGGATTTCAATATTCAACGATAATCCGTTTCGTATACCGCCGAGGATTGAAACGGAAGAGAAAAACGTTTGGTTCTCATTGATTCGACCGGTTCGTCCAAAAAAGAAATTAACAGAGAGACGAATAATACATCACTGAAATGTTCGACACATCGTTTAAATATTATTTTTTTTTTTTTAAGGAGCTCGTCTTTAAACTAAACGATATCTTTAGAAATATATAAAATGAAACATCTACAGTGTAAGTTAATGTGGTTTTTTGTTTTAAATAAGAATTTAATATTACACCAACCATGTGTTTTTAACAACGAACTATAAAAATGAGTATTTACATTTAGCTGTTAAAGGTTCTTTTCACAACCTGGCCGAGTTCTGATTAATAAAAAAAAGCGTGATCAGGGGTGATTGTCGTAAAAAGAATGTTCCCTGGAATAGTATCTTCTCACATGAACAGGGCAGTAACAATTCGGAATCCAGACAGTAGGCAAACATGAGAGCACGTGTACTTACCGTGCTCAGGGTAAATTCTAAATATAACAGAAGTTAGCTGCGGAACGGTACGCTATGTAGAATTAGTTCCTTAATAATGAACGCTTTGCAGGCATTAAGGATTCAGGAGCATCCCCTCGAGAATACGCGGTCGTAATACCGCTTCTGAAAATTTCATTTGCCAATAGACCGAGCTCGGTCCGCCGGTCTTTGGGCCTTTCAAGACCTCTCAATATTCAAAAGTCGATCCCCATGCGCTATTGGCATCCACCTAGTTCATCAAATCTGTCGTCGAATGAATCGAGAGGTCAAATTCTTAACAACATGGAAGATCAACGAACCACGACGGATTTCCTGTTGCTCGATGGTATTTACGGTAATCAAATGGAAGTTATAAATTGTGGTCGTTTAATTAGAAGAACTAGGACGACAGTTTGCACATCCTTACACAGGGAAGAACTTTCGAAGAATTAAGAGGCCTTGCGATTGATTCATTCTACGAGAAGTAAATGTTAAACGACACGATTCTCATTTTGAGGTCTCTGCGAGTAACGATCAATTAATGCAAATGATTCGAAAACAATGTTATCAAAGCGACGCAACTATCAGAATAATTAAATACATTAATTATGGAAAATTATTCATGCAAACTGGTAGTACGAGGTACTGATGGCTTATTAATCTCTTGATACAATGATTGTGGCGATTGAATTTGTGGTATTTTAATATTAATCTCAATTCTGTCCCTGCTCCAAATGTTCATCGTTAAATATCGTGTGCACTCAGACAAAGCCTGATGAAACACAAAACTTGTATATACCGAAGATGTACGATTATCGCTAGTATTATTAATAGAATGCCACCCACGCATATGCTAGCATAAGGGAGCACGCAAGGGTAACGTACTTCATCTATCGTGAAGAGTGGGTACAAGTAAAACGATGAAAGTAATTAGTTTCATCGCGATGTTGTAATCAGTGTTTGAAATGAACGTTTGCATATTCATGTGCCGTGTACAGCGGGTGGACCGGTGTAATAAATTATTATTCCCTAGTTAATTAATCCGCACAGAATCCCCACTTAATTAAACTACACAAATGGAAAATAAATCTGGGGAAGCTTGCATAACACACTGATTGCGTCTACGATCGACTTCTGAGTCGAGAAGTCTGGTTCAAATACAGTGAATCTCTATGAAAAGGGCCTCAATTATACGTCATTTCATTAAGGGAGTATTCTTAATGGCGATTAGGAAGAAAGGTATTGTTTGGAAAATTGTTTTTAAGAGAATAATAATCGCGAGAATTGTAGTTTGAATCTAGTATATAGAAATAGATGTAATTATTTTTATTTCTATAGATTTTAAAGTGATACAGTCTACCTATTTGCCATTAGGCAGCAGACACTTGAATCAATCTTATCGAAGAGTCCAGCATTCCAAAAATCATTCTATCCCGCTAGAAATACTTCTTTTGTACTATTTTTAAAAATAAAACTAGCCCAACCTAGGTCTCCGTAAACCTCTCATTTATTATTCACAGCACGGTGAATTGCGAACGTATTATGCCTATTCCGGCATTTTCAACGAGTACCAAGCAGCCCGGGCATCGATCACAACAACAAAAATCCTTGAAAGGGGAAATTGAACTCGTGATTTCTCGCGGGAACGGCGCCTGAAAGTGTTACTTTTATCGCTGAAACGTGTTCGGTGTACAAGGTTCGCGAGCACTCTCCCTGGGCTTTGTATATGCAACAAAAAATGGATAAGAGTATCGACAGTTTGTAACGCGCTGTATCAAGTGGGATGCGAAACTGGAACCCGGGAAAATTGCTGGAAAGTTTCCCCGGATGTCTTCGACAAAAGTTCCGCGCTCACGTGTTCGCATTAATGTTAAACAACGCTTCAAGTTGAGGTCTACCGAGAGTGCACGAACATCGTCGAAACGTCGATATCGGCGGTAATAAATTCTAGCGATACGTCGCGCGCTTGTATTTGGATTGTATAACATAATTCCACGTGCTCTCGACTAGCATCCTTTACATAACTTTCTTGATTTTATATGGTATATCGAAAATGTTAAATAAAGGATGCTGGTTGCGTTCTCGTTATCGTCATATTTATATTTTAATTATTTGTAGACATAGAAAACATTTAATTCATACATTCAAACACCCATTTTTGATGTATTATTTAACTATGAAATCCCGAAAATTCCAAGCGCAAGCTTCTCTTATCAATACTACTCTCTGCTCTCATATTTATTTCAATCCTTCATCTGGCAAGTGTCGACTTTAATTTCAATTTTGGAATAGCGAAGAATCGAGGCGCCAATAAAACAGCCAAGCGCAACAGTTTACACGCGTGAAAAGGAAATAGGAAAGCGTCAATTAAACGACGTACTCCCCCGTACGCTTTGACGCAATTCCGCGAAAATGTCACTTTCACCCATAGCGTACCCGAACGGAACGAGTATCGCGTTCCACGCTTATTCCCAGCGCTGGTAATTCGATTGCGAGTCTTCGTTATCCGAGGAGCTAACCGGAAATAGCCCGTTCGAAGCGTAAAACTGCAACTGCATTTTCTCGCTGGCGATGAAAAGTCTCGTTCGACGTGTTTCAATTGCCAGCGTATTGTGCACCGCAACGATCAATCGTTTCGGGGGATGAACGGACGATTTTCATCGGGTACCAGGTGGAGATCGTAGCGAAAGGCGCGAACAAGTGACACCTAGTCTTTTTCGCCGACTAGTCAAATAAAATGAAGAATTTTCTTCCGAAACGGTTTCTCTCGAAGTATGTCTACGATTTATCTTGTCACTTTTTAGGTACTCTTTTATTATTGTAAGTTTCGAGACAATTTTTACGATTTCTTCTGAACTTTTCTCTTTTAAAGACAACTTTTTTATATGGAACTTCTAATCATATATCAGCATTTATTGTTATTCCCATTATTCACACTTTTCAACTCATTTCTAACTTTCACTTATAGACTGAAAAAACAATAAACGATGCAGATTTTGTGTACCTCTGGCGTATAGCCACCGCGTATCGTCGTTGAATTTATTTACGTGAATCGAATGGTCCGTTTCGCGGCGACGAGAGCACAAAACAAGCATTTAACCTTAGGATTTTCGCCAAATTTAACTTCTGGAATCGTTTCAACTCCTTATAAATAAAATGTAATCGTGGTAGAAACAGATTAATTAAATAGAATACTTTATGATTTTAAAAAAGTTTAAGAAAATAGCTGAATAAAAATATGCGACTATTTTCTTGAACTAACGTTGTTTAAAAAAAAAACACAACTAGAAAGAACATTGCAAGCTCTTGATTGTAAATCGTTTAAAAATAAATAGGTAAAAACTATAAAAACACTCATTTTTTGTTTTTATTCAAATTTAGTGTATACAAAAAAGGAGAACAGGTGATATCTGTCGAAAAAGTAAAAATGTTGATGTACTTGATAGCGTGCAATCATCCACCGAATAAATTTGTCGAAAGGATCGTGTTTCGACAAGGAACGACGGCCGCAAGAGAATATCGAGGCTTCTAGAATATTGAAATAATTTTTCCCTCGTCGACTTCCGAGAGGGACGAGTTCGCAAACTTCCAATAGTTCGTGGCGAGCTGGCTCGATGGAATTAAAATTGACGAAACAGCGAAGTCTCCGAGAAAGAAGCACGGCGAAGTTTAATCTCTGCGCAAATCCCCGCCGAAAGTTAACTTCGAAACGATTACCCGTGATTTAATTATACCTGCAAAGATACTCCTCCGCTAACGTTAACTCCATTCATGCTTCACGATTGATATGAAGATCATACATATTGACACTGTAAAATTATAGTGAAAATTTGAGAATAAGCGGAAATTTGATACTCATAACAACAGATATATATACTTTTGGCTAAAATAACGTATCTTTAATTATCGATGCTTGTATTAAAAGGCAAAATTTCGTAACAGAGTTATCAGTTCAAGGATTTTAACATAATTTACTGAATTTTGCCTGGCAAGATAAAAACCGTTCTTTGTGTTCTTCGTAAACAATTTATGCTAACAGCAGCTTCAAAGTGCCCTATTAAAACCTCGACTGTTTTTTAAAAAAATACCCAAAGACTTTCGTGCTAAGTGACCTTTAATTTTTAATAATCTCGCTTTGAATACATTTTCCGCGTTAACTTTACAATATTCTATCGATTCCACAGCATCAATATTTTCTCCTACCTCTGTTAGTTTTTTTGATATATTTGAGCATGCATTTGTACTTCGTCTACAATTGTGACAGTAGAAGTGGAGAGCTGCAAAACAAAACACACACAATTCTGTTCACCCTCCATTCTGAACATTTTCATCCCTGAACGCGTCTAATATTTCTCATTGCTCTATCCAATGTGCACAGTTCCATACGAATCGACGTGATTACGGTCGAGTGGTGTCCCTTACGAGACTTCTATTTCGATACCGTCGTGTCGCGCTGGCAAATGTCACCAAGCTGTAATCTAGCAATTTTACAAGCTGGTGGTTATCTAAACGAACTCTCCCATTCGTTTCGAAATGCCGTCGCAACGGTGCCCCGCGTCCCGTAACTTCGTTCAGGTCGCGGAGAATTTCATTTAACGATTCTTTTTCCTACCAGAGAACGTAGTACGTGACGAGTTTATTATTGTCATCTTGGCCTTATCGAAACTTGTGCTCGCAACTTTTACATCCCCCCCGCGATGATGTACTTACCAACCCGCCCCGTGCTTTTACTCGAGTACCGTCACCCTTCTATCAGGAGTCATAAACGGATGACCTGCTAGCATTGTTATCGTCGTCGAAACGTGTCATTAAACTTGGCGATTATCGAAAAGCACCGGGTGTATAATACCGAAAGGAACTTGGAATTTTCATCCGTTTTTCATCGAATTATACCGTAGGAGCTTTGGAAGATTGTTAACCTCCCAGAGGAGGGATATCGTTAACCTCTCGAAGAGCAAACTACCGATGAAAAGTTTAAAATTAATGGCTCTTCTTTCGTGCATACGTAAACGCTTTAGGGGAAATATTGGCTTTGCATATTAATTGGGGATTATCTCAAGATAGTTTCTGATGAAATTTATAATTATATTTGGAGTTTTATAACATTTTTTTTTTTTTGGCAAAAGGCTGTTGGGTATGTGCAAACATGGCTTTGATATCATTCGAGGTAGACATAAAATTGGATGATATCGAAGTGAACCAATCATGAAACAAACTTAACCCTCCTACATTTATTTTGAAGTTGAATTCTTCTCAACTGTCTTCGAGAGTGTCATAAAAATTATCGTTTTAAATAACCACGTATCAGTTCTTTCTGCATTCCAAAATCGTAAATCAATTTCGCACTCCACCGGAGAAATCCACTGGTCAATTACCTGGTCACGTAACTCAGGTTGCAACGACGAGGCGAAACGAATCGTCGGTATTAAAAACGATAGACGAAGAAAAAGGAAACGTGACGTGGAAAAAATGATGGAGGACGCGTATCTAGGGGTTGGGGGGAGCGGACAAATTGAATTTAATCCCTGTATCGTAGTTCGACGTAACAACGGTAATAAAAATCTCGTTATCCGACTTCGCTTGGCTCGCTGAAGGACGGAACTTTCGTTTTAGAAGCTCAACGTTTAACCAACTTCTGTCCGTGCCACAATGAACACCGCGCGTCGGTGCGCTTCAATTAGACGCGTCGGAGTTCTAATCAATTTCCCTCTTGGATCATTGACGTCTTGATCTTCCCGAAATAGAAGAGCCCGAGAGAGCGAGTTACTCGTCCGAGCACAAAAGACGCCGATATCGAGGCCTCCCGTAAACGTACCAGACAGCAAAATTAAATTGACTTCGATTAAACACACCACGCGTGAACTTTTCCGAAGGGTGAGCCGCATGGCGCGACGATGGAGAACTCGTTGGCATAGGAAGGCCGCGGGTCACCTCGCGAGCCTGAATAGTAGACGAACAATCAATTTTATAGACAGTATAAAGATCAAAGGGCAAGCGTTGCTACTCAATCGGATCAAGAGAGAATAATGTAGGTATACTCGTGTTTGCTGAACATTTGGTGTGTATACTTAGTCTGTAGAAGTAACGATGGGTTCTCGACCCTCTGCTTTGGGTCTTTTTTGAAGACTCTGGACTTGTTCATTGAAAGCTTGCGATTTTAGAGTCTCTGTGAACTCCTAACGTACAAGAAATGCATTTCTGAGCAATTGTCTCTTGGTGGAAGTAATATTAAGAAGTAGTTTCGAGCTCGTAGCGTGCAGAAATTCATTGATTTGATAATTATTTACTAAAAGAAAGCATAGTTTCATAAATTAATAACGGAGAAGCTACACATTGGACACAAATATGCAAAAAGACCGCAACTAACGTCCCAAAAGCTCGCAAATTCCCCATTCCTGCCCTAACGGAACGCAAACGTTTCACAAGAGAAACTTGTCTCCTTCCTCTTCCCAGAGATGAACAAAATTCCTGTCCGGAAGTTTCGAATAACGAATAAAAGATAAACAACTGTTCACTCGCTGCTCGTCAAGTGAAAATTAGTATTTGAATTTGTACTCCAGAATGAAATTAAATAATTCTAAAGGGACATCTGACAATTTAACTTGTACTTAAAATATTGAACGAATAATTTTACAATAGTAAATTTACTATCTATATGCTACCTAAATAAAACTAGCGAATGAAATACCTGATATTTGTTGAGCGAAAGAGGAATTACGAACTAAGTCTTCTATAAATTAAATTAGATTTCCATCGCGCAAACAATCATCAACGGAATCTTTTAACGAGGATAGCTACTAATTCTAAGTTAAGAAAGAATTCATGAACTGGAAACTCTCATAAACTAGACAAGAATGCACGAGATCGAGCGAAGGATGCCGATATTAAAAGACGTTTTCATCGAGATTCTATGAAGCACTCGTGGCATTAGAAAAATGGATTATTAATAGTTCAAGATAAACTAGAAATTTAATTCCAAGCAATTAGATGAACCTGTGAAATATTATTCTTTAATTAACGATGTTTAAATTATTCTAAAAAATACAGTACGGCATTACTGAAAAAAACAACACACTTTAATGGCTGAAATGTTATATCAATCGAACAAATTATCAGTCTGTATTTTTTTTTTATCTGGAAAATGGAGCGATCGTTATCAGAAAAGTGAATGCTTTGTTATTTGAAAGTTCCATTACTCGAACAGTTTTGTTTCGTATTAGTGGAAACTGTACCTTTTAAAAAGAAAATCAGAAGGATCTCGATTAAACGGAGATTCGATGTTACAATTTCACGAGTATCCGAGCATCTGTTATCCGAGGTATCGATTATCCGACGTATCACAAGTCTGACGATATACGATCGTCTCGCATGACGCTCTTTTGTTTAGATATAAAATTAATTGGTTCTCGAATCAACTCTATGTGTTATATTATTATATGAAATTAATAGAAATGCAAACTCCTACACCGTAATCGTACATCAAAATCCTGTTACATACATAAAAGTATAATAAAAACTTGACATGTAAAATTAATTGTCGAGTGACCAGTAGACCTAATAGAATTTAATAAAAGATCGTTTTGCTTTATTATAGATTTATTGAATAATACAAAAATCATATTTATTTCAAACTTTTGAATAAAATAGCGATGCTGGAGCGAAGCTTTAAAATTTTTATAGCTACAAAATCAATATGTTAAGGCACTTGTACGCGTATGTATACGTGCCGTGGAGTGGAGACTGTGCTGCGACACTTATCGACTAATCAAAGTGTTAACACTAGAACTGCCGACAGTCGACGCACGTCAATTATTTCTCTATTATTCAATATATAAATAATAAACTCCAGGAAACGGATCTTTTATTAATTCAATTGTTTTCGAACAAAAACATTGTTGAATATAAATAAAAACTTTTGATTCTCACGCGTCCAAAGTGGCCTCCCTCGATACTTGGCACGCTCTCGCTCGTCATTGGAAATCACGTATCGTATATCAACACAATCCAGCACATCCCCCGGTTAAATACGTTAAATTACTCAAAGTGTATCCGTTAGATAAACAACAAAACATCGAAAACAGCAACGGAAGCACAAAGGAAGAGGCACAAACGAAAAAACAACGTCAACGAGACAAAGAGTGAAAGAAAAAGGAGTCAGAAGCGTTTCACTTAGAATCGAGCAAAAGTGAACAAGGCGGTCGCGCGAGGGACATTGAAAAAAATTCAAAGTATTCGGAACAAGGGTCTTGCTCCATTCACCAGACGTACCCACCCTCTTGTAGGTCGAGCCTCGGTGCCAGGCAGCAGAGCAGTGTACCTCGTCTGCGCCTCGGTGGGCAGAACGATATCGACGCTCTTCGAGCGTATACTCTGCTGAGGTACAGCCAAGGTGTCCGCGTCCTCCACGTTCCCATTCTTGTTGTTGAAGCAGGAGTCCACGGAGGCTGCTCGGTCTCTCTTAAGCTCGGGGACCGTCAGGAAGATGTCCCTGACGACGAACTTGCACTTGCTGGCCCCAAGATTATCATCTTCGTCGTCGTCGTCGTCGTCGTCGTCTGGTTTCTCCTCTTCCTCCGTCGAGCTGACCAGCGTGGGCAGCTCGACGGGATACGAGGTCAGGGCCTCCTGTCGCGACAACTTAGGGGAGGCGATCGACCTTCTGCGTTGTCTCTCCGGAAATAACCCACCCGTGAACTCTCTGCTATCGACGTTCTCCTCCTGTACGACTTGAGGGACGACTTGGTGAACGACTTCCGTTACAGCAGGAGGCTCCGCGTTCCGAACCTCCGGCTCTTTTTCAGGAAACGTCATCAGGGTGACTCTGATCTCAGGGCTACCCTCGCTCTTGGGATCCAACTCGGAGTCCTCGTCGTCCGAGGTGTCATCCGCGTCCTCGGCCACCTCGTCCTCCCTGGACGAGGGGTCGTCGTCGTCCCTGCTGGAGTAGAGGCTCTTGTACTCCTCGACGCAGGCACAGTGATAACAACCGGAGACCTGAATAGTCGGCGTCTCCGGGCGTCGGACGCTGCTGAGGGATTGTTGGCTGGAGGACGAGCCATAACTTCTCTCGCAGACGTCGAAGCTCTTTGATCGTTGACCGCTCTGCAACTGTGGCACCCTAAGCGTCGCGGATCGTTTCCCGCGCGAAGAGTCCTGCGATCTAGCCGGCGAACAGGAGGAAGACGACGAAGAGGTCGTCCTGGTGGACCTGGCGTCCCGTACATCGTCTTGGCGTTTCGCTTCCAATTGGATCTCGTCGAACGAAGCCGATCTGACCTGCTTGGGCACCTCGAGGCTCGACTGCGACTTCATCTCGGCTCCCGTCGGGGTGCGCGACCTCTTGAAGGTCGAGCGCAGCCTCTGCATCCTCACTTGGCAGCTATCTGAAGTTTGACGCGTCTCCGTCGACGGATAACTCGTACCACGTCCACTGCGATCGTTCCTTTGTCAGCTCTCCCTCCTCTTCCTCCTCCTCCGTGTCACCTGCGCTACTCGAACCCCGATCCTCTCTCTTCTGAATGATCGTCGTCTCGCTGGGAAGCTCGATGACCTCGGTACACCTAGGCGACGAGGAAACCGCCTCGGACTCCCCGCGACCGCACCCTTCCTCCACCTTCGACTTAGCTGCCGGTCTGCAGCCCATCATAAGTGACCTCAACGCTCGTTATCGGGCTTGCCACGCCTTCGATTTAGCGAGATCCTTCGGCTGGAGATCGGGGGCGTCGCGAGATATGCTGGAACCAATTCTTCCCTTGCGCCAAGCTCGATCCCGTTTCAATTTTCCGCTGGGATTGCTTGCGGTGGAATTCGGAGAGGATTCGGTATACTTCACGATTGGTCTCTCGTTGGGTTACAGAGATGTCGCGAATCGGACATCCGTGATTGTCTACTGCTTGATCCGCTCCTAAAACGATCTTTTAAGAAACACGACCGGGCTACCCTGTTTCGGAATAATATTAAAATAGTACGAGGTGTCTGTTGGAGTTTCACCGCCCAAGAAGAGTTCAATTTTCGCCTCTTTACTACCGTAAGGAATCTCCGTCGCAGTTTATGAAAAAGTACCGTCGCGATGGCTCGCTTCGTCTCGAATATCCGGAGTTACCGGAGTCACTTCGACTCTGTTTACGTAGCTCGATCAATGTCTGTAATCCTGGGACCGTGACGCAGACACCGAGTCGCAAGGTCTCGCGTAGTCCACCTTCGACGGTGTCGGGGATCTATCGTTTGAAATTACATTCCGATCCGGGACATAGCCACGTGGAAACGACGTCCTCGAACCGCTCCTTTTCCAACTCGACGGAATTTCCTCGTCGCCGCTTCCGATGAACGCACTTTCTCGAATTAAACGCGCTGCCTCCGCCCGCGCTAGAAGATGAGCTTTATTCCCAGCTATTCCCCTTAATCGTCGGCTTCGCCTCGATGTAATCTCGCCACGGTTGGAGACGTTTACACACGTGGGAACACCGCGAGATCTTCTTTCAAGGGCAACTCGTTGTAAACGGATACTTCTGGGTGTTTCAGTGATCTTCTGTAACAGTTTTTATATACAGGCTTGGACAACGTCAGCTGAATGGTTCGATATTACGAAACCAGATCAATTCGGTTATTCGTTAACGTGTGCTTCGGGGTGTCTTGGTTACGTCTCACGGGTAATAAACGGTCGTGACGATTATTCTCTTAGAGTACTTCAAAGGCGACCAGTTTTATAACGAACAGACATTTCTGGATATTTTTTAGTGGTCGTCTATAGACACAGGGAATAAACAGTTCAAACGAATGTTCCACGCTGTGACGATTGTTTTCCTTGACTCCGACTTCTTCAAAGACAACCGATCTTATAATAAACAACTACTTCTGAATGTTTCAGTGGTCAACAGTTTTCATCCACACTTAAGTCTTGGATAATGTCACCATGCCGGGTTTTTCGATATTACGAAACCAAATCGATCCGTATATCCATTAGCGTTTGCTTCGGGTGTTTTGGTTAAATCTCACAGGTAATAAACAATTAGAAGCTCGATACCGCGACGATTACTCTCCTCGACTTCAAACCCTTCAAAGGAGACAAGTCAAACGTCCATTCCCTCGACACTCGAATCAAGCATGTACAAATTGGCACAAGGACGCGCTGATTACTCCGCTCCGGTCCAGGTGTCTTTGAAGTCAAAGGGATTACTCCCCGAATCTCCGGCGCGCGATGCTAAACGAATCTGGCGCGTTAATGGTCGAAATGTATCCACTCTGTCCGTGTACACAGCATCCGATGGTCAGAGACTGATACGTGGATCAAATGGAACGCACGCGAGAGCTGATCAGCCTCTGATACAAGGGCAAACTTCAAAAGCTCGAACCACCCCGTTGTACGGCTCTCTGGTCTGAAAGATAAGTGACGCCAATTAGCCTTTGGGAAGCTAACCGGGTCGTTCTCGAAGCCCTAACCCTCTCCCGCTTTCGTCAACGTTTAGAACCAACCACTCACGAGTTTGTTCCCGATATCTAACGGAGCCCTCGACGCTCCCGTTAATCTCTTCTGAAATCGCGACGGAGGATCTCGATCGATACGATCCTCGAGTGTTCCAGGGTCGACAGACCAGGATCGAGCGCGTTGGTCATCGACGCGTGAACCATAGTCGAAGGTCACGCGTCCACCAGGAACCGTCGACGACCTCGACGAACCTCGACGCACGTGAGGTCGTCGAACACCTCGACGAACTTTTGTCTCACTTTCTTCGCGACCACTTCTCCCTCTCGCGCGTCGTGACACTCTACTCTCGAGCAACTACCAGCATCGATCGAGCTTCCAGCACCGGTAACTTAATTTCTCAGCGACGCGCGGTAATCACGTCGATCGAAATCCCATAAAATTCCGACGATGGACAGGCTACGTCGAACGTGGTGGTCTCATGTGATCTCCATATCACTGCCGTCAAGGTTCCTCGGACGCCGGCTGGCTACCTTCGATTCGATCCAGCCGCGTGCTACCGAACTTTAAAGGGAAGCTGAAACGCATTCCAAACGTTTCAACGCAGGACGATTTTTTCCTTCGAAAGATTTGATAAGATTTGATAGGATTTGACAGAAAGTGACTCCGACTGCTACCCTCCGAATCTAGGATTAGCTTCGCTGTCTAACAGCAGCTTCGACGGTGTTGGGATGAGATTTCGACGTTCAGCGTTAACGGGAGTCGCGAGTCGACTTCCCACGCGAGCGACTAGTAGCTCCTCCTAGACGAGCATCGTCGCGCCGACGGGAATACCGTCGATCCGACGAAACGATCGCCGATCAACGGCCTCCGTCCTCGCGGAGCGTGCACGCGGACCGTATCGCGGCGTTTATCGTCTCGATCGCGACGCCGACCACGCGACGCGCCCGAACGTGATCTCGACCGATTCTCTATCGTTTCTTCTCTTGTTATTATTTGTTTCCGTTCGTTTTATTTGTTTTTGCAATCGATCACGAGAAGAGCGACCAAGAGGAGTCCCGACGAACGAGTACGCGTAGAGTGCCGTGACAGGGTAGACTGGTCGGACTAGTGACCAGGGCTCGGCAGTGCCGGATACCGCGAGAGGCAAAGTGGGGGTTAACACTGGGCTCTCGTCTTCCTCTAACCCTCGCGTTTACCCTCTTGCTCGCGCCCTCCTAGCCGTCGTCGGTCAGACATGCGCCCTCCCGACGGATCCCGTCTGTAACGTGCACACCCACACGGGAACGAGAAACACCGATGCCGCGAACGACGAATTGGAGATTGCGCTACGCGGCCGAGTATCGGGGAAAACGTGTGACGCAGGAAGGGCAGACACGTGTGTGGAGGGCCTCTCACCCGCTCCTACGGGAGAGATATTCCGTCGACTACGACGGGGCTGGATGGCTTTCCTTCTTCTTTTTTTCCCTCCCGATATCTGCGAACCTCCGCCTTTGTCTGTCGACGCGGACCGTGAATTTCTGAGACGTTGCCACCCGCTTCCGGGTGGCCGCGACCTGATCTTTCGACGATGTTTGAGGAACCTTTCCGACGGGGAGATCGTTAGGGTCGAGTCGGGTTTGCCAGTGATTGATTGATTTTAATTTCGTCCGGTTGTTACCTGCGCGTATTTGTGTAACGCGAGTCAATTTCGCGCCCGAGAGACTTCCCGATGCTCGATCGTTAGAACAATCCACGATGAACGACTGGTTTCCGTTGTCTCGGGTTGATTTGTGTCTGGTAATGTTGGCGGTGGTTAAGGAGAGGGACTGTAACCGTAGGTATGTGTGATCTTCACTGTCTGGAGTTGATGTATGTTCCGACAGTACTAAAAGTGGTTAACGTATACGAAAATGTAGAAATTTCCGAACCAGATTGAAAGACGCGAAGTTTGACGGTGTTTGATTAATTTCAACTTTATTAGCTTGCTCCGAATGTATTTGAATAATACCCGTCAATTTCGTGGTTCAGAAACCTTCAAATGCTCCATTGCTAGAACATCCTACGACGAATACGCGGTTTATGTTGTCTTGGCTTGATTTGTGTATGTTTGATAATGGTGGAATTGGTTTGCGCAAGAGACTGTTTTTCATTCACCGCGGAAACTGTGAATTTATCAGAAACCCAAGCCAATTCCAGGGTCCAGAAACTTATAATGTGTGTTTCTCTACAGTTTCTATAGTCTCCGTTGTCCAGAGTGCATGTGTGTTTAATAATGTTAATATTTGTTAACATATCAGTCTCTTACAATCGTGACGTTAATCCAGTTCAGCCTCCTTTCTGCTCAACATGACGTCATTCTCTTGATAACGAAGATGATGTTTGATGGAGTTTGGAATACTCTGCCTCGAGTTTCGAAATCGTTAGGGTTGTAGATGTTTGATTGATTTTATTTTCAGATTGGTTTCTACCGTTTACATTTGCGCAACGTGAGTCAGTTTCACGAACGAGAAACTTCCGACGTTTATTTCTCAAACCTTTCCTCGACGAAAGCGTGGTCCCCTCTCCTAGAATTGATTTGCGTTTGATGATATCGAAAATGGTTAATGCTCGAGTGCATTTCCGATCGATGCCATCCAAAATTGCGAAATTTTTTCCCTCTCAATTTTGTAACGCTGACGAAACGTTTTCCGCATCCCTTGATTTCTGCAAATTCGAAAGCGTGGCGCTACTTGTCATGGAAATTGTTAACCGGATGCGAATCTTTTATAATCAGGGCGAATATTTTATGTTCCAGTAACTCTTCTTCCGTGTGAACGGTAAACTTTTCGAGCACTACATTTTCTTTGAAATTATTGTCAATACGTGTTCAAGAAATCAACAGTGCGACGTTTATATGGTAACTCTTCATAAATGAAAATTGAAACATGGATACTACGGACAGGAATAGTAGACATTCGGTAGTTAAATAATAGAAGTGAGTAGTGAAACAGCGAGGAAGAGTGTGAAACATTTATCGTGTGTATAGTTTCGCGTTACGCGGTGCTTGGCGTCAATAATGGGCAACAAATTCGCGTTGTGAAACTCTGGTGGCAGTGGAAGCTACAACAATATCGAAATGGTCCGAATATATTTTAATAATTCTTTTTAAAAACATTTACCTTGATAAATCGAATTTTTGCATTGCATATATAATTTGATTTTTTCGTTTTAAATCCGTTTAATATCTCCCAGTAGTTTGCACTCCAAACGCGATTAAAAAAAAAAGGGGTGCTTGCAACCTGTCAACATGAAGCTGTTAAATAATAATTAATATTGATTAATAGCTACGGGAGTATTTATGCACGAGATTAGTTTCGCCCTTTGTTCACTTGCATTATTCAAAGCGGAATGTTGCAACCCCATTTCTATGCAGAATAATCAATACGGCCGATTACCATCGAGGAACATTTTCATTCAAGTTTAAAAACACTCGACGAACAAAAGAAAATCATTTCCCTCGTGGTGGAAAGTCAAAAAAGCAAGAAAACGTCGAATTTGGAAAATCCAAACTTTTAGTTAACATGTCTCTTTTGAAAATAGAACTTTAGGCCAACCAATCAGCACGACTGCTAATCAAATTTGCTTCGATAAAAACATTTACGTTCCAAATGTGTTGTTTGATTTTTTTTTTGTGAAATGTTTTTTAAAAATGTTAGATTATATCCAAGGTTCAAAATTGTTACAGCACTTTCTATCATGCAAAATCTATGGAATCTAAATATATCGTCAGTAATAGCGTAATAACCGAGTCGAACAAAAAATTAATCCCATTACTTTCCCCTTTGCTTTTTACATAATTGTGCGTGATTGTGAACCATTATGTCCGATATCTAATTCCCAATTCTTGATACATTAATATTTGAACGCTGTGTCGTTATGTGTATACTTTCGTGATTAGTCAGGACAGGATTTTCTAAATTCGTATGGCCATCAAGTATTTCTTTTGTTTGTAATTTTATAGCAATACTTTTTAAATTATGTGACGTGTCGTTCTTATCGTTTAAAAGACTTGGAATTTTGTTACGATAGTCTTGACATTTTGTGACTTTTTATCATTCTGATAATTTTGAACGTAGATGGAAATTGCGACTTTTTAATCGATCTCTGTAATTATAGATTGTATATGAAGTATGCTTTTAATTTAGTAACTAACTTAATAGAGTTTACGTGCCAACATGTATAAATACTTCATATACAAGTACAACATATAATTACGGTACATTTTGTAAAATACATATTATAATTATTTTATACAGTATTATATCTATCTATTATATTACCCTGACTGTTATTTATTTCTGTCCATAAAAATCAATAATTTTCCTTTCCAAAGAAATAATAACACATTGCTTAAATCGCCAAGAAAAATCCTGCATTTTTCAGAACACAAAGTGTTCTTCCAATTACGTCGCGGCGCGATATTCGTCAAAAACGTGACGGTGCCCCAGCCGCAACACTAAATTTCTAAACAGAATTTCGGATTCTCCGCTTTCATTTCCCCAGCGAGTGAGTCGACAACGACCGCGTCATGCATCGAACGATCCACAAATCACGTGGCACGCGAGCTTTCCCAAGAAGTCACGGATTTATATTTGCAAAAATGTCGAGGCTGGCTTGCGGTAACTTATGCGCATACGTAATACCGAAGTTATATCTGCACGATTCTTTATTCCCGGTCGCTACCTACCGGTTTACCTGTTTTACATCTCGCCCCCGTTTAATCCTCACGCACGTGAATACATTACGCGACACACACACACGCGCGCGCGCGCGCGCACGCACACACAGACGTGAAACCTTACGTTTGAGTTTTCGCACAGACGAAACCAAAAGGAATAGACACAGTGATTGTCTTGTACGGGACAGACAAGTTAAGATGAATAGGGGACATTTTTATGGAGTACATTTTACGTAACGAATCGATACAAGAAACTTCTGCTCGTCACGCATTGTTTTCTGCTCGTAATTCATTCGTGGTGGCTAATGTAACGTGTTCGCTGTAGAGAGTGTCCTGAAATATTTATTTACGGTTTTTATTGTGCAAAGGGGCGAGGTTCAGCCGAAGCACTTCTAATTTCACCTTAACGACCGGCAATGTAAACATTGTCATTGAAGCGCAATGTAAGCTGCTCACTTCCAAGCTTTTAATAACTTTTCGTACATTTTCAAATACGGAGACAGAAGTGTTTCGCCTAAATGTACGTTGTTTTTATAAAATGGCCATTATTAATTATTATCATCGCGCGCGCACACGTCGTACGTGAAACATAATGAAGTACACAACGCTTCGAGCCGTGTTTCTGCGCGAATAAATTGAAATTTATGAAGCAACTTTGTGAGCTTCGAAACCCGTTTGAATCAGGAAGTTTAACGATGCTCCATCATAAAACACGGCTAACAAACATTACCAGCGTAACGTGCATAATGCGGTCACAGCATACTGATCGTAAAATTCACTTTACACCGAATTCGCAACGAGATTTGACGCGAATACATCCAACACTTCAACATTGAAACGAAAACGATCGTTGATTACCTATTCCTCTCGATCAAAAATTAATCTCCAAGTGGGATCACGAATAGATACGGCCAATTTTAAAATCTCGAGTTCAGAGAGCGAGCTGAGGTGAATTTTATTTCACCGATTTCAAAAAGTAATCGATCATAATATTTACATTGGCAATTGAAGTATAATATTGAATCTGTAATTATTCGATAAAATTTTGTCGTTATAAAATTTAAAACAATGATTTCATTCTTGTTAATGTTTTGGATATACAAAAAAAAAATAATGTACCAACTCTGCTTTAGATTGAAATTAATAAATATCTACCCATAATTAAATCAAGTGAAGCGTGTGTTATAGAAGGAAAAAAAGAATTTCATTTTCTTCCGTCGAAAATTGCGAATAAAAGCGATGTGCTTATACGTCAACACAGAACTGTCACGCGATGATGTGAAATGATCGAAAGAACGCTTATATCCGATTAAAATTCACGCACGAGCGTGCCCATTCAATATTCCCAGAGCCCCGTCCATTTGGACCTGACGACCTGTATTATATTTATCCTATTAGTTAATCTCGATCTGCCGTTGTGTTGCGAAATAGCATAATAAAAGCGCATCCGAACGATTAAATTTCAAATGTCAGCTGGCGGTTTCCTCCGTAACAGCCGAAATCCCTAGAAACAATTTCGTGAGGAGCTGACAGTCGAATGCAAAAATCAACAGAACGTATGTTTCATTATTTTTGTTAATTGAAACGACTCGAAAAACGCCGAAATACCAAATTTCTCCTCGGCTCTTTTTTCTAGCTATTTTCGTTCCCGTCGAATTTGATTTTTAAAAAGAAAATGAGAACGGTACGGGTACAATTTAATCGGGTCTGTATCTTTAAATAAACTGTCGTTTAAATGGAATTTGAATAACAATCGCTCTAACGAAGTACTTTTACTAGAAATCAATGAGAGCGAATAATTTATGATAATTCGTAGACTTTAATCGACGAATGATGGCGAAGAGAGCCAGGAAATAATCTGCTTTGCAATTTTATGCATCCCCGGTCCTCCGCTCTCTCTAACTGCCGTTCGATACGATGAACGTTTGAATATTAAAATTGCATCGAATCGTTTTCTTGTATTAAATAGAAACAGTTCAAATTGGATTCAAATGACGAGTGCTCGACTTTTGTTCGAGATTAAAATTTTCTCTCGAGACAATTGGGAACTGTATAATCTAGCATAGTGATATTTATTTTTCTAACCTCTCCATATTCATGGATTTTATTCAGATTCATTTTTCTAGACAGTTTGCCTTCGAAATGAATCTTTTTAGTTATTTAGTAAAAAGCTTTGTCATCCACGTAAGAGTGACGTGGCGGTCAACGTGATACTTCTACCAACTGCGACGGAATTACATTGAACCGATCGGTAGACGAAAAGTGTGGTAATTTTCGTCCCTTTTGTCCGATGTTTGATTGAATCTGTCGGTGTGAATTGATTCTGGTTGAACGGGAATTCCCTGTTTCTATTTGGCTTTCGGTGCGTCAACGTAAATTTTGACGAGAGCAAACTGGAGAGCAATTTTAACTTCCAAAGAGAGAAACGTAAAATAAATTTCGAACTGTCGAGAACGCAAACTTTTTGGAATTTTAGACCGAACCTGTACAATATTTGTTAAAGTCGGTATTTTCTGACAGAAAAACCAGAGCAGCTTCTTTATTTCTTTTATTTCTTTATTTATATAAGAAATTCCAGGCAGCTTTCTACCAAACATCAACAAATTATCTACAACTATACAGTCAGTCCCATAAATATTTCTACCTTCTGTGTTTATTAAAGAAATCTATTCTTTAATCTAGAAACTATTCTTTTCAAGATAGAAAATTCTGCTTAAAGACAGCACGAGCTTATGCATGAAACCGCTAGAAACGCGTGCGAGAACCCAACCCTAGACGGTGACAGAAACTCAATGCGGTAGGAAACGACGTGTCTGTCTCGCGTTAGCCGACTCCATCTTTCACGATAATTTATCAGGACTAATTGAATGTCTAAGTGCGCCTCGATCTCCTCTGCTCCGGCTATCTCCCCGAACAAAGGCAGGCACGCAGCAGCCAGTCATTCATATCTCGCTCTCGTTTCTCACACGATCCGTTCGCCCATTGCCAACCTTTCCTCCGAATCATCGGACGGTTTCTTATCTTCGCGGCACCGTAAGTTCGTGCCCTCTGCGAAATGCACCCGTTGTCCTAGTTCCGGCGTCAATCCGAGCAACCTACAATGCACACGAGAAACACCGAGATGTAGTCCAGTCACTCTAGGCCAGGCATGTCCAACTACACTACTAATTTATTGCGACACTTGAACGCTACTGGCTGGCCGTCAAACTTCAACGTTCCGCGACCTTGTCGAAATTCGTGCAAAACTTGCAACGAGGCTAAATTGAAGCTTGAACCGAGCGACTCGTTTACCTGCCTGATTTTTTTTAAGGACAGATTCTAAACGTCTAAAAATAGGGGCTCGTTTGAGAATTGAAAGTCGAACAATAATAAATGGAACGTAGAAGGTGATACAACACACCAATTTATTTAACAAGATTCAACGTTAACTGAAGTTAAGTCATTAATAACCATTAGTAGTTGACGCGACTCTAAATTTGTAATTAAGAAAACAAATTTGTAGGTGGCATTTTACTGTTAATACTCTGAGCAAACCGCCTAGAAGAGTCAGGTTGTGAAAATTATGCCGAGACGGTAATCGTGATATCTCATCGCCTCTTTCAAGTAAAATAAACATTTTTTCTCTTAATTGTAAGCGTTAATTCTTAAGCATTAAGAAAGTACAATTTAGCAACCCCTTCTTCAAGGAGGGATTTCACCTCGATCGACTTAAATGAAAGTGGCCAGGTGGGATCAACAAATAGAAGGTTCAAGCTTTAACTTAGCTTTTATCGCAACAGTGTTGGATGAATTTTAACAAAATGAGGATGCTTTGAAGTTTGACAACTATTCGGTAGTATTGAAATGATGTAGCACATTTTTCCATCAATGTAGATTCTCAAAATACTTTCGTAATTAAGTCTAAAGTGACTGGACTAATGATTTTTGACCCAATGTAGAATTCTTTATACGTAGTTCATTTTCCTATTCAATTGTTCCTTGCTCTTGGCAATGATGTGCAATGATGTGTATGGTGATAAATACTGTTGTGACCTTTTGTATTATACGCGAAACAACGTCCTAAATTTATTAGAGTCGAATTTTATTAAAATTTATTTATTGAATTTCGATGACATTCTTTGTTGAAGGACTTCTAAGTTCCTATTTTTTATTTTTGAGACCAAACATCCGACGAATAAGTTGTAAATACAAAGAAAGTTTCTTCTTGTCACCCTTTATAAGGTGTCATTTTTAAAAAATTTCATCCTGTTCGTAAAACTTCCAGCAAAAATCGTTTCGCAGTCAACGGGTTAATGGGACCAGAGGGGTGCTAGCCAGGTCTCCGAAACGCGCAGCAGCGATTCGAACCGTTTCGGCGGTTGTTGTCGATGGCCAAAGGCTAATTCGAAAATAGAAAAAGCGTTGCCTTCCACAGGGTTGTCTCGTATCGTTTTCGTCAAAACTGTCACAGTCAGCCATGAAATTTCGTTACGATTTTTATCGTACGACGGAGCTTCGAACTATGCCCCGCTGCATTCTTTTCGAATGGAGCGCACAGAGTGTCGGGAATCAAAGGGGGTGTCTCTTCATGCAAAACGAAATCGAGAATGTAGAACGACATTTTATCGTGTGACCTTTCCTTATCGAGAAAAAGAAAAGTTTGAAGTTCGAACAACTTCGAAACCACTGTTCCGAAGTTTCACCCCCTCTGTGTCGAAAAGTATTGAAAATACTGGGGAATGTTTGAAACGAGTTCTTTATAACATTTGATGGAAATAAGATGATGTTCACAATTTTTAAAAATGGGTCTCATGTTGGCTATTTTACAAATCCGCAAAGTTTCACCATAATCGACAATTTACACTATGTGAACATTTCTAGCAGGAAAGCTAGAAACTACGAATTCTAATACTATCTGAAGTTCATAGGTATAATGAATTATTTTTTTAATCAAACCTAGGTGCAATGCTACAGTACTAAATCTTAAAATTAAAAACTAGCTACTATAACTTTAAAACCATTTTTTTTTTTTTAAATATTATGATTTACTCCTGAGTACATCAAACGGAATTGAATAATGACTAATACCTTCAAAGCTCAACTATTACAGTTAAATGCTTCTAAACATAAATTGCGGCGGTTTAAAAAATTCATGACTCTCAAAAAGCTTAACCCCAAGTCAGAACCTTAGCGAACTAAATTGCGACCTTTTGAGAAATTAATTATTCCGAAAGAGACAGCAGCTGCAATACCGACAAACTACAGAAATCGTTTTCGAAAAGGAGACGGTTTACATCAGATAGCCTCGAATAATATCGAGTGGAAAAGTTTGAACACGAATGAAGTTCCTGATACCTCCACGGCCCCCGTTCTGGTAATTAACACTGTTCTCGACTTTCGAATCCGAACCGTGACCTTTCCGAGGGTGCACTATTCGGAAACTTCATTACTTTGGAAAAAGTGGATGAAGCTCGGCTGCAATGCTCGCGGAATGCAGCAATCACTTTCTAGTGCGACACAGCTCTTCCACCTAACTCAGAAGTCTCGAACAATACCAAGTGCGGAGATGAAAAGCTTTAACGCAAATGAGCTCCTTCTTGCCTCTGCAATCCCAACTTTTTATTATTATCGAGTCGATGCATGCATTCCATTATTTTGTTTGATTTCAGAGTGAAACAATGTCAAACTAATAGAATTTTAGCTTACATGGAATTATAGCTTGCTTTCTGGAAAGAGTTGACAAACTTGGTCAAAGTTGGTTTATTTAAACTTCGTGTATTAAATACGACTGTATATGTACAATATTATTATATTTACACATGCATTATTCAAACTATCTATACGTAAGAATTATTAAAAGATATGCCAAGAAAGGCTTCGATTCAGCAACCAACTACCCCCATTTTCTTACCCTTTCTATGTGACGAAGTATCCTACACTGACCAAAAGAGAAGACATTCTTTTTATATCTCGAGAAGCCTTCAATTCTGAAGATGATCGTTCTCGCGCGCCACAGTGTTCAATTTCACGTCAAGAGACGGTTTACAGTAATCGCTCCTAAGCTGAAACTTATCAACCCTATAATACCGTTCGAGGCTTCCGAATGTAAGCCTGCACCTCGTTTGACAAATGAATCCCTTGGCACATCCGTCATCGTGGAATCACTTCTCAAAAGAGTTAGGCTCACACCAAAACGTCTTGAAAAGCGATAACCGTTGAAACTTGGACGCATTTCCACGATACGTGCTGTCACGGTGAATACTGCACAGAGCGCTACGGTTTTGTTAGGACGTACGCGCACGCCATCCATGCGTCAAACTCTTCTTTCAAACTTTTCACGTTATAGCAGAAAGCGTGGAAACATGTAGGATAGGACAGCACACATATACAAGGATACACAGATACAAGGATTCAAACACTATCATACTGATATACCCTCGATAAATTACATTATCTGGAATATAAAATATTCGTATAACTCTATTCAACTAAAATTCAAGACATGGAAGCGTTTATTAAAGAAAGCAAGTGATTTATACGACCTCTTCAAGGATACCAGCTCATACGAACGTATTTATTTTCCATGTTATCTTAATACTATCGCGTCACTATTCAGTTTCTCAATGATACGCCATGACAACATCGTTGAAAGGTTGATGGTCGTCATGGAGCCAGTTTCCATCTGAGAGCATCAGCTAGAATAGCCTTACCTAAGAATCCACTTTGGCAAATCCGGGACAAAACGTAATTTACGCTCGAGACGGAATAAAATGTCCGATTTTCATTCGCAGCGACTGCCGTCGCTTGTGAAATCTTCGGGATCAGTCGTATCCCGTTTCGCGATTGAATCGAGTCATCGCGCCATCGACGATCAATATGCAAACGTTCCAGTAATCTCGCGCATAAACGCCGCAGGCATCATCAGGCGGAGAAAGAGAGATGAGAACGGCATCGTCGAGGAAACTATTATTTTTCTCAGGAAAGTCGAACCGGTTTTCGAAAAAATAAGGAGACTCCACACTTTGAGGGATTTTTTCTTTTTTCTCGGGGTTAGTAAATAATTCATTTTTTTGTTAACATTTCTGTTGTTTACGGTCTTTAAAATATTTTCATCAAATTCTATCTGGAAATATTCTAAAAATTCTAAATTGCTAAAGTTATAACTTGAGCTTCCGTTGCATTTGTCTGAATCACCGATGGAGACGTTATTCATTAGTATCCATTTCCGTTAAATTATGCAGGACTTATACGTCGTAGAGACTTGCACAATCAACCTTGACGAAATAGTCGTAAACAGAAATATTGAAAGTATTTCTCCCAATACTCGAATAGCTTGCTGCGAGTTATTTATAACAGTGTTTTGATTTTGTCATCGTCGACGTAGAATGGTCCAGACTTGACCCTTGGGATTGAAATTTACATTTCTAAATTTAGAGAACCGTTCCCAGACAGACATTTGCGATGGAACACGTTTTCTGTAAACATCTCATTTGCAGTTTTAGTGCCACTTTGTCCTCGATAGAAGAAAAATATCATAGATACTATATTTCTCTTCATTTACTTTTTTCAAAATTATAATTATTCACCAGAATATCGTTTCATTCAAAACTATGGCTTTTTGTATTACAAGACACGTATCGTTCGTGCAGTTATCAAATTGAATTCATTTATTTTAACGTGAAATAGAATAAAATTTAAACGAAGAACAGAGAAATATCAATCCATTCGTGAAATAACAATTAAATATATGAAGCTGTATTTCATTATTGCAATTTTGGATTTCATTAAATTTCCCTTCATTTGTTTTTCTCTCGTTTTACCCAAAGATTTAATCGAATTACAAAAATCCTACAGAAACTGCAGTTATTTATCGCCAACCATCGAACACAAAGTCGCAAAAAATTGCGTATCGCACAGCGATACGCGCAGTTTTTGTGTACAGGAATAAGGGTGAATCGTTTTTTCTGGTTTAATGTCAATGTTAGCAAACACACGGCAAACAACTGAACAAACGCGCGGGGCATGAATTGTTCTTTCCGACCGATTTTATTTTTAGATATTCGTTATTTCGAAAACTGTGCAAATCGGGGGTTAGGTGTATTTGCATCTGAGAATCAGGTCGCTGGTGCGCGCGTGTTTCATCCCGGAAATTGACTTGGATTCATGCGTATGCAATAAAATCCGCTACCAATCTCCGCGTTCGGAAAAGCCGTCGGAAAAGGAGTTTCATTAACCGATAACGGGCGACGCGGGATCCCAGCGATCCCAGAACACCCTGTTTTTCATCGCGTTGCTTTCCAACCTCTGAATATTCATTTGAATTGGGCGGGCACAGTGGGGACAACCGTATTCTCTGTTATTCGATAAACATGTGAGAAACAAAACAGCATAACGAACGCGGCGGAATTTTCTGCGCCTCGATTAACCCATTTGCATCAGAAAATACGGAATATTCCATGCGCGATGTTGCGAGCCATGTGCGGATGTAAAATAATCCGCAACCGTAGAATTAACTGTATCACCGAGAGGGGAACTATTGCACCTTTTCTTTTAAATTGTTCTTTAACGAACTATGTATCTTGTTCTAAACGTATTTCTTACGATTCTGCAGGTAAAAGTGTGAAGGTGTAACGATTGATAACGTAACACCTTGCTCTCCCACAAAGAACATCGCCACATCCAAATTTAAAAGATCTAAAATACATATGTTGACCCTGTCTTGCCGTAACACCAACAAAATCCCATCTATTTAATTTAGAATCGAGCATTAGTGTAATTTCAGCGCGCTAGTCATTCGAATTATCGACGCAGAGTTTCAGAAAGGCCGACGTTGCCAATTAGTTTACGCTCGGTGATATGGCTAAGTTAAAACATTCTGCTTCTTGATGGAAACGAGTCAACTTGGAACACGAAATTTGAAGAGTTAAGCAATTAGCGCTACATTACGCGTGAGAGAAGATATAACTCGATCCGCAACAGCGAACTTTAGATCCAGACGGGGTAGTTAGTTAATACAAGGTTCTAAATAATTGCAGAGCCACCCACTCGTATCAGTTTATCTCTTATCGTGATATTTTACCCCTTAAGACCTACGCACGGAGTGAGAGGAAATAGTCTGCTGTCTGATTCTGGAAATATGTATTTTGAAGGAAACGATTCAATTTCTCCATGTAAAATAAATTCGATTAAACACAGAAAACATCAGAAAACACGCGAACGATCAAACGCGAGCTTGAAGCTCGTTAAAACTCGTCGCGTCGGTGTATTTTGTTTCAGCTAATGGCTAATTAATCCGTGAACCATCGCAATTAAGATATTACCGTGCGAACGGAACGATTCGTGAAAACGTCGCTGCTCTAACCTGTGACCTTTCGAGCGGGCAAGTGTAACCGCCAAAAAGAGTCGCTTTAATTCCATTATGAATGGAGGTCAAGGAAGACTCGTTTTGGCGGTCAGGAAACTGAAAAAAAAAAAAGAGAGATACGTGTGTGCAAACGGTGACGGTTCTAATGGAATTTAATCCTGCGAGAAAGTCAAACGAAGCCACCGACGAAAGTCAAACACGAGGACAGACATCCGTCCGCGAGTTACAGGGAAACACTCTTCTTCGTTTCCTGGAGCGGAGTTTCCACTTTGAGAGAAAAGAATCCTCTAATTAGTGTACTGTTCGTGACGGAACGGCTGCGCCACGATCCATCTCCTTCCTTTCAACTCGAATTAATCCCCACGAAATCGCTCTTCGCACGGTTCCCCATCTATCTATGTATCCGTATAGTCGAGGGAGTAAAGCCAAATTTTTGGCAGCAATTACGCCCTGGCCGCGTGCCCTAAAATGAATAAGTTCTGAAGACCTTGGAAGGAAAGGACGTGTACCCGCAGGTTTTATTTTCTCAACTTTCGACTACTTGGTTTGATACATTTTCAGAATGTCTCACTAAGAGATCCAGAGAAAAAAAGAACCAATTGTGTAACACCAACACTGTCCTGGATACATGCTCTAAAATAAACAAATGCGGTATTACTCTGAAAGTATCGTTATAGAAGGACGTACACTTGTTGACCTCGTCTCAAATTTTTATTTTCTCGAGTTTCGACTCCTTGAATCGACTCGTTCTCAGAGTGCGTAAATAAAACAAGTCAGAAAATAAGACCAATTACTCGAAAGCAACAACATGACCGCATGTCTTGATATGGACGAGATAGGTATCGCTCTGAAGGTCTTGAAACGAAAGGACGTACAGATGTAGTCCTTGTAACAAGATTTAAGTACATTTAGTTATTTACGTTTCAGTTCCTTACATTGAGTCATTTTCAGAGTGTGTGAATAGTGAAGAATTTACGTCTTTGATACAAAGAATTTACATATAGCTGCATTTTAATATTTCTATTTCAATTCATGTTTTAATCATTTTCTGAATCGAGAAGCATTATCCGCAAACTACAACTTCAAATAAAATTGATATTCTACCTATGTGTGCACTTGAGTGTCCAATAAATGAATGTTCGCATTACTAATAAAATATGAACACTCGCTAGATACATTTCCTAAAATTAATAATATTCTTCACACGAAAAGATATCCAGCCTAACGATGACTAAATCCTGACTTTTTCAGCTTCACGCTTAATTTAACATAATTTCCAAGGAAGCTGTTCAATTTTTCTCGACTATCGTCTCCGAGCCACCGGACTGGCTCTCGCCTAAGGGTAAATTCAGGCGACAAGCAGGATTTAAGACTATAATTAAGTTTAAATTAGGAGCTCGCTGGAATCAAGGCTGGAAATGATCGAGAACAGAAGCGGATTTAAGTAGGGGAAACGAAGAGTTGCCCGTGAAAGGCGGAATTGAATGGGAGTAATTCGAAACTAGGGGGGTGGACTCGAATGAAAGAACCGAGAAAAAAGAAAAGCGCCTTCCATCTGGCTCGCATTGTAAAGGTCCGGCTAAGGAATCATTTTCACCCCGAAGGGATCACAATGAAGACGCGCGAAAGAAGGCTGAAAGATGAGTAAACCAGGCCTGCTACCGTCTACTGAAAGCTCGATCGAAAGGCTGCGACCCATTTAAGGGATTCGTTGCCGACGCTTTTATGCCCGGAGTCTCGTTATTTCTGTGCATCTGCTGAACTTTGTCTGACACCTTCTTCTTCGCTCGTTGGAAAAATCTTATCGCGTGGAAACCAACAGAGGCGCTTAATGAATCGTACCGAAAATTCTTGGCCTCGTTGAGATGGTAAGAAGCACTCCCTTTTTCGGGGCGTGGGCGATAATTCGTTTTCGAGATGAATGGAATGGCAGCAACGAGACAAGCAAAGATATTTGAATGCAGAGTTAAAAAAAAAAATACCTGATCGAGACTTGCGCGCATATAAATTTTAATTTACCTATGTATGTCTACATATATAAATAAAAATTTACCCACGTACGTAGGTGTTCGTAAATTTTAATTTACCTACGAGTCCCCTCGTAATGTGTACATTAAAAACAATTGCACTAAACGAAACAACTTTTTGCGTGGAATATTCTTCTTCCATTAAAAAAAAAGCTTCTTTAAAAGAACCATACAGAAAGTTATACGCCTTATTCAACGCAAACAGTGAACCGAAAAAATACCGCACCCCTGTCCGTCCACGCGGGTAAATACTCAACAATTCGCGAGATATTCAACTGCAACATTTTTTACAAACTGATGCGTTCGAGTATCTCTCTACGTTTTTATTCCACGCTGAAACTCCACTCCCGTTCGGAAGTGCGCGTCGAAATTTTCGAAATTGTTCGAGTAACGAACGAACACAGCAGACTACTCGCCAGGGAAATTTAGAATTAGGCAAAAATGATTCGATTAACCAGTATCCGACGAATCGCGTATTTTTGTGGTCAAACTTGCCGCCTAGGATTTATCGATTTGTAAGTGTGACGAAGTTGGGTTTGAAAAATTTAAATATTTATTTGTAGGTCTCTCGTAACCGCAGGTTCATACATATTCACGATACATATTCATTTTTGGAATAACTCTATCTTAAATTTACCGGTGGGGCCCGAAATAGAAAGGTCGGAGACGTTCTAAATATACTCCTCGCGAGGACCATAAATACCTCTGAATTTATTTACTGCAAAAAAGAAAACAAGGAATTCCTAGAATTATTAATGAGCACAATCAGAGATCCAACTCGAAGCGTAGAGGCGTTCTAACTTTATATTTGTGTTTCCAAGACTTCAGAATCAAAGGCTCCCTATTGTAATATGTAATCCGTCCCAGATATTTTCACCCTTTGACGCGTTACACAGTCTGTACGTCATCCGAGCCCTGCGTCAACGTAACTCTGCGTCAATGAATGCGAATCACGCGTCGAAGCACAATTTCCGAAAACCTTGCCCTGCCTAACCACCCTCGATCCACGCCTAAATGGTACTTCGTAGCTGGTAGCTGCAACGATGCAGGATCCATACAGGATCCATATTAGGTAGTCTTCAAAAACAATTTTATTACATTTCAATTTTTATTGTCATTCATCTATTCACTTGCTTCGACGACCATATATATCGTAGCAAAATAATTAACTGCAACCTTGGTCAATCACTCCATATCGTTTTATTCAAACTTCCTCGAGGGTAAGTGAGTGAGGCTAATTCGAGCTGATCGATACCCTTAATTCTAACCATCCTTCCAAGTTCAAAAGCGTGATATCAATACCTAACAATCAGCAGTTCTTCCGTGAAACAAGACGAATACAATGGAGGCTATAGGAAATCGATCATTATCGGACACTCGTCGTTGGATTCACACTATCCGTCAGCCAATCGCTCGTCTTTCGTTCGTTGAAGCAATTTTTTGTTAAATTTTTCACCAGAGTACTACTCCCATTGTCTGTCACCGTTCCAACGCGACTGCCGGTCCCTTTGATGAATGTTTTATGAACTGTGGACGCACGGTAACTCGACGCACGGTGTGAATCAGCCTTAATTCACGACGACAGCGATACACGGTGCACGCGAAAACCAACGCTGAAATAAACTCGCGACCCATACCTGCCGGTCACGGAACGAAATCCATCGCAGGCAAGAATGCCAGTCGTATACAACTCGTCAAATTTTCACCGCATCGAGATGGTGTCTGCCCCAATTTTAAATGTAAATGCGAATACGTTGAACTCCATTGTTGCCAGAAGTGGAGAGAAATAAAGGCTTGACGATGGAGGCTTTAGGATTTTGGTTTTTTAATAACAAAATACGTCAACGTAGTCGCGGTAGACACTTGAATGATATATTCCATGTTTGACCGTCCTTGACCCACGATCGCTTTTTCAGAGAATTCGAATAGAGTTTGGAGGAACAAGTTCCGAGTAAATTTCAAGACACCCGAAGTTCCGAGAATTTACTAATACCTTGCAGAAACTCGGTCCACGCGATAGGAGACATTTACATGACACGAATTCGTGGTATCCGACTGCTTAAAATTCTCCTATCGAGAAGCAGCATTTTATTTACAGATACAGAAAAAATATGAATTTCATCATACGCGATGCAAACAGAGCCAACACGGAAAAGCCATCAGTTTTAATGAAGAACTATCGTGGAAACTTTTTGTATTTTCTTAAATAATACTCATGAAAATAATAACGATGTTCATTAATTTAAAAATACAAGTAGTCGGTACTATTTTAATATACACACCGGAGAACCTTAACCATAAATATTAAATAAGAATTCACAAAGTTTAATATTTTCCCTTTGGGTTTGCTTAATAATTAAAAATACAATTACTCGAACCTCCGTAAACCTCGTGTTGATACATCCAAATTAAAAAATTGCTAAATAATCTAAAAGCAATTGTCGAATGTCTTTGAAACTTTCAAGCGTAATAGAAGATAAATAATGCCCAAGTTAATTTCACCGTGAAAATTAATGGTGCACTGCGCCGATCGAACGAAACTGGTAGCAAGTTTTCGCTGCGAGACTCGAAACATTCGCTGATATTCAAATGAAATTGTCACCGGGATACGCTTTGTAAATTGACACATGACAATTTATGCAAATTTATTCGGGTTTGCTCGTGGCATGTACACTTGCATGGCGCTCATGGCGGTGTAAGTTTCGCAGCTTCGAGAAACTGTACCAGCCGTGTAAAATATAGCCACGCTGACTGTTCCATGTACGTGAAGAACTAACTAGAAACGTAGCTTCTCTTTCTTACTAAAATACATTTATTTCAAGTATCGTTAGCAAACATCGACGATATGCATAATTCATTTGGACGTTGAAGCAACTGTAAATATAAACTTGTCTCGTTAGGCTGTTTATGTCTCGACTACCTGATACTTTGGACTTCTATGGAACATTAATGAGGAAATAATTACTGAACTATAAAATTGTAACGATACGACGTATCTGCTTGTGTAGTTCTGTCTTGTGTAGAGAAGAGTAGAAAATAAATAAACATATGTTAGCTTTGTATAAATTAACTTGATTTTATTTTAATGTGATGACATGAAAAACATTTCTCATTTAAACTACAGGACAGTAGAGATTTGTAGAGTTTTTTTCTCAAAATAGTGAGACTGAAACGTGCATAAATTAAAAGTGCCATCACTGTTCTTTCTCTTCCTCGGTTGTTAATTCAAACCAACACTGTAACAGTTAATAATTTCATAGATAATAACGAGAAGCACATAAAAGTACTAAAAATCGATGTAATACGCTAAGAAATTTTGTAGCTTAGAATTACCAATTACAAAATTACAAAATTATGCGCTACAAATGCCACGAACAAGGAACAAGGAATTTTGCTCGACAAGGGTATATCTCGATAAAATAATTGAAACAAATGACACATTCAAAAACGATCGTTGTTAAAACACTTTAAAAAGACTCACTTGAAACTCAATCCATGGACTTTTAAGGATTCCGGGGAGGACGTCTTGCATCGGAGACAACTGAGCCAGGGTATGCATTCGATAAACATTTTCGCAGAAGTTGCAACCGTTATCAGATGATACGAAACGTGACCGCAATGATCGCAGATGCGCTGTGCACTTTCCTTTCTCGATCACCTTCCCAGGTACAATTTCACTGATAGTTATGCCACTGTTATTCACGATTTTATCCAACTATTATATCATCGGCACAATAACCTACTATTTGAAATTACTACAGTTGCACGGCACAGTTCTCTTTTAAGAATTCTTCCACGAATTCTTTTTCACTGAAACGGTCATCCGTTCGTCACGAACTGAACGAGGAATAACATTTTGCAAATTTGTTTCACACGTTGTAGCGAAAGCAGCGCCATCGGCGATGTTCACTCATTGTTTCCAGGTATATTATTTAGGGGATTAATGTTTGAAGATCGTGACATACCGATTAACGAACAGAATACTCGAATTTTAGCTAATGAATGCAAAGCAAGAACGACCAAGTACGTAAATTAACAGGTCGCGATAACGAGAACGATAGAAGTGGAAAAGTAATGTAAATTATTGCGGTATGAGCGCGACATTCGACCAAGGACAAATGCCTGACACGCCTATTTCGTCTTTCAAAATGTTTTGAAGTCTGCGGTCCCAAGTACGCTGACTGGATTCGGGTACGTAAACAAACCATTTGTTTTGGAAGGAAGACTCTGACCTACTTCTTGTACGTCGCTCAACTTGGACGTTCGTTTGGCTTCCACTTAAATACTTAATAGCTCCAATATGCAACGAGATTGGAATATATTTTACTTTGTTTGCTCTTGTTTGTGTCAATGATAAATGAAATTGTGTTGGAGTAGTTCTATTATATTTTACGTATTATATATTTATTATTGTACTGTGTATTTTATGAATAATATTACTACGAGACCTACAATTATTTCAATGTACAAAAAATTGAGTAACGATGACAGAAGAGGTATGAAATTTCAAATACGCGAGCAAAAACTCACGATGTAATAAGCTGAGTTGCTTTATACTGCCAAATACAATACTGTAATATAATGAACTTTTTATAATGGATTTCAATGGTTTCACTGAAGCAATTAACCCTCTGATTAACCAACAATTGAATCAAATTATGTAATGCCAATCTGATTACAATTTAACCCCTGGAAGCGATAACTAAATTAATATCGTGTTCTGTGTGCAAAATGAAGGATAATATAAATATTTAGTGCGTACAACGTGCGATGAACAGTTACACGTATTTCATCATTTAGCGTCGCTTAAGTGCTTTTTATGTTAATAAACTTGGACGATCGATGCTTGATTAAATACTGTTTGTGTAATAGCTGTTACATAGAAATGTGAAATAATGAATAAAACAAAATATGAACGAAACAAAACCGAATGCTTTTCGCGTTATTTACGAATTCGAGATTGAAATTATAGATCAAGGTGATTAATCGATCGGAATAGAACGAAGTACGGAAAAAGCAATGGATATCGCAGTAAAAGCAAACTGAATGAAGCGTCCATGAACGCAGATTTGTTACGGTTGAATTAATACGTTGCGTGACACATAACACAGAATTATGCGGCCGGCAGGCCGCAATTATGCATTGCAACAGATAACAGCAATGTGACGTCGACTCAATTTCTACATCGATAACCAAGATTTCGTCCAAATAATTAATTTTCTACGACTAACGACGATTAGCTTTTATGCACCATGTTTAATTAATATTTTAATAAAAAATTATTAAAATAATATTTTAATAAAATCGGAGTGCTATGGGATACATCTGATTCGTTTATGTTAAATAAAAATGTACACGAGTACTATTAAAGGTGAGAAACAGATATAATTTTTAGAAAAAAAAAAAATTCTAATGCTCCTTTTAGAAAATCCCTTGTAACTCCATTTTATAGCTCAGATTGGAATTTCCATCGAACGAGTAACAAATAAAAATGTGTTTCTCTTGTTCGTAGCAAGTTTTAAAGCAGTTAGCGTTTGTTTCTTCAAAGAATGAAGTGATGTATTCCCATCTAACAATCAATTCGAAATTGAATTGCTTTAACGTGATTGCAGAACACGAAACTAAATATCAACGATGGTTCGGAGCACATACTGACTCTGGAATTGCGACAAATTGCGAGATTGGAAGAATCGATTTCTAACAGCCCAGCAAAACGACAAAAACTTTCGACCATTTGACGCGCGTCCACTTGAGTGATGAACCCAATCTAGATACACGTTTCGTACCATACGAGTAAAAAATTACAGTCTCAAATATTTATTTCAATTCACTTAAAACCATAGAAAACCATTTGTAACTGTTTTTATATTTTATACTTTAAATATCTCCTAATACATAAAGTATAATTATTTTCTAGAAGTCATTCCACGCGAACAAGAATAAGAAACGAATCAATTTATCATCACTTTCAATGTGCTTCTTGTAACGCAAATTTGACATGTATATCCCTCGCAAATGTATCCTTTTACTGTACGCAAAGTAAACACAATGCAGTCTATTAAACGCAGGGTAAACAGAAATTTGACCAGAGAGTAGAAATTAAACTGTCCAAAGTGCAACGTTTAAGCGTATTTTGTAACCGGTACGTCCGAATAAACAGATTTAAAGGAGCTTGGAAAGGTTTTAGGAACAAATGAATTTAATGGTATTTGTAGATATTAATTTGGCCACCATTGTTCTATATTTCATGTATATGAGACAATCTCGCTGCACAAAGGTGAGTTTATTCACTTTGTCGAGTATTAACGATATAGATATCCGTTGCCAAGTGGACACAAATTCAATTACAATACAAATTCAATTAGACTGTAAACCTGTAGGGTCGTTCTCTTCGAACCGATTTTGCGCATCGATACGTTCCAATTATGTAAAATGCAATTTCTCGATGTAAGGCTAGCGGAGTAATTTTCATCCAAAGAATGTATTCTGTAATCATCTCTATTCTCCACCTTTTAAGAACTTGGAATATCTTCAGCAAAAGAAATCTTCGAAAGGTAACAAACAACGACAAAATTACGCTCGAGTGAAAACGACGAGGGCAGCAATTTTAAGTGAACAGAAACCTATCAATCCTGCCAGTGTTGAATTATTAATCGTATTACTCCTGGTCATGTCACACGGAACACAGTTTGGGAAACGCTGGAGTACAAAGTGAATTGAATTTGACGCCTACTCTCCAATATTCTTCCTACTCGCGAACAATTAATAAATCACCACCGTTTCAGAAAGCGCACTCGAGGGTTCTCGATCGCTCGCGATCGATCGCTGGAGATACACGGTCCACGAATCGGTACCGCGAGCCGTACTGCGTTTGAAGCCTTCAGAAGGAACACTATAGCGCTTTTCGTCTTTCTTTCTCGTTTGTTGTCTCTCACCGGTTCTCCCTCTCCTTCGCTGAGCCGTGTAACGCTTCGAAGTGCCGGCGACATTTTTCTAGTTTTGCTTACGGTGTCCAGTATTTCAAAACAGACTTTTACAAAATGGAAATCATTCGAGCAAAATTCTACTGCGTTTGAAAGGTCTTCGATTCTTTCAATCCTTGACGACAACAGATAACAGACTTTGAAAAAAGTGTTTATATAATTATTAGAATGTTCCTTTAAAACAAAAAATCTTCTACTTTCGCATTTAGGTATCCTCAAATAAAAAAAGAAATAGACAAATTTTTAAACGATCAAATCGAAGAAAACGTCCTGTAGATTCATCGTTTCGTCAGCCAACCACCTAAATATTATAATATTCTCATTATATTAACTACAAAATAAAAATGAAAATAGAATACTACCGACGAATACTAAGGGTAATATTAAGAAGCAGTTAGAAGCGACTGAAGGACTAGAGAACAAGTAGAAACTCCAGATGTCTAAATAAGCATAAATGTTAGAACAGATGTCTTCCACTTGTACATTCATTTTCATGGAAAATAACATTGAAACTTAGTCGCGTCACCTGTACTTGTATTCAATAGGACGTAATAGAATTATTGATATCATTATAGTCACTAGTTGACTCATAAGTTAAAATAGACGGATCAAAGGTATCTACTTTTATCAAATTCTATTATTTAATTAAGATAATATAGCGATTGTATATAGAAGAAATTGCCGTAGCGAACTGTAGAGAAACTTTCAAAATAAGATTTCTCGAACCCTTTCAATAAGTTCTCTTCAGCCTTCGACCTTCGATTTGTTTTCTACGAATATATAGTATGCAGCAGTGATGATTAAATCTTCGTGTGTTTCAATATCTCTGCTTTCAGATAAATTTAACTCAGCGTGAAATTATCGTTCCCCTAATCGCCAAAATAAACAAGTCGCTGAACGTGCGTAATTTATGAAAAATTAGCAAACTTATCCGTAAAAATCTCCACGAACTCTCTTTTTCACCTAATAAAGACTCGTCCCATAAACAAGTTTATTTCGACACAAAATTTATACCCCGACGGTTCTCAAGTGCGTCAACTCTTCTAATAGCATGATTACGAATGATCGAGATCATTTGCCATAGATAGTCGTGATCGCGTGATCACCAGCTATGGCCTTCAAAGTATCGATGCAAGATCCAAGACATTTTCTTAAGTGTAATCATAGGGAGTCAAGAAAAAATACTGGAAAAACAAAGAAATTATGGCAATTAAAACTGGCGAAGGAGTTTGCTAATCGTTCAGGTATTTCTTTTCTTATGCAAGCTTTTTTTAAAATGTGAACGCATGATTTCATCAGAAAATAATATAGAAGATGGTGTAAATATTTTTATTTATTACTGTATTTATTACAGTAGAAATTCAAAATAAACCCAAAACTACCTGACTACCACGAGAACCGATATTTTTTTGTTTGTTTATTAATTTAACCTTTGAAACCTTTTACAAAGTTTACATGTCAAAGTTGACATTCACATTTTGAGTCACTAACAATTCCTATACGCGAGAGTGATTTCGGTAGATTGTATTTATTGTTATCCATTTCGGGATTGGCTATCTTGTGCTTATCAGAGCAAAATAAGCACAGGAGCAGGTACAATACCAGTGGAGTAGACAATATTCTTAAACGCGAGGTAGATTACAACGCTACAAGATGAACGTTCTCCGAAAGGGTGCAGTTGTTCGCATCAACGTCCAACGATGGATGAGATTACCTTAAAATGGAGCAACGCTTTCAGGAATTTATACCTTCATCAAGGATAATCGATTCGCCAGGACCGTATCTCGCGCGTAAACTAGGTGAACCCTGGCGCCGAATAACAACACCATCAAGAGAACGTTTCCTGAAACTGACCCAGCAGAGAATATACACCGATAATCTTCCTAATTGCCTTAGCCGTCCAAGGTTGTTTCAAGTAAATTACGAGATCTCGAGAAGTCACACGAAGGAAAAGAGGATTAACGGTGCCCGACAAGAAATTGCGGAAATGTCGATATTTCGTCCAACTTTCTTATCCGGGCGAACGTTCTACGAATGCAGATGAAAAGATTTCTCCGTTTACTAACGACTGGGTGCGATTCTGATGGAACGGAAATTTTTCTTGGAAAATCACACGGTAAACACAATTATGGAAAATCGTATTCAATCTGTGATTCCTGTCGTTGATTGCGTCAGAAGAGATCCGAATAATTAACATACATATTTAGACTGACTAGATGAAACAGCAAAACAAAGAGTTTTTCAAATATTAGTACAGATTTGAATATTATACGAAAATGAATTTAATGTGTATACAACAAATGCTTTCAAATATTGACTATTTTTCCAAATATTCGGAATTTATGTATGATGATATCACATCAAACAGTCGTAACTGCATTTGTTCTCCACCTTGTCGTTGATAAGGGATTCATTCCAAGATCCCTCGTTGCAAGAAATTTCCACGATTATAGAAACTTGTCATTTCCTTATCAACTATGGAATACTACCACTCCAAAACATATTAATTTATGCTATTACACAGCCAAGGTGACTGGTTGCAAAAAGTTCCATGGTTATGCGATTTGTTAGACCAAATATACCCTCGATAGCGATCGTTAATTAACTTGCTGATTATCTAACTTTCAGTTGCAAATCAGCTCGTCCCATTCTTTTTCTAATTTCCTTAATTAACGATATTCAGCGACGTCACTATAAAATCACCATTTTAAACAGGCATGTTTGCCAAACCCCATTTAATTTCGAACGCATGAATATGTATGCACGTTAACGCGCCATTCGCTTTCGTTTGGTGCTTACTAGATTCTTTTGCAATCTCAGCACGTAATAAAAGGACAATGCGTGAACACTACCAAAGCTCTGCAACGTTTCGCGAATTATTTTATCTTAAACCTTTCAATTTTTAGACTTCGGTCACCTTTGATATCTGGAAATATTACACGTTATATTGCGAGGAATTATACAGAAATTAATATACGAGAAATATTATGTTTCTTACTAACTAGACCCTCAGCAACATTCCTCGAATCCTTTCGCAAGGGGTACACAGCGGATTACGAAAATTAAACCAAGGGATTGCGGCGTGGAGTTGAATCAACGTGCTTTCGGAGACTCGCTGGATAAATAGAAATATATAAATGCTTGAATGTCCCACTTTAATTTCTACAAGAGAAACGTAATCGTGCCTCGCAAGGGATTACAACGCCCAAGCATGAATTCTGAACGCGATCGCTAATCGATGGTAATGGAGAGCGGGTTTTTCACGGAAGGGCGATAAATTATAGCGAATGCCCCAGCTTTTTACCGTGCTCGATCGCGACGCTCTGCATTTTACAGAGTCAGCTCCAAGGATTCGCCGATACCGCGAGGCAAATGCGAGCAAATGGTCGAGAGCCACGTATCGGCGATCGGAAAGCGGAACTTTCTGGTAAATGTGTAATGCGAATGCCTGAAAGGACTCTTGCTGTCGTTTTCTAACCCAGCCATAGCAATTCTGAAGACCATCGCGAATGGAGCCAAAGTATCCTTTCCACAAATTCGCGCACTGCACTTTAAACACATCGATTGCTACGGAGAACCACGTTTAAAGCCACAATGGGCAATTCTTTAAAGTCTGCAAGTTCTGTTCGTCTTAGAGTTCGTCTCACTCATCGTATTAACTTTGATATAATGCATTATAATATTTAGTGATTAATTAATAATAACATTATAGGAATATATGTGTATATCTACGTTGTATTACTACGTCCATACATACAAAAAGGATCGAATAAAAAGAAGAAATATTGCAAGTGTATTTATCGCAATTATAAAGTCATTTAAGAAGCTTTTACTCCGCGCATTGCAAGTATCGATAAGCGCCATTTCCTTTGAAGAAAGTTTCCTTCGCCCTGAAACTTTAGCTTCCTGTCTTTAATTTAAACGGTTTCCTTGCGTGCGGTATAAATGGAAAAGCTAACTTTTTCAACGAGGAACGTACGTATTATACACCCCTTCTTCCTACAAAAATATAATTAGAACAGTTAGCTGCAAACTCTGTCGTTTCACCTCGACGCAGCTTTTTTATCGCGGTTTCTGCATTTTAATCGAACAAATTCGATATGGTCCGTCCGCGATCGGTAACATACATTCTTTTAAGATTATCGCAGTTCGTCTATATAACACCACCAGAACTCGCTCATATTTTCACTTCAGCAAAAATCGCCAAGAAACGGTCGAGCTGTGTTAGCAAGATATCCTACATATATTTTGGCGTAAGATCATGCTCAGCAGTCCGTAGATATAATTCCGTTGCGGTTCGCTTCTCAAAAGAATTCGAGGATCGCTGGAAAATTCCAAACGCGGATAAAGTCCGAAGGATGGAGGATATTTTCAATATTTCCGCCGAAAATTCTACCTCGTCCGGCGTATCTATGCTCTTCTGGCATTATAAAGTCATTCGAGTGGCTGATCCTCTAATTATTTTCAGCTGTGCGTTGCGATTCTATTCTGCGCCTCGGAGCAGATCGACGAACGTCGTTTTTCTTCGAACGAGACTTTCTTTCTCCCTGAAACTTCGTCTTTTTGTATTTAATTTAACCGGCTTCCTGGCGTCCAGAATGAATGAAAAAGTTAACTTCTCGGACGTGGAACGGTATTATAAATACGTAATACCCACCGCGGCAACGCCTACGGAGCTTTGTGTTCGAATTCGTTTAAATGCTCCTTGAAAGGGTCGTGTTTTAATTCGGTTGAAACACGAACTCCGTTAGAAAAAATACAAGGGACGAGGAAGAAAGTATAAAATAACGAAGAAAGTATAACGTGGTTTGGATGAAAGGACTGAAAGAAACACGGGTATAAATGGAAGAAGCGGCAAAAGAAGGAATAGTCCTCAAGAACACCTCCTTCGTGGTTGGAATCGAAAACGGAGCGAACCAGATCCGAACGGGAACGACTCGGATAAAATAAAACGCTGTAACGCGTGGAATCGGCTAAAGTGTCACTGGGAACTTCGCTACTCGGTTCCCGGCGCGCCAGGTGAAATTTAATTGACAACTCCGAGCCATAGGGTCTCAATGTTTCGCGTCTAACAATAAACATCGGTTACTACGGCAACGTTGGTACCGTAACGCTCAGCCGAGCAACGAAACGAACTCCGTGAAAATAAACAGCGTTCTTTATCGAGAAACCAGAGAAAAAGCAACGGTAAGGAACGTTACGTAAACAGTTACAGTCCAGAGTAACCAGTAAAGTGGAACTTCCATCACTCGAAACAATAGGACCATTCCCCACTAAATGGGGCAGCATCTCAGATTTTCTACAAATTTCAGCGTAGTGCAGTTATATTGAAACGTATTTCAAAGGATTTTTCAAAATTTCTAGTTATTCAAGCGTACAATCCCTTTTTGTAATATCGCACAGCATAAATAAAAAAAAAAAACAACCAATGCACAGGAAGAATCCGCATAACGGAACGATATAACTCGAAATCGAAGTTCATTTCACGTAGACCCGCGAACTCTTCCGCACTGTACCAAAGTACTTGACATTTGTACTCGCCGCACGAAAAGTTCATTTACGTCCATCATTCGTGAAGTTGATTCACCTTTACATTCGCATGCGTGGTTCGCGCGGTACGTACGCGTGCACGGTCGATTTCGTACCGAATTATTATAATCGGGCTTCGATCGTTGGAAGCATCTCTCGATGAAGGAAGGAACTATTTCGCGAGGACGAATAATGAAATATTTTAATCTGCGAGTACTGATATTTATTTAACGAGAAATCAATTCACTCGTCATACGAAGCTATATATACGGCGCTTTGTTTCGATTAAAATATGTATTTAAATGTTCGAAAAAAATTCTTAATAACTGCGTGTACGCCCTTTAAGTACCATCAGGTGAATGGCTAACTCGCCGTGAAGAAAGGTGTTCTCTGGCAGCTATAGCAAGAAAAAAATTAAGTATACAGGAGAAAAGAGCTACACACGATTATCCATGAAAAAAATGTTCGTCCTCACCCTTCGTTATCCTCTTCCCGCTCCGTTTCTTCTTTATTTTCCTCGTCCGCCATGCTTTCGCCGATATTTTCTTGTCTACCGATTGCGAAGAAAGGGCTACTCGCCCGAGGGTAGCATTACCATCCCAACGAAACGTCTATCCCCCCGTTTGCGATGGTTTTAACCGACTATGAGCCACGATAGAACAAACGACGAAGAATGCGCGATCGAGAGTACTTCACAGACTGGTCTCACTATCAAATTTTGCTCAACTGGCTCGCTCGAAGTAGCCCAAGGCATCGTTAACTGTTACGGCTTCTGAAATCCCGCAAGCACCCAATTCTATTTTGTATAATGCCATAATGCCATTAGGGGCTATCCTATATCACGGTACTTTCCGCATGCGGTATGTTACAAACGGAGAACGCTCGTGGGAAACGATCGTTCGACAGAGAAAAGTAAAGACCGAGGTGAGAGACCGAATGGAATTTTAAAAAATTCTTCTTTTTCATTTTTGGTAAGTACGACGCTAAGTTACGTACTCGAGTTGTCAGTATAGGAGTTATTATTCAGAACAATGTACGTTAGGCGACATCCAAAAATATTTTCTGGAAAAAATGTAGAAATATTGAACTCGAACAGAGATAAAACCAAAATTCTAAGAAACGGGACGCCAAATATAAAAATATTGCGGTTGATATTGCAGTCAGGGAAGAAATTTTACTACTAGAACTGAACGTAGAGAATATATTCCGAAACAAGCATATGATGTGAACACGCTAAATGTAAATATACTGATAATGCGATTATACTGCGCTAAATACACTGAATACATATACGAGCTGCGGCTGATGCAATCTAAACCTCCTGGTCTGCTCTACATTATAATATACATCAACTTTAACATTGTTTTCTAGTTCAAAATAATGAATTTCTTAAGAAAATTAATGTTTCATACCAACAATTGATCCTTTGCACTACAAATAACTTAACATGATGCAACACAGTGGATCATAAAAGAAACGTTGCACATAAATGTACACAATATATTTAAAATTTGTAATTCCTTGAAGGAAACCATAAACCAGGATCGATACAAAAATTGAATTCACTTTCTGGTAATGAGTCCCGTACGAGTGCTATTAACGTCGATTCACGGACGAGAAATGAAGATGATAAAACAAAGAGGATTCCGTCGAAAGACGGGCTTCCTTTGAAATGAACTGACATTTTAATCCTGCTCATATAGGAGCGTTAAAGGGATCCCTACGACATTTCAATATACGTCACACGTTACAAAATTATTATACGTATAGCAGAAGATTGAATCCTGCATTCATTAGACTGTGAAAGGTACTCGGTAAGTGGTTACGCAACTTTCTAGACGCAACGACTGCAATTATATACTAAAAGTGCGAGAATCGAAAGCGTATCGAAGGATAACTAGATGTCCATTGAAATTTCGTTGAAGCACACTCAAAATTGGACAGAATTTGATACATATGAGATATTTAGGGGATGATGTAATTTTGGATCGTCACACGTGTAAGATGACAGTAACCACGTAATCTCACTTTCATTTCCGTCCAGCCTTAACTGTAAAGATTGTGTATTCCTACATGATTATATCGAGCTTCAAACTTAGCACGTACACGTCTGGCTATGAACAGAAACGTGCGAGCAGTTCATATTCCTCTCGCGAACGCATCGTGCTGCAGGAATACTGAAAGTCCTTATCGTACAATGCACAGAACAAAAAGTGACTAATTACTCGAAATACAAGTTAACTAAATAACGGTAATAGAATGGAGTTGGAGTTTCCAGAGCAGAACACATATTTACTGTGATTAAGATGACAATAGCATAACTAAAATCGAAACTAATTTTCTCTGTCGATGATACGAAACTTCAACATCAAAGTGGCGTATCCATGTAACTTGCATTTCCGACCACTTTATACCAAGAAAATCGAAGCATTATAGAGAGCCTCGGACCTAACAAGACCCAATCGATCCCTTATCAATTCTCTTGAATCGTAGGCCAGTAAGATCGCGTAGGACGACTCCTAGATTGTTAGTAACCGAGGTATTGACTCGTGGGCGAAGTCGTGTGGGTTGACTTCAAGCGTAGGTTGTCAATATAGAGGGTTTATTAAGTCCTGAATAAACGAGATCATGTCGCGCCACTCTTAGATTGCAGGTATCGAGTGTATTGAGTCCTGGCTGAGAGTCAGCTGGCTTCTATAAAACAAGAACGTGCAGAGAAATCCGTGAAGTTGAAGCTAATAGAACTGGCTGCTTTCAAATTCGATCTTCTCGGCAGAAGAAGCTCCTTATTAAAAAAAAAAAGGATATTTCACATTCCTTATTCATTTTTGTAAAGTTTCTTAAAGTAGACTCGATTAATCTCACCCACTAGAACAGAATTACATACCACTACACTGAGTCAGCAGAAGCTCCAGTAATCCATCTATGTCTTATCTAGACGTGACGTAAACTTATGCAGAATCTCACGTCAAAGGTAGCACTAAATGAATTCTTGGAACTGGCACTGAATCTGCGCAGACTTCACCGTCACAGCTTATGACGGTTCCAGAGAACTCTAGATTAGGTAAAACCAATCTAGACTGCTACTATTGACAACATGGTCCAGATCAATTATGATCCGGCTGTGGTGGATCTATCGCTCTATCTCATCGAGATCAAAACAATCTGTACAGATGAACACTCTGAATAATTCTATATTTATAACTAAATAATTAATTCCTTCGTCGAATAGTTTGATTGGAGTCATTGCATTTGTTTCGCGTATTTATTGCCCAAACATTTGTTAAAATAGCCAGCCTGCTATTAAAATATGATTCTTGATTTTTTTGTGTAAACTTTAAGAACTATGTAGAGAAAAATAAGCTGACGTAATTTATTGAAATTATAGTTAATTTGTGACATAAAAAGGTTTTGGAAACGCAGTGGCTCCTAACATTTTCAAAGATAATAAACAATCCAAAGTAACCTGCTGTGTCTGATAGGATGTTTCTAAATCCAACATCGATTATGCAACGTTAATTTAAGCCACATGAATCTGAATACTGTCGTTTAATAGCGAAGATTTCAAATGTTTCCATTTGAATCGCCCATGATCCTATATAGGTTAATGGATGTACGATCGGATCGATCTAATTCATAGGGCAGCAGTGTGAATTATGCAAGATGTGTTATGGGATTGATTTTCAATGACTGAGTGAATCAATACAGCTTTGTCGAAGTTTATGTACATTATGTTGGATGTCCGTAGAGCTGCGTGAATTGTACATTGTACTGTCAAATCGAATCTGTTTCGAATACGTTTAGAAGAGCGAAACAATGCCTATGAATTATGCAGAACTAATTTAATATTACATTGGTACGGATTACACATTTTCAAATTGAACAGGTATAAATCCTGATAAAAATTTTACGTCGATTAAACTATTTTTAGTTTAAGTTATTTTTAGTTATCTCCATTATTCTTTAGAAAATTTTTCATTCGTTTTGGGATTGAATTAATTAACTTTCCGAAGGTAATATGCTAGATATCGATAAAAGTGTTCGGCACAAGTGCTCGCAAGAAGATGGACTAGGAAGTACTACAAACGAGCCATTCTGTAAAACAATGACAAACAATATGCACTCCCATTTGAGATGGAGATGGTTCAAACAAAATATTTTTAATTGCTCTTATAAGAGCGAGTGTTCTCAGGCGTTTGTACAGAATATTATACGATGCCAAAGACAAGAGATCTCGATATGTATAGAGTATGCATTTCCTTGTTCGCAGCGTGCGTGACACTCTTACCTACGGGAATGCACTTCGCTGACTTCGGCTTTGTGTATTCCCCTGGCGCAGCCTGAATGGCGTCTATTGTGAAAATGTAACGAAGCATCGCCTAAGCGACTTCTGATGTTCCATAGACAACTGATCCATTCTTGTTTAATTTCCTGGGTGAAAAGCAGCGTCGATATCATTGCCAGTCTCACTTTCGACGATCGATGATGTGAAAAGGTCCTTTCAATCGGTGTTAATAGAGGAAGCGTGTTTCTTATTCCAATAATGATTTATTCGGTGGAACAATTTCTATCTCGATACGTGTTCTCTATTTTGATACGAAGAGTATCGATATTTGATTGCTTTTTTATTTTTTATCTCAAGCATCGTAGCGTGGAGTTTAAAATAAACGATCTGCCCGTTCGAACGGCTTAAGTCGATATGAAAGTATATTCAAAACGAATGAAGTAGAGAATAGTTCTATAGCATGTCTATAAGAGACGAGTGTACGAAAACTGCGAACGTAAGAGCATCCTAGAGAATAATCTGTGATAAAAGCTTCCATCTCGACTCAAACTGAAAAGCAGGGGTTCACAAGCGTCGATATAAATTCATATACACAGCGAAGTACACAGCCAAAGAATATACTTTCATCTCAAGTAAGAAAGGAGCACGATACGGGAGCGATATGAATGGAAAGAATGCACAGAAGGAAACAGAACACAATTCGTGAAGTATATAACAAAGTGCATACGTTCAAAAATATCCTTGAATTGGATACGAAAGTCGCAATTGAAAGTTCGCGAAGAATGCACGAGCCCCTTCATTCATGAGTGCTCTAAAATTAAATACTCGAGCTAATTGTAAATTTCGAAAGACATTTTTGCATGATAAATGCTAACGAACTTGAATTTGGATAACAAGTGTGGAATTGTTTGCTATTTCATCTTCACCCATTTTTCACCGATTTTATATTATTTTAAAAATAAACCTCACAATTATTTCAAATAATTATAAAAGGCTTTGCAAGCGGTCAAAAAAAGAGTAGCACCTCAAAGTTCTTGAAAAATGCGAAAAAATGTTAACTTCTACTCGTCGCTACTTTTTAATTGTTTAAACGAAACTATAAGTTCGGGTGACTAACTTCTTACGCACACGCAGATAACTTTATCAAAGTAAACTGCGACAATTACCTAACAGTAGACCTATCTACTTCTGGCTAGACGTAAAGGATAAGAAAAGTTCACGATAAATCAGCCAGTACGAGTGACTTTGCAGTCGCAATAATAGCTTGCAATGGAAACGTGGCCTTCTCGTTATTGCGGTGTAAATTCTCTGAATCATCTACTAAATACAATTACGGACGGACCTTCCGAAGACAATTACATACGATTAAAGTATTATCTGTGGTAGGCAGGGCGTCGAGAACTAGTTGCTGTTTCATGGTTAGCTAAGCCATACCATAATAACTTCAATTTGAGGTTGAAACGCAAAATACACGTTCGGTTAACGAGGTGAAACGCAGATGTCTTTAATTGCACATGTGCAGAATTGAATTAATTTTTCCTAGAAATTAAATTGGATTAATTACCTAATGACGAAAGGAAATGATTAATTAATCGAGTATCTCATCAAGACTATTAGCATTTATTTGCTACAACTCTGAACTAAATTTAGGATGCAATATTATAAGACACCAGAATATATGTACCTTCCTGTGAAAACATTTTGAAATACTTTTGATGAAAAACTTTTTCGTCTATTGCGTAACACCGATTGGTTTTGCTGAAACACGTAATACCTATGAAAAACAATTATAAAATTTTCAGTCAACTATATGGCACTAAAATGCGCTCCATTTCCCTGTTTGTTATATCTGAACACGTCAATGAGACTTATGTAAGAAATAAACTATAATACTAATTTCCTGACACGTGTTGAACATAAATGTATAGTAAACAAGACGCAGAAACTGTAAAATAAAAGTACCAAGAATGAGTGTCTCAATATGGATGAGCGTGATGGAAACCTGAAAGGTGAACGTACAAGTGATGGCAAGGTCACCACTGGCAAATGAGATTCAACTTCATATGTCTACTTGAAAGTACGCCGATTATAAATATTGCCATTTAAAGCCAAAAGACTTACAAGTATGAACGACAATTTTAATGAAACTTCGTATGATATCGATTGTATAATAATACCGAAATATACAGGAATTTGTGTATTTAAAATTAGCTCTTGTAATAAAAATTAGCTCTACAACTCATCAATTACGTAGTTACAAGCGTCAAAGTGCTCCAAAGAATAAACACTGTGGTTCAAATGAACTGCGCCACCTACTTTTTCCGCCCTTTCCTATATCGATTACGTCTACGTAATTCGAGATCTATGAGAATGATAAAAAGCCACGTACGTCACGTGTCACACGGTTGTCGGAGATTCGAAAACGAGAAAATCGTACAACAAAAGCCACGAAAGGAATAATCCGTCCTTGCACTCCTGTCCGCGGCAGTGCCAATTATTCTCACGTTTCGCTACGGTTGATTTCGTAATCACTCTTATCGCGTGCTCCCCACCGTTATCGGGAAATCGCGAATTAACACGAACCACCGCGAAGCCGGGTTCGGTGGTTCCTCGACAAGAATCGTCAATTTCCGTCGTACTCCGATTGTCGCGCGAGACGTCAGCCTCAGGCTCTTACCAGACGGATCCTCAAATATTCGTCGAGCGTCGCGCAGGCAACACCGGCGTCGGTTGACAACAGCGTTCATCGTCGGACATCTGTCACTTTGCTCGTCGAAAAAACCGTTGGAATCTATTCTACGCTTACCTCATCGAACGTGGTTTCCTCGTGCTCGAACCGACTCGTAGTCAACTCCTCATTCTTCCTCTTTTCCTCTCCTTTGTAGCCAGCATCGTAGCCATGCGTGCACGAACGTGTCCGTTCCGAGCGACGATCACCGCCATGACACACGATTTCTCGTTCCCGCGGCAGCGAGCCGGTACGAAACGCGCATTCCTCGAGCCCACGAAAAAACACGCGCGAAGATTAAGGGATCGTTTCGACGACCGGCAACAGGTCGCGGCAGTCGTTATCTCGTGACACGCGGCCTAGTGTTATTGTTTATTGTTCGGTCACGGCACACAGACACACGCGCGGTCACTCGCTGTCACAGACGTGGGTGTAGCGTCTGTCTCTCGCGCGTTTCTATTTCGATCCCCACAGGTAAGAGAGAAGGGACAGCGCAGTCTGGCTCGGACGAATGCTTGGCGACACTATTAACGAAGCTTGAGAACGACCGCTCTGCAGACCAGAAACAGAGACGGATGATCAAAAACCGAGTAAGGGTAAACGTGGAACAGAGAAGAAACACGAGTCTGAAGCCAGCGACTACCCATTATAAATAGTTGCGGCTGATAGCGATGGGAGTGATACGCGCGCGACCTCCAGATGGTTCCGGTGATATCTCGAATTCGATCCCTTCGGTGCATTATCGATTTTTGAATAAAGGGTTTATCGACGCGTGTGATTGGAAACAGGTATAAAAGTTTCATTATATCGGAGTGAATGTTTTTCATTTCTTACTTGAATAGCTAGTAAATGAGTGAATATTTGTTAGTTTAAGGAAACAATGCTTTTCAAGTGTAATCTATCATTTTTGTCATTTATTTTGTACGCGCGTATGAGTTTTGCGTAAAACTTGGCATGTTTTTATTGTAGTGTGTTTTTTATAATATTTGTCGTTGTTTTCTATGAAAAGTGATTTCCATGACGTTCACCTAAATTTTGTATACCACAAATCGATATATGCACATTGTTTTCTCATTTAACTCAGTCAGAGTGTCAGGATAGAGACGTGGTTTCAAATTGTTTAAAAAACGAGTGTCGAGTCGTTCCCATCGCTAGCGAGTGGATCAGTTAGAGAGAGGCGAGTGCGAGAGAGAAAGGAAGATGAGAAACGTCGGCGGAAGTATGCGTGTGAGTACGAGAGAGACATAAATGCAATACCGCGTCGCGTTCGTTCTATCTCCATGCTTCGCGTCATTGTTCCGTCACCGAAGCCTGCCTTGAATTTTAACGGTCCGCGGTACTACATGTAAATTTGCACGATTTCCTTTCGACAGATGCCGGTCGCCGATTTTACAATTCCGTTATACACGACGAGTCGAAACAATGGCTCGTCGATGAAATAAATTCGTATAATAGAAACAAAAGACACCGACGATCGATAGTCATTATACAGAAAAGCGTTGCTTAACAACTCGTTTATAATCCCTATTCGTCAACAACAGAATGAATTCGTTTGGAATGAAAATATTATATCGATTCCTATTAACCATCCCTGAAGCGATGGAAAATGTTTACTATCGAAGAGCGTAAAAGAAACTAATTTACCTTGTAATAAATATCCAAACTAGTCCACCGCAGGCACAAAACACGATAGTTTATTTCTCGAAGATTACCAGTTACCGTTTCCTTATTTGCATTCTCCAGTTGCAGAATATTTCTGTCGAGTACGAAATCTCCTAAGGTACTAAAATTCCCACGCCAGCTATCATTAACCAGCCGAAGCCGTGTTGCTTATTTCAAATAGGAACGTTTGTTGGCAACGCTTCGACGTCTTGTACCTGTTTATAAATTTTGGCGCCACTCCGAGATGTCGTTACGCTCTGCACGCCATTTGTAGGAGCATCATAAATCTATCGATACATCACGAGTCCGTATTTAGTCGATTCGCGGTCCGGCGTTCCTCCGTTCAGTGAAAGGTAAGGTTAGGAGTATCGTCAACAAAAGTGACGTGAATCATCGCCGGGTGGATATACGATCTCGATTATTTTCGAGCAACCCGTAGCACTCGTAATAGAAGAACGTCGCGATATTAAAGGTTAAGTGAGTGCGCTAAAAATAAACCCGCGAGGAAAGAAAAAGTACCGCCACAGTGATTTTCATGTATACGCGATCACGTTTCATGGGTATCGTAACGCGACGTAGCTGATGTCAAGTTCGTTGAATGGAATGACGTCGAAAGTTACTTGACCCCGGACAATCTAGTAAGTCAAAGAAATAAATACCTTTATATAACGTTCCTTCGATTCTATCTCCATGCGATTTAGTACGTTTTTCTAATAAACATTCGCGAAATGTAAACAAAAACGTGTGTCGGATTATAAAAAAAAAGATACTATCTATGCATTCTTGCGTCGTCAAGCGGCTACTGACGATGAGCAGCGTAAATGTTGTTTGTTTACTTTGTTCGGCGTGGATGACGCGTAGCGCGGCGAGAACGGTCGGTGTGCGATCGAGAACCTAAACTTAACCACGAAAATTTCGCAAAAGCTAACGTGACAGTTAACGCGTTAGATTATAAACGCGACTACATCCACGTTCTCCTGGGCTTGGGAAACGTAGCTCAACAAATTTTATACGATAAACCGTTTTATTTTAATAATGTGTGTGCGTGTATTTTGTACAATATAATAATAATAATAATAATAATAATAATAATTATAGTAGCAATAGAAGTAGTAGAATAATAGTAGTAGAAGTAGTAGTAGTAGTAGTAGAACAGCTGAGAAGTGGTAACAGACTGTTTTATATTGCCGGAATCGTCGCCGTTATAAGTTAGGTTCTTCGTAGAGCGATACAGTGTGCAGTCGACATTTCGTATCGTCCTCTCGGAACTGTTCCGATTTCGCGCAAGACTCGAAAACGAAAAGCCACCTATAACGACGAGATTCTGGGACAACGGCGCGCCATTGTCGTCTCTACTGCCGCCACGACTATATTCGATGGTTCGAAGGATGTTTCGAGATTGTCTGATGATGATTGATCGATTGAATCTGCGATTAGGTGCTGATTTTTCAAAAGAGGCTTTTATTCCTCCTCTTCCTCCTCCTCCTCTTCCTCTTCCTCTTCCTCCTCCTCTTCTTCCTCCTCCTCCTCCTCTTCTTCTTCACCCTCGCCCTCACCCTCCTTTCCTTCGCCGCCCTCTTCCTCTTCCTCCTCCTCCTCTTCCTCTTCTTCTTCTTCCTCGAATTGTGGCTCCTCCAGCTCTTCGTCCTCAGCCGCAGCCTTCACGTCTTCTTCGCCTTCCGGTGATTCGGGGTCTCCTGGCTTCTTGCCTGGCCTCTCGCCGAACCATTTCGGCAACTTCGCTGTTATTTTGAAAAAAAAAACGAGTGCATGTTATTAATGATACTCGACTCCAAAGATGGGCAAATTGATCGAACGAGGAATAAAAGTTGAAGGATCGTTGCTCCAATATTTGCTTGATAAAAATTGTAATTTAATATACATTGAGGATCTCGATAAATCATTATTCCTTATTCGAATTAAATTGTGCTCATCTGTGTTCAATCATTTTTTTTTTTTTTTTTTTTTGTGGAGCGAACAATGCCAGCGAGAATTCGTTTTAATTTTTGTCTTCGATACCGTTGGAACACTGAGACTACTTAAAATTCCAGAATATATTTATAATCAAAGAGGTAATAATCAGGGCTAAAGGAAGGCTCTGTTTCCATGATTGTCGCCAAAAATTACGACAAAGGCCATTTTAAAAAGAAATTAAAAATACAACAATCGAGACGGTTGACTTGATCATTTTAGTGTTATACTGATAGTGTCCCGTTTATAAGGATTAAAATAATCAAGAAACACACGTATACATTATTGCTACATACTTGGTCAAAATTTGTACGAAATAACCGTACGCAAATGTTTGCACGTGATAGTGACACGCGAGAACTTGGGAACCCATAGGTGCTCTTTTGGGACAGAAAACGAGCCAAAGATCAAAGGTATCGACAGACGCTTCCAATTTTCGCGAAAAGTTTTCCACCCTCGCTATTCATCGAACGGGCCCCTTGAACGAAATATACTTCTCTTCGTCCGTTGTAGTTTGACCTAGTTTCCAGAATATACTCTGGTCAGGTTTCAAGACCCGCGACTCGAGCAAACGCACACGCTGATACGCGAAATAATAAACCCGCGTGATACAGGGGAACGCTTTTTACGTCGGTATACTTTAGTATCCTCGTGCCATCGCGACAAACGACTGTGCTTCTTTCAGAATGACACTTTAACCAATGCACCAATTTCTGAACAATGCAGTGCGAATTGTTCCACGATGCCTTCGAAACCAGAAAAAAAGGCCTCGAGTGCAAAGGGTTAAATGAATTTTTCGACTGTGTAGAAAGGGAATCAACTCATTCAAAAACGTATCCCTATGCGTTTGCTCGAAAGTGATTCCATAATACGTACTCTTCTGACGACCAAGGAATTGTTGCTTCTGTTGAGCCCATTGCTTCTCCATGGTTTCCTTCAGCTGTTCGGTTAGACCCTGAAACACCAATGGACAAAATGGCATGCTAGGATACATCGTCACACAGGGCGCACTCATCTTGACCCTTTCCACCGTTTTCGAGATGTCGCCGTGAGAATCTCTCCACGACAAGGTCACGGGATTGACAGTACAAATAAGTGGATCCAATTATACATATCTCACTTGCGCCCGCATCATGACTCGGCCATTTCGATTAACATGCCACTTGGATGAGGGGTCACCGTAATCAACCAAACACCCGTTAGCTTTGCAATTATTAATGACGAATTCTCGATGCACAAATTCTCTTCCATCCTTGTTACATAGACGTAATGTTAGTTACTCGACGAACTGACGGGTCTCGGTGTGAAAGTCAATATTTGTGGAATGAGAAATATCGTGGTTCTTGTAATAATAAAAATTGATAAGTGCTTGATCTGTAGACTAATTCATATTCACATGTGCAAAGTGTAGCTAGTGTACCTGTCCATATAGTTCTCCAACCCCCTAACAAATGAGTATCAATCAGTCTGTGATGAATTTTGTTTCGAGTAGCCATGAGCACTTGTATCTTGTAGTAATTTAAATTTGTACCATCGACGAGTTGATAGCACAATTAAATAAAAAAAAAGTGCTTTGTATACACTATGTATACAATTCCCTAACAAATCATGAACGAGTTTATCAGTCTCTGAGAATCTCGCCAAGTGTAGAGCATTACTATCGCAAGTGGAGTCGTAAATGATCGCGTGTGTGTTCAAGGGTCTGCAGTAAATTTTGTGTGGATAGCCACGAGCACTTGTATCGTAGAGTGATTTAAATTTGCACCTTCCACGAGTTGGTCGCAATATATTTTCCCAACTGTGTGAATAACTGTTTATCAGTCTGAGAATCCTCGTGAATATGTCTGTATCTGTTTCGCGGATCTCTGTGGCGAATTTTAGTGATCCAAGAGCATTTACATGGTGGAAGAGCATTCCATAGTGATTTAGGTTTAGTCCTTCGAAGAATTGATAATTTATTCACGTTCTCCCAGGTGCAGATAAGTGTTCATCGGTTTCAGAGTCGTCGCGAATGTTTGTATCTGTTGTTCGGAGGGTTGATAAACATCCCTGCGATAAATTTTGGCGATGCTATCCGCGAACACTATATTCGCATTCGTGTCAGCGATAAATTACGATAAATATCTGGGCAAGCGTGAGCACTGTACTTTGTGAACGAAATAACGCGAGCGTAGCAACACCCACGACGGTCTCTGTGCTCCAGATCGACTACTTACTAAATGGATACCCAACACGAATTAGAAACATGATCGCCAGGGATGATCTTGTGTGCCGTCGAGGTGAGGGGACAAGGGGTTTTTCAACGAGCAATGCAAGCACAAGGGTGATACACCAACAGAGAGCTCGATAGGACTCACTTTTGTTGCGCTTCATGAACTGTTCTGTTTTCTGTTTCCACAGTTTCTCGTTGTACTCCGCTAAAAGCGTGTCATAGCCCTGCGATTCAATTCACATTCTTCACTAATCACTCTTTTTCTATAATTACTACTTCCTAACGAGCTGCGTCGCTTATTCTTTGTCTTTTGCAATCGTCTCTCTTTCTATTTCTTTTGCTTACGTAAACCTCTCCGAGAGCACGTTTCAATCTTCGAACTGTCTATCATCGTAATATTTTTATTTTAAATTATGATAAATCGTTCGTTCGTGTATAAAATCGTGCACGACGATTCTTCGTTGCTAGAGGAGCGTATGAATTTTGAATCCATTTTTTGACGGTATTTTTCAGTAGTTAGGGTCAGATTTTGGGGGTTCGAATTGGCTAAATTGTTTTGTTTCCGAGTCAGCTGAGTATTCGAAGAATCAGCGACTGATTTAGTTGGTACGGAGGTATACTTACACCCTCGAAGAGCTTCTTTTTATCGTCGTAGGACCTGGTATCCACGCGACGTTCGTATTTGGAGGCGACTTGGATCTTGGGCTGCGAAGAGAAAAAAGGATTTTATCGCGCCGAAGGGCTACGGTTTATTCCAATCGATTTTCTCGTTGTGCTTACAGGGTACTTGCCGGTGAGGGCTTCGGGATCGAGACCTTTCTTCAAGGCTTTGTGCCTCAACTGCTGCTTCTGACGTTCCTTTAATTCTTTAAGCTGGAAAAAGATACGTTTGAACGTTTCGTAAAATATTGCCAACATCTGATAAGACGTATGTGCGTCAGTTAACATTGTTTGCGTGCACGAAATATGGAGATTCAGTTTCATATTTATGATTGCCGAGGGAACGTAAAGGTAAAGAATTACTCGACGAAAACGTTGCTGCGATCTATCAAATATTTTATTCAAACGGGGACGTTCTGGTCCTTTTTCTTGAAGCTGTCGTTAGATATGTACATACCAATATCAACTAAAAGGGGCTCCATGTATAAACACGAATGGAAAGGTACCAGCGAAGCTAAATATCAAAATTTTGAAAAGGAATTCTTAATTAATTGTTCGACAGATGTGGTTATTTTATAAGCCAGACTTTTTGGTAAAAAATTTGGGATTTGTATTTGAATCATTTTAATTATTAAAGTCGACTGTGAAAAGGACTAGTCTTGTTCCCTGACTGGAAGCAATACAACAAAATATGACATGCTCAAAAAGTTCACAAAATCTTTACTTTTGTAACCCTTTAACATTTTGTGTAATTTTTCTATGCATTTATTTTCTTCGGGAAATTGTAATACTTCATTCGTCTCGTGTTTATACATATTTCTTAGTGTTTAAATTTTAATACTCGTCTTCGTTAAGACCCTTTCACTCGCGTTCATATACTTCCCTGTTTTAGTTGATATTAACGTCCGTATACCCGAAGAGGGTTCCAAGAGGTCATCATTTTAATAAAAGAAGGACATCGTTGTTTGAATAAAATATTTGATACATCGCTACAATATTCCCTGAAGCAATCTTCTTCTCTCACGTGCCAGCAAGGAAGGAAAAACTATCTTCCTCGAGTAATTATAAGTGAACGTATGGAGGAGAAGAAATTTGTCTCTTGTAATCAGAGGAATCATAATTCGATAGCAATGATATCATCGTGTTTCGCCCTGAATGTGTTAATTGGACTCATCAATAACGCCTACCTAGCAGATTCTGCCTTAGATACGACGCTATTAATGGACTGAACGATCTTCTCAAATCTAGCCATATGCTAATAAATTATCGATTAATTGGAGACTGTTCAAACCATTAACATTGTCAAGTCTAAGTCTGGCTTTGCTAGATAGATTTCAACTAGCACATTGCTGGACCAGTAAGTTATTCGCGAATCAACCCAATAAATGTTTCGAGTCTCTCTCGAACTCTTCAAAAACCCAAATAATCTACGTTATCGTTCATTTTGATACTAACATCATAATCCTGGCGTTTCTGTCGCTCCTCAAGATCGTATTTCTCGGTTTCCAGCTTAACGATGGTATCCCAAAGATCGTTGGCCTTAGACCGGAGCTTCTCGATGGACAGATTGTCCATTTCCAAAGGTTTGATGCGGATGCTCAGCGAGATTTTCTTCTCCTCTTCGAGCTGTTCTTTCGTCTTGTTGCGTTCCAGTTGCGCCGACGTTAGGTTACCCTATATCAAACAAAGGTTGCGCATGAATAACTTCATAGAATAGAAATCCTTCGCGTGGATCTACAGTTAGTCCCATCAATATTCGTACCCTCTATGTCTATAGAAGAAATTTGTTTAACACGTTCACGCCGGCGTGTACTATGGGTAATAATTTGGTAATAAAACTATTATTTAATTTAGTGAAACTTTTTCAATGGACATAGAGGGTACGAATATTTATGGAATTGGCTGTATCTTTGACATCGACGATACGAACTGCAAGATCTTTTCTAGTGATGGTGAAGTTGGGTCCCTTCTTACTCTGATCTTTCATCGCTTGCATCATAGCTTGACGCTTCTTTTCCGATTCTTCGAGACGCCTGAATAATTAACGAATGAAATTAATACTAGAGCTCAGACACCCTGGAAATACTTTGTCGAACATAGCCAAACGTACTTTCTCTTTTCCTCGATATCACGTTGTTTCTTCTCCTCTGGAAATTTGAATAGGCGTCAGCGAATTTGCATTGGAATCTCCGTTTGGATTGGAATAAATCGAATACGGTTCGCGCGTAGCGTAGAAACGAAAAGGAAACAGGATAAACGTACCAATTTCACGTTGACGACGTTCTTCCTCCTCCTTCTTTTTCTGAGCCAATCTCTTCTCCTCGTCCGCGCGGGTGATCTTGCGCTTGGCTTGCTTCTCCTGCGAACAAAACGATGATGAAAAATACATGGCGGAAAAAGTACGGGAGAGGATATGCATAAGAAGCGCGACAGAAAGTACGCAAAACGCAAGCTGTAACCGTACCTTCAATCTCTTCAGCTCCTCCTCCTCCTTGGCCCTCTGCTTTCGCCATTCTGCAATGTATTCCTTGAGCTGTTCGTCTAGGTCGCTTCTCTTCTGTTCCTGCCTCTGCGTTGTCCCGGAAAAAACGACGGGAATGTAAATACGCGTTGATGCTAAATCACACCGATACCGTGTCTACGAGATCTCGGGGATCTCTCCTCACCTTCATAAACTCGGGATTCTCCCCAGAGTCCCTGATGTAGGCCGGAGCGAAAACAAAAGTAACTCTCTTTAGTTCCTGCCGCTCGTCCTCTGAGAGATCTCGCAAGATCTTCCAGAACTCCTTACGCCACTCTCACGTGTTCCACTTTCTCCATTTATTTATTACAACTTCATCCATTCTCTCTCTTTTGTGTGGCGTAAGATTCTTTCTTTCTGCATTTTAGTTTCTTTTTTTTTTTTTTTTTTTTTTTGTGTGTTTGCGTGTTGGTACTTTTCGTTTATGTTTGCAGAACGCAGCCAGACAAACAGACAGACAGCCACGCAAACGGACGGACGCACGGACAGACAGAAAGTGTGTAAAGCGCTTGGAGAGAAGAAAATTAGGTGCGCACTGTGAGAAAGATGAAAAAAAAAAAAAAGAAGAAATTTTACTTGGGAAAGTGGAGCTAGAGCTTGGGAGTGGTTGGGGAGAGGGGTGAGACATTAATGAGTTTAGAGGAGCTTGGGAAACCGACGAGTTTGCGGCTGGGAGGAATCTATTAGGCTCTCGTAGACAGGATATTGGAAAATTGATGGAGGGTTTTACCGAGAATTACGCGGTCACTTGAATTTAAATTTTGTTTCGACTCCGGAGTCTGCAGCGATGGAATATTGAACTTACCCGCGCGAATTAAGGATTCAATATGTTCCTTGCAACTGATTTAGAAGGTCTTGCTGAAATTTATTACGACTTGTCACGAACTGTCCAAGTATTCAATGTACGAGGAAAATGAATTTTATCTTTTTTTCCTATTATGTAGATGTACCAAGTAATACTATAGGAAGTTCGTATATTTTTTTATATATTCGATGATCTACAGATGTGTTCAATTTTGTGTAAAAGTTTACGAGATACTATCTGTAATTGTAGAAGATACTCTACATCAGTAATTATAAAAGTAAATTATCAACACGAATTGATCTAATTAAAAATTGATGAATAATTCGTGAAGAAATATTTGATGTACCACTTCGAAGTGGACATCTAGAACACAAAAAAAATGGTGTTTTAACATTTTGGAAACATTTCAAAAATGCAAACATTCTTGACCACGTAGGTGTGGTACCATGGATCCAATTACATAACGTGGATCGAATCCAGGATGACTCGAAACCAAGGGAAGGATCTCTAATTTTAAAGATGATATCGTGGTGACGAAAAATAGATTGACTTTTGGATCGTAGGGAGTGAATATACGGGACGACGGACGTTCGTTTAGTGTTTAGCTGAGAAAAAGAGTAATACGAAGCCGCTCGAGAACAAGCGATTAAGCATATTTTTTTTACAGAAGCAATTCAGCAGGTTCAAAGAGAAAACTTTGACAAAATCTAAACAGCGCACAACGAGAACAAGAATAATCGTGGACCGTGGACCGTTAAAATGGACCGTGGATGACGAACTGTTTGAAATGGATAATCTTAACGAGAAACAACGGGGAATTTGAAAATTGTATCATCAAAGGACTCGATTTCTACGGATGAAACGATCTTTCGACGATAAAGGACGAACGGGATAGAAATGGAGCACAGAGATCTCTAGCACTCGCTCTTCTTCTCGTCAGACATTTTCTTCTTCCCAACTCAAATGCAAGCAACACACGGTCGCCTCCGTTATCAGCGTCGTCGCTGTCGTCATTCTTATTGTCAATTATTGTCCAAAACGCCGTGAAAAGCCACAGTCGAAAGCCGAGGAGGCTGGCCAATTTACATAAAAAATCAGGTTTCGACGATCGTGTCATAACAGAGGGCCACCGAATCCTCGTACGATTATTAATTAACAATGTTTTAGCTCGTCCATATCTTCTAAAAACACAGAAAATGGTTTTGTTGGCAATTTTTATTATTCGTCGTGGAAACAATTAGCACGTTGTTTTAAATAAATAAAATTGTCTTGGATACCAGATAATTTGAGTGCGTAAGTACAACATTTTTAATATTCATAAAATGTGTTACGTCATACGATAATAAGGTAATTATAGAGAACAGGTACATCCTCACCGATTTCGATGATTTTTAAATATGTTGTAGAAATCAACATTTTGAACAACTTTTTCCTATACATATAACCGTCGCTCGGCCTTAGTTTCCGAGATATTTGCAAAATACCATTGCTGCTACAACAATGAATATTGCGTATAACTACGCGTCTGTGACAGCGTGTGTGTGTGAGCGTTCAGTCGTCGATTGTTGTGAGTCTGTATGCGTTAGCTATCATTCGCTGATCGGCTCGGGTTTCAAAACAATCGACGACTGAACGCTTACACACACGCTGCCACAGACGCGTAGCTATACGCAATATTCATTGTAGTAGTAGCAACGATATTTTGCAAATATCTCGGAAACCAAGGCCGAGCGACGGTTATATGTATAGGAAAAAGTTATTCACAATGTTGATTTCTACAACATATTGAAAAATCATCGAAATCGGAGAGGATGTACCTGTCCTCTATAATTACCGATAATAATTTAGATCGAAAACATTTACCTACAAATATTTTTCGTAACGTCTACGAATAATAAATATTGCCTGCGCCATTCCTCTCCTACATTTTTCGAAAAATCAGAATAGTTTCAAACGCAATCGCTCAGCTACGGATAATGCGATCCTAAAACGTTAAACTGTACCGAATGGGATCGTCTCCAAATTCACGTCTCGGTCAGTTTGATCCGTAGCACGCTGTGAAATCATAAACAAGGTTTTAACACCTTTGGCAACGCGATCCGCGATTGCGTAACGGTGTTATGAAACGGTCGAAATTCGCTAAACGAGACTCGGAAACAACCGAATCTCGCGATTTCACGAAAATTCAGTGACCCCTGGAAACGCTTTGGCCGATCATTCTGCGACAAAGAGACCGAGAACGACAGGAGGTTTGGCGTGGTGATTATTGGCTGCGTGTCGATTGATTATGGCGCAAAAGATCAACATAATAATTAACAGACGACAAAAGAAGGGGTGACGGTGGGGGGGGGGGGGGGTAGACACGAAAATCGGCAGTAACAAAAATTGAAAACAACTCCTGAAAACGGAGGAATACAAAAAAAATAAAACGAAACACGACATCAAATTGTTTGCTTAAACGAGATCAACGGAAAACTGGTGGACTTGTCGATTGCGTGTGTGTGTATGTACGCATCGTGTGCGCGTACATGAACACGGGGATTTATGTACAGAGCCTTTAGTTAATTCGTGATTAATCAAGATTTGGAGAGACAAAAAAAAGATACAAAAACACGAGAGGGGTGTGAGAAGAGAGAAAGAAACATGAGCCAGGGGTTTGAGGGGGGTGGGGTGGGGGGATGTTGCTTCGAGCACTGATCGCGAATTATTAGATTACGCTTTTTGACAGGATCGAGACTTCTGTTGTATGTTATCCACGGGTAACAATATTTATGGAATGTTGAACAAATCTAGCAACGATTGGAATGACAGATCGCTCGTATGATCGCTGAATACTTATAAAATTGACTATATATCGAGGAGCTCGTTAAGACTGTAATTACGTTGAATATATAAACATTGTAATATACGTCAATTTACACATAACTCGAGGAAACGTGAAGAATACACGAATGGAAACGGAAACAACAATTTACACGTGACACGAGGAAATTTTCGAGACACACGAACATAAAAAGGAGCTTCGAGGTTCAAGAGTTACAGAAAAATAAAAATGGTACAGCGAATTCGCAGCACCTGCAAAGTACGTTTCTCCATCTATAATCGAGGAATAAGGTTCTCGTCGAGTTCCATAGTTCAGCTGGCTAGACGACGCGTATATTAATCTCCTCCATCATCTTGGCATCGAGACTTGGCATTAGCTCGTGACAGTGGGCCTGACAATGGCTACGTTTTTCCGCCGAACGGTTTACTCGTTAATTAGATTGCGCCACATTTGAGCGCGGCGCGCTTCAAACGCCGCGGCTTCGGTGTAAGAATAAACCGCATTACGTTATCGTACACATATTTATGAAACGTTTGGCAATCGTCCAGCCCGACGCAAAGTTATATTAACTGCGCGCCGCCTTATGCAACTGGCCGTCGTATAATACGGTCAAAAGCCTGAAAACTTTTCGACCGAACAAGCTCGCGAACAAGCTCGCGGATACTTTGATTCACCTGTAACGTTAGACGGTCATGAACCTCGAACGAGAAGCGTGGATGGTCGAACGAAGTCGAAGATGGTCTACCAAGCACATTCGAGAGCAACTTCATTTTTTTTACAGGTTCAATCTTATTATCGACTTTCGAATCAAATTTCAATACTACAACGACGAGACTGTTTCGAACCTGCGAACCTGTCACAAGACAAACGAACCAAGAACGAAGAGAAAGGACGAACCGTCGAGAGTGTTACCATTTCTGAGCGATCGTTTTCGGTAGGACGTATTGAAAATTCTGTTTTCGAGTCTCGTTCCCGCCAAAAACTTCGAATAAAAGCGCGGACTTGTGGGCGGTGGTTGGGGTGGGGGGGGGGGATGTGAGAGCGGCCGAAGAACAAAGAAAGTATTATTGACGTGTAAACACCTCGATATTCAACTTACTTTTGGGACGCCCTACCCCTACAAAAAAAGAAAGGAAAGGTAGATTAATAACAGTGACAATTGTTTCGTCTTTTACGTGGGGACTGCACAAAGCCGCGACAAAGTGCGTGCGTTCGCCTGCTCGTTTAATTATTCGTTCCGGTTCGAATTAAAATCCTGCCACGATCGGACAAAGAAAGCATCGTTAGAATCGACGACAGCCTGCCGCGTTCCATCCGCTTTTATTCACTTCCGTTCCCCCAGCCGTTTCTTTACTGCTGAGTCGTAGAGAAGTTTCTCATTCGGAACGGAGAACGACGTTCCCGTGCGCGCGTACGTTTCACGAGATTTTGATTGGCTTTCTTTTTTATAGACGACGTAAAAGTGGAGAACAGGCAGCCTACCGTCTCTTTCATTCCGAGGACCATTGTCACACCTACAAGTATACACAGGGTGTGTCCCAGCGCGTGGATCCTGCTTTGGTGAGCGATTGAAATAATATAAAAAGAAAGCGATGAATGTCGTAGTTGAGCAATTTTAAGATTGTTATTAGTTGTATAAAATAAATGTCGGGCTCTTTATCAATTGTGTGAATTGAAAATTCCATTAATAAATAATTGCAGTATGTATATTCGATTCGTAAACAAAATGAAGTATGTTGTAAACATCTTTTTCATTCCGTTTAAACGTTTCGATAACATTTATCTACAACTTTTGAAATTAAAGAGCAGAGATAGTTCAAGAAAAATTGTATTCTGGAAAGTTTAGGATAGAAAAGTGAAAGATTAAAGCAACAAAATTGAGGGTTGACTAACTGTCTTTAAATAAAACTTGCTATCTCGAAATAATTAAAATTATATTCTAAGATCGAAACGTTTAATGAGAATTAAACGAATGTCTAGAGAAAACTACATTTTGGTGTCAAATGGTAAGCATGAATTATTCACGAAGAAGATCAATTGGAGGTATCTACGCTCGTACGAACTTCTCTCGTTATTTCGTCTCCGACTCGCCGTTAAAATGAGTCCCACGTGTTAGGATTCACCCTGCACACGGCTTTTAACAAAACCTTTCCAATTGGACAGTTTAAAATGCGAGAACAGAACGATCATTATGCGACAGAAATAATGCGCAAAGAGACAAAGAGAGTTAGGTGTGGTGGGGTGTAATTGGTGACTTTGGCCTCGGATCGATTGAAAAGTGAAACTGATCAGAGAACATCGTTGAGTAACATGTACAAAAATTTTAAAAAGCAAAGAAAATTAAAAAAAAAAACTGTTTTCTGAAAAAAGTGTGTAGTCGAACGTGTAAATCTTTAAAAGTAATTTTTCCCTGGAGATTAAGTCGTTATTAATAGGCTTCCCGATAAAAATAATTATAGACCCCAGGTGAGTCACGCCTCGAAGTGAAAAATATATTTTCATTGCTATGCAACATCTACTGTTACATAAGATCGACAATTTGTTGGGTGAGGTCAGGTTGAGGGAAAAATATCATAAGAAGATAAGCACTATTTCAAGTACTCGCGTGACTATAACAGATTACTATTATGATAAAACTTCAAGCTTATAATCGACTCTTGCAACAATTATTTATTATTTATTACAGTTTAGAAACTGAAAGCTATTAACTATTTCATGTTGCGCACTCGAGCTTGAGTGCACGCGAGACATCGGATAGTCGTTATAATATTTAGTATCATGTTACTTGGATATCGGTTACTGACTTAATATTTCGAAGATTACTGCGCGTTAGTCTCGTGATTGTATTCTGACGATCTGTTATAGTCACGCGAATATTTGAAATATGCGTTCATACGGTATTGATTCCTCAAAATGGCACTCGTTACGAAACACCCTGTATAAATATTCGGTTGTTCATTGTCAACAGTGGTTCAAAAATAATCTTAACAGATTCGCAGAGAGATAAAATTGTTTTTAAAATATTTTCTACGAAAGTGTTGAGATATCTTGCTCAAAAAAAGTATTTCTACAAAATCCGAAAATATACATTTAAGAATCCCAGTCACTTTTCAATCGCGCGTATCTTGTCCAGTAGCCCGTGAATGGTTGTAGATGGGTGTCTGTTCCACTCGTAACGACCAAAAATATTGTGTACGTGTGTCAGACGGGACAAGGTGGCAGCGATAGACATATTTGTTTAACCATCGACACAACAACAGCGACACAGCATCAAAAAACAAGAACGATGAAGACAGCGGACGGACCAAACAGAAAACTGACGTCAAATTCGTACAAAATCAGCCTTTGCTGCTTCCCCTGTTCTTTCGGCTGATGAAACCTCTCCGCAACTCGGTAAAAAATAAAATGAAAGAAAACGCAATAATAACAGTACCGACGGCAGCGAACAGAAAGAAAAATAACAAAGAACCGATGGATAGAAACGACCCGTAAAAAGAGGGTCAAAATTTCTGCGAACATGCGCGAGGCTTTCACGGGAATTCGATACGTTTGAAAAATATTCGCTGGCAAATTGTTGGACGATGGCAAGAAAAAGTACGAGCTCGCGGTAACCACGATTCACGTACGATGATTTCAAGCGCGACAGAAACAAAAAAGATAGCTTCTACGCCGAAGTGGAAGAGGTGATTTTTCATCGTCACGTGGTTGTTTCGACGTTTAACTTAAAAATTCCATTTATACACGCGAGAAAACTTTATTCGTTCGAGTTCCTTTTTAATCAAATTAAAAACCTGGGCAGAACGCGTGGGAAAAACGCAGAATCGCAGAAAAAAAAGCGGTCGAACGGTGAAACAAGCTTTGACCCCAGAGGTGGAGAACCTTTTACCATTGGAAGATCGCGTACTGTTATACGGATTCCTCGCATAGCTCTATAGCGGGACGAATCTGTGTGAAATTTCAATCATTTCAGATTTTTAGAATGAAATAATTGTCAAAATCTGTCTTTAGTGTGTGGTAAACATTTGAAGTTATGAAGCTTTAGTTTCGAGGTGCCCCAAAAAATCTGAATTTAGAAGTTTCAGCAAATCGTGAGGTATTTTTGAATTTTTCAAAAATTTTATGGAGAGGTACTTGTAATTTTATACAATTGTGAAAAATGTCCTTTTACCTTACAATTTTTAAATTCTTGAATTTTTTAAAACCTTTGATGCAGCTTGCGAACAAAATCAGATTTAGAAATATAATAGATATTATTTTACAGCTTTTATTTTCAGGTCTTTTTAGGGCATCGTCAAAAATTTCGAAGGTTTTTTCAACTATTTTAATTTGATAATCAAACATTTACGTTTTTACTCTATTAATTGAAATAAAGACTGTTCAATAATGTATAATTTACGATCGAAGAAGGAATTAAATAAATATGCGAAATGGTGGCACGTTCCCCATCCCTGGTGACAATTCTTGCTCTGAAAGAAATCACGTATCTCGAAGTCGAATCAAGCATTTTACTTTGTCCACAAAGCATTATTTTCGTCTTTAATCATCTCCGTTATATTTCATAAATTCGACAAAACTTCCTCCATACAATTTCACAGATTTAAAAGTCTGTTCATCCAAGGAATGTTTGTTAAATTCACGAAATATACCGAGGCTGACTTATAAGTGAAGACCTGCCACAGACTAAATAAAGCGCTCGACCACAAGACACATAATTTCACGCAAACTATTTGTTCAAAATTCCTTCCAAGGAATAAAATAAAGAAAACAAGCACGATGCTTTATAGAAAATAAAGGAATAGAAGAACGGAAACGTTGTTCCAAAGAATAGCCGCGGTACCGTGAATGTTCGCCGGTAATGGCGTCGACATGGCGGAGAGACTCGACCGACTGCGCGATTTACAAGAATAGATGTCTCGTTAGAGTAGTGAACGTATCGATAAGGCGAAAAGAAACGTAAGAGGTACAGGCGGGAGCAGAGAGAAAGAGAGAAACAGAACGAACGTCTCGCAATAAAAAGAGTCTCATACAAGAAGAGAAAAAGAAGAGAACAAAAATGAAGAACGAAAAACAAAAGAGTAAAATTAAAAGAAAGAAAATAACAACATTGCGCGTAACAGCGACCAAATGAGAGAGACAGAGACAGAAAATAAAAACGTAAATGGCAAGGTAGCGAAAGAGAAAAAAATAAAACGAACAGATACTGTACCGGATACAAGACAATAACAACGGTTAGGCGTTTGACAAACTGCGAAATAAGAGTGAAAGAAAAAAAAAATAGAGAAACAGAGAAATGAACATAGCTGCCCGATACAAGACGGGGCGATATATATGTATATATATATATAAATTCTTTTTTTTCACAGCTATGACTGTGGGGAAAAAAAACTTACTCGATCTTCCTCTCCGGTTGCCTTTGATTTTTCGATTTTTCGATTCGCGCCGCGCGTTGGTCGTTTGGTCGATGGTGATTTTGATTGATTGGTTGATTGGTTGGTATTTTTTTTTTTTTTTTGTGTATTGTATGTGGAGATTCGGGCGAAGAGGGGAGTTGGAGAGATTGATAGAAAAAAAAAACAGAGAAACGGAGATCATAAACCAATGTCAGAGATAATGGCTACCGAGATTGATTGATAATTATTAGTTATTTTCCACCCTCGATCGTGCTCTCTTTCGACGAGCAGGGAACCATCGAGAGACATCGTGCGAGCCACGCCATCCGCGAATCCGTCGGATCGCTTTTAACTCGATAACAATATTTCTCGGTGGTTCGTTTACGCTCGAAACGACTCGATATTTTTCCACGACGTACGCTAAATTGTTCCACGGGAATGAACTGTCAGAAACCGACCGCAGGGAGGAAAATGTTGAATCGCGTTCCGTGTTCGCGCAAACGAATGACGCGTGCGAGAGGGCGGGAGAAATTTTACCCGGCAGTTAGGGTCTCTCGAGTTTATCGCCGATCGAGGGACAAGGCTCCAGATCGTTGAACGATCCAGCTGAATCGGTACGTGCGTGACCAGTCGCTCGGAGACAGCGCCATTCGTCTGCTCTATTTTCGCGAGAGAAACACGACTGTTCTAATTTTAACGATAGTTCGAGAGAGATCGCTCTGGACCGCTAACGTAATTTTTTCAGAACTCGTTTCCCCGGTAGATTCAACCAAAAACTCGTTGCGCATCTTTTAGGGAAATTTCTTTGAAGCAGCTCGCCGTAGTCTCTGGGACTGAAGGGAATTAAATTTAAGTAAGGTCGAGAGGAAGTAATTACTTCTTCGTGGGAATTCAAAAGCTAATTCGATCTAGACAATTCCCTTGTTTCGAGATTTTTAGTTAAAGCTTGTTGGTGGTAATTTAGTTTCATGTGCGAAGTATATTATCGAATGAGATAAATTTTGTTATTCTTAAAATGCACCAACCACTTCGACAGAAAGAAATTGTTTTGATTCGCTGCACTTAATTGCCACGGAGAGGTAATCGTTTACTTTCGGCATCTCTTAATTTTGAATTATCCCTGAAAAATTACACAAAATTCTGATGAAAAACGTATTACATTCCGTGAAATATTTTTGAACAAATGTTCACTCCTCTTCGTCAAATTAATTTTAAATGCGTCGCACCGAAAAGGGCTGAAATTTTAATCGAGAACGTTACAATGAATGCAGAATAAATTTAATGAAGTGTGAAATTCGTTTAAAATTTACTGTGCCACAATGGACTGGGGATTTGATTGAAAATGTTTTACCAAGTGTAATATATATTTCATTGATGTCACAAAGACTACGGTATGTTTCATCTTCAAAGCTAGATTTAATATCGCGTCGAATGTATTTAGAACATCGCGAAGTTAATTTTATTATGAAAATCATTCGTCGCGTGCAAGTGGACGTACTATAGGACTTCATAAAAATTCCTCAAAATCCCTTCGTTGATTCGAATAGTGAGCCAAAATGTGTGAATAGAGGGACAGAAAGATACTGTTTTTCCTTTTGAAATCGTGTAAACTGGTATCCAAGGCGACGCGAAGACAGCGCCAAGCGCAAGTCCTATTTCTGTAAAAAGGAGCATGTCCGTTCTAATTCTAAACGAGTTCGTACTTGGTGAACGAGTGCAGTGTTCAGTGGTCTCGGTGGCTGTGTGCCTATGATCACAAAGTTGCACAAGTTTGTAACGCGAGTGACAATTATTCGAGTCAATGACGCCGAACGTATTATAACGATTGACACATGTTGGATACGGACAAATTGCAACAGATTCGGTGCACCGCTAACTTATGCATGTATCATTGAGAGCAGACGATGAATATTATAATCATTAGAAGTATTTATGTTCCAAATGGATAAGAAATAAATTTTAGGTGAATATAACTAGCAAATTTTTAACATTTATTTAGTTTTACTCTGGCAGAATTTAATTTAATTTTTTACTTTATTTTCTCTTTTATGCTATTTGTTATACCATTGCAATTACAATTCATATCGAAGCTTCCAACGTCTAAGAAGAAAAAGTTTATATTTTGATTTATTTTCTAAATATTTCCCAAGATCAAAATGTTTGTAATAATAATTATTATAATTGGCAGCAATTAATGGTACACTGAATTTGTTAGCCTAATTTGACCGAGTTTAACACATCTGCATCATTATATAGAAATTGTCTCGAATAACTAGACCAGGCTGAAACGGTTGGAGATAGAGGAAACTGTGATAAGACTGAATTAACTAGGTTTCGATGCTCCACATTCCTACATTAATGGTATGCATTTATATACCTGCATAACGTTGCAATGTACGGTTGCACTAATTTCCTATTGCGGATTACATTAATAAAACTACTCACTCTGTATAATAAGAAACTGTCGGGATACTTTAATGAAAGAAATCAATTTTTCTGGATTATATCAAATTCAAAGAAAGACTAAAAAACGTCACCGAAAACGTTAGGCAAACAAATTAAAATGCTTCGTTCGACTGCGAGACGTATAATTCTCTAATTTAAATGCGCAAAGCAGAGCTCGGAACTCTCAACGTAATTATACGCACTCTAATCGGAAAAAAGTACTACTTTGCACACTCGAAATTAAAATCTCTTTTAAAATAAAAGCTTCTGTACGAGCGAAGCAATCCGTTCTCGTCGAGGATGAACTGTATCGATTCGTGTAATGAAAGTATGGGCTTCCATTAGGAAAAAAAGTGCAATTGCACTTTGCGACCGCACGCGTGCACGTGCATAATAGTAATACCGAAATATGGAGCATCTAAAACGATTCAATTCAGTCTTATCATTTCCTTCGCTATCTACGATCGTTTCAACCGTATAAATCGACCCACTTTCACGAAAACACTCATTATACTGTTTAAGTTCAAAATGGCCGAAAACAATTCAGATTACAAATGCCCCTGACCGAGAAATAAATCCCTCTCTTATCGTTGCATCGATGGAGCAATTACAATACGTTTGTACTGTTATCATGGTCGGGGCACCGAATTACCCAGCGCACACCAGGATTTGTTAGAATTAAACTTGTCGGAGTCCCCTAAGCTGGGATTCGGTTTCGTCCAGACGAATGAGCGATCTCTCTGGAAGTTTGCGAGACACGGCTGCGGTTGAAAGCCTGATTTTCAAGAGGGGATGCACCGATGCGAAAGAAACGACACGAGAAACGCCAATTCGATCGCTAAAAAGAGCTTGTTCGCGTCTGCCCGTAAGGGATCCTAAATTGCCTATGCCCGATATCAGAAACACGAGATCTGGATTCCGCGGTGACTCTGCGCAGTAGTAGCAGACATCTAAACGCAGACTAGCCTCTGGAACTTACTTCCTGGAATGAGAAAAACGAGAGAACATGGACGTTAGATATATTTCGGGAATACGTTCAACCGAGGAATCGGGAATTAGCAGCAGAACACTTACGTTTCCTCGACCACCTCCTCCTCGCTGCTGCAAAACAGAAAACGGGAAACGAAATCTGTTAGTGAACGGTTGCAGGCGGGCGTGTGGGGCCATTAATCGAACAAAAATATCACTGGGGTGAGGGGAGGGCTAGGGGGGGGGCTTCTTAATTGCACGCCAGAAACGTTTTTCTCGCAGCATTTTCTCAGCCAGTCACATTTTATTAGAATCGTAGCTGAGTTTGTGTTTGATTAAATTCTTATAAGGGAATTTACAAAGTAAAAAGGAATAACATCCTGATTGATGTATAAATATTTATAGACAACGGATATTTGTACATTTATGAGAAATGCTATTATATAATAAAATACATGAATATACAAAATATTCATTATCATCCATCTCAAACATCATCCAACTTCAAATGAAACTTTTTCACCGAAATAATCCTCAATTAAGAGACAAATTGCTCGTTTAATTAATCATTCCGTTAAGCCACGTTAATATCCATCAGTTTTCGAACAGAGAAAGAGTGGAACGTGGATAGCATAAGCTGGGGACCGGTTGATTTATCGCGACATTTTTGGTCGCGTCTGTCCACGTTTGAATATAGATCCAAGCCGATCCAACCGAATGATTCATCGACTGATGCTACATACAATGTCTGCCCCCGACTGTTTGAATTTTCTGGTTGCCAAAATAGACAGCGTTTTACTCGTATCTATGAAAACTCTTTTCAACGAGTAAACGATCGAATGGTACCGATGCTGGGGAACGTTTACACGAACGAATTATTTACGTTGGGAAAACAATACGAGCCTCTCAGCGGCAAATCTAATCAACTCCAAGAAGTAAATAGCGTGGAACGTTACAATCATTGCTCTCAAACCAGAAATTCATTTAAACAAAAAAATGATAAAATCGAATAAAGATACTTTATCTTCATCCCTCACTTCGAACGAAGGAATGAAGGTTAAAAATATTCTCTCAAAGAAAATTCGACGAACAGAGATAACCGTGCTATTTTTATTCGATATGGATTTCTTTAATTTATCCACAATATCTGCGAGAAAATGTTTTTAGCGAGCAACTTAATCAAGGGTTGGGGGGTATCGTGCAATAATTAACATTTCTTCAAGACAACAGCACGTGGTCACGACAGGTTGGGGCGAGCATACTTTCACAGCAAAATTGGGGGGGGGGGGGGGGCGGGTAAAGGGTTGAATGTAGTGTCGCCAACGACGTATCAAACAACGGGGAGTGTTTCGTGGGAAGATGAAATGCGATCGACAAATTACGGTGATATTTTTCATCTTACGTGGACGCAATCGATTATGTATTGTTCATAGTGTGTGAACGATCGACACGGGGATCGTTGGTTATCCTCGATTTACGCAGCAATCCGATACTGTCGCATGAAGAATGTAACTAGATATCTGTGATTTTCGACTCCTGCAAATCGTCCCTAACAATAAGAAAGACTGGACGTGATCTATCGACGACATATTTTTACGACGCTCCTCGACTGGCTACTCTACTACCTCTCACTTAAAGTTACGCTTCCGCTGAAATAACCTCGACATTCCCTGGCGCTTGGACACTTTGTGAAACTCGATTTCGTGGATATTTCAACGACGGGTCCGATCATTTCTCAGCCAGTGTCCGATGCACGTGCGAGAACGTCTTACGTAACTTGTCTACTCGCTTCGTCGACTTCGGGTTTCGTTTCTAAATATGCACCGATCAAAGGTAACTGTTCTTTACTTGTTAATATCCACGAGCAAAATTTAGAGATTACGTATATTTGCAGTGTTTGCAGCAAGGTTTTATTTTGTCGATGCTTCGAATTCCTTGAGTCGAGGCATTTTCAATGCGTGAGAGTAAAATTCTTCATATTATTATTTTTTTATCATAATTTTTTAATGTTTCAATCGATATTCTCTTACATCGAGTGCAACACATTGTTTCGTATTGTGGGGTTGCTTGTATACTTTGTAACTTTTTGCGACTGTACGCACTTTAATGATTTAATACACATTAAAGACCAACATTGATTTGTACAGTACGCACGCGAGAAGATGGCATCTGAAGTAACGGCGAGTCCTACTCGTTCAGAGACATCCGCTTCGCGTCAGAGGAGATTGCCCCTGAACGAATAGGACCCGCCATTACTCCAGATGCAATCTTCTCGCGTGCGTACCTTACATTACCTACTTGCTTCAGGTATTGTTGTTACAATATCAATGCTTCTTTGTCTTCATAAGATTGCTCGAATTATTAATTCTCCTGAATATACATCCAAAGGGAACTCATAGAAAATCAGCCTAACGATCGTATAATAAAAATCTATCTCATGTATGAAAAAAGTCATATCGCCATTACTATTACATACCACATAGCTGTATCTCGTCTTTGTACCAAACATAAATTTATTTTCATTGATGTACACAAATTTGGTACAACCAAAATCTCATTACTATTTTCAATCTAGACCCGCCATCGATTGAAATAAACAAAACCTTGTTCGATATAAACGAAGTACCAATCGTAAGGGGATGAAACCGATACTTGAATAAAGAATTAAAATTCAAAGCGATAATCCAAGCGTCAGGGAACGCCGAGAGGTCGATTACTCGTTATTTCTCATGGGCGCCGGTTTCAATACTTACGAGTATTGCTCCTCGTCGTCAGACATGTTTGCGGGTGGTTAAGGTGCTGCAACACGCAAACAAGACCACTGATTAACACAACATCTCCTCGATCGAGCGTCTTCTGAATCGTGTCACATCCCCCATCGATCTCAACGATCTCGATCGCATGAGGACGATCGGAGTCATCTGCACAACCCTGTCTTCCATTTACGCGAGTTAATAACTGCCCACCAGAAAAAAAAAAAAGATATCAGTCTTTTTCGCGAAAGAGATGTATCGATGCACTCGCGATGAAAAATGTCAAGAAAAAAAATCGACAAATCCGATCGTCCTGCTCGTCCACGCTCGTGGTGCACTTCTCGTGGAAAATGTTAAATAGACAAGTCGGCGAAGAGAAAGTGGGAGAGAGAAAGTATGGTTGCGGAATCATAAATCGAACCTGGCTGACGCGAGAAAGAAGAAGCTAGAAAAGAAAGGAAGTCGAAGGGAACGAGACGATGCACTGGTGCAAAGGTAATCCGATATTCTGAGACGAGAAAGAGAGTGCCAGTTTGCTAACCCTGGCCGCAAGCTCGACGTCGCAAGCTCTATAAGGAGCCATCCCCTTCTCTTCCTCGTCGCTCTAATTTTAGAGAATCCGACTCTCTACTCTTCTCTCTCTCCCTTTTTTTTCCCTTTCGCCTCCCTCGCTCTCTACGGCAGTTCCTCCACCTCCACGATTCCCGTCTTCGTTGCCGTTGTCGTCATCGAGCTTCCCGAGCATTTCCTGTCCTCGCAGAAGAAACGAGACCTCGACTTCCTCCGTTCTTCGGATGAGTGATCGTTTGTTTCAGAGCGTGCGAAATTACTCGTTTTCGCAGGCTGTTGTCTACTTTCTCTCGATGTTTCTTCTTATCGGTGTATTGTTCTGTTTGAATGCTTTAAACAGCTATTTAACTTGTCCACAAGTTGTGAAAGTACCCTCAATGTTGGCTATAGGCCCTCCAATCATTAAGTTTATCATAACATTTCGGATCCTAGATTATTCAGTTCTCGAATGTTGTTAACACTGACCTTATACGGTAATAATACATTAAATTGATCTATCGAGTAAGGAATAGTGAAAATATGCGTGTCGTTATTTTGTAGAAACGTAGAGTTCGAGGTAAGTTGATACGATCGAAGCGTAAATAGACGAAATTTCATTAAATGAAATTGCTTTTTGTTTGTTGCCGTATGGTCAACAACTATTCAGGTCGAAAATGTTATAATAAATGTAACTCTTAGAAGAAGCACGACTCTGAATGCTTTTATTTTGAATGATTAACAAATTCCTATAATTATTTCCCTGTATTGCATACTGAAATTTACTGTATAATTTATTCAACGTTTTTTGAAGAATTTTTATCCTCCTTTATTAAGTCTCTAGATCATGAATCACTTCACACATATTTTTCACTTGCTATCTGCAACCAGTGTCACTTGTTCAAAATTTCTTGCATACTATGGTGTAATTATTTATCGTTATACCACCCGTTGAATAAATAAATATTCGGAATCGATATTTCCTGTTGCCAACGCAGACCGTGGCTTAAATAACAATGATAAATAATGTTCTGTTACTCTGTTAAATAATCGTTCCAACCCAAATTTCAAACCTCGAATCTCGAATCCATGAAAGATTTTAATATCATGGGTTAGACCTGAACGTGGCTCCTATTTTTAGATACAGCATTTGTCAAAATGTAATCATTCTTAAGACGAATAAGTAACACATTCAAGTTTGGATAAAATTAGAAACTATTTAGTGGACAATTTTCTACTATATTATAAAGAAATGTCTATCTTAACTATTATTATTCTATGAATGAAATTTTCCTGTTCCAGTTTCATCAATCTGAATTTACCACTTATTTGTTTGGACAAATATAATTACTCCAAGACAAATACCATAAAAACGACTTTGAAAATTGTATACTACAAAAACGGCTCACATTATACAGCCTTTTAGCGTTCATTACCACACGTTACCTAATATTTTACATCAACATTACCAAACGATATAAATATTCAAAAGCTCCGCGACTCCGGTCATTTTTATTTGTTTACGAATACTTCGCTTCTCAATGTTAATTAATATACGTTACGCGTAAAATCGCTCATCGCTAATAACTATTGATTCGACTCTAAGCTTGCACTTAAAAAGAAATAAATCATGGAGAATTGTACAGCTCTAAGGTTATCCAACATGAGTCACTTCTATTCATCGGCGAGCATTTGCTATCAAATGTTTACGAAGATCGATTCGTCGAGGCGTTAAATCGCGAGGAATTTAAGCGATTCGTGACGCTAATTTCGCGACTCGCCTTCTAACAATCCATTCAATATGACAAACGGCGTGGAAGTAGGAACAATATTACATAATTACGTACGTCAGACTAGAATGTCTTGAAACGGGATATCCGACGAGCGTTTATAGTTCTCACGGCGCCAACGCTATTCGTTTCTATATCGGTACTCCCAGACCCGCCATATTTAGAAAATGGAAGCAATTTCGCTCTGTGCAGCTCGATCGTTTAGCTTCTGAGCGAATATCGCGGGAAAGACAATATTTGAGCGCGATATTAGCGATATTCTTTGCGAAACTTGATGTAAAATGTCGTTACAGACAAGAAAGATAATATTTGAACGGAAAATTTGTTGTGTTCTTTTTAGAAAACTTGATATTGGATGTTATAAAAGGAATGTACAGTCGAACTCGATTGTAACAAGTACAAATAACGAAATCGTGATTGATGTGGCATAGTACTTTTAATTTATGAGTGTTCTCGTACATTGTTCAGTTTTATAAGAAGCTTACTGCACGGGTACATTGCAAAATTTTGAGAAATATGATAAATATCAAAGTCGTTTAAATACAAGCCAGATATCAGGTTCATAAAACAAAATCATATGTATATATAAATAAATAATTATATTTTAATTTCTGCCTTCACAAATATTTCATTCCCATAATGTAAATTCCAATTTTAATTTAAAATTTTTATTTAATTTAACATTATTTCTGCTCCGGTGCACTTTTTATCACCGAGTTCAACTGTATGTAAGAAATAATTTTCAAAATTGTGCTATAGCAGCGAACGGTGTATCTACGATATAAATAATTCCAAGAACTATAAATAAACACGAGCCTTATGAAGCTGTTAAGAAAATATTTAGCACATCAAAGTAAAGTGTACGCTGTTTCGGTAGCACAAATTATTTTTATTCTTTCTTGCAACCTTTCAGTTTACAGAACCTTTCTCAACCAAAATAATTAACCGGAAGTATGCACAAAATGAATATAAAATTTTACAATAAACTCGGATCGATTAGAGATCAAAATTTATATTAATTTTATGCAAAGATCTCCTATATATACAATCTGGTTGCAAAGGGCTTCAATCTCAAACTCGAATCGTTGCGGAAGGTATAAAAATAATTCTACCTCCTCTAATCTTCTGCTATTCCAGCAGAACCTAACCTTCCAGAGACCTAACCCAGACCTAATCAATTTTACCCTCTAACAATTTCCAACGAACGAACAAAGAGAACATTATCGTTCTCGATATCGGAACTCGCCGTCAGCCGATGAAAACTTATGAAAACACTCGTTAAATTCTTGCTCTCACCGATCCTCCCTCGAATACCGTTCAACCAAAAGCCCATTCACGATGCAACGGAGATTCGTCGTCAACTTTCCGACCGTAAATTTCCGGAACGGTTAACGCATCACGTGTCTCGGCGCGGCCAAAAGGGAGCTCGAGGACAAAACAGAACTCCAGAGTCTCAGAGAATTCTCCTCCTTGTAGATTGTTTAAGCCTGGCCTGAAAATTTCTCCGAAAGTTTCCCCTGGAGGCTGAGCAACGTTGCGTCCCTTCTCCAAACAATTCAGTAGACAAAGTCGCGCGTGGTCAGACACAGTCTGCGCGGGACTTTGGATCGCAACGGTCCGTAGATCCTCACAGACGAAGGCTCTCCTGACGATCGACGTCGATTTAGGCGACTTTTTAATCTCTTTAGCCAGTGGTAGCTTCGGTATTCCTCGCGAAAATTCGATCCGCGCCTTTTCGAACTTGTCGTTCGGTGTTGGAGGTTCTTTACTTGGTTCTGTTTCACTTTCACACTTGCTTCCACTTCGCTCTTCCTTCGGAGGTCTTCCGCCATCGGTTTTACTCGCACGAAACGGCAACGAAGACGTGACGAGGTGATCTCCGTGAACGCACAAACCGTTGGATGAAGAAAAAAAAAAAGATAGATACTCGCTCACTGGATCGTAGATCGTGAACGGAGTACACCACCGAGCAGAGTTGAAAACTTGGAGAACGCGTTTCCTTGGGGGACGTCACTCGATCGACCGATTTATTTGTTAACTAATGAGCACAATGAAAAATGGTGAAACTTACACTCGAACGGTGTGAATGTGTGGCAATGTGTGTTGGACGTGTGGGTGGGTGGGAGAGTGTGTATGTGGTGGTATGAGGGTTCGCCTCGGGGCACCAGCCGAGCAACAGATGCTTCCAACAGGCACGTCACGAAGAGCTTTTGCTGGTGGAATGTGGAGTCCGCGACAGCTCGAGCGGCTCTGAAGTCCTGCGGGCAGAGTCTGGACAGCACCAAGACTCGGAACGATGCCTACACGGCTACGGCCTGACTCGATCGCTCCCTTTCGTCCAACGCTATTAATAGATAGCAGATCCACGTCCGTGGGGCGCGAGCGTGATACGATCCTGGCACGCTACTATTTTCGTCCCTTCTTAGATCCCGTGTAGATCCGCTCGTTTTTCCCGCCTCGTACCACCTTTTCGCTCTTGTTACGCCCCCGCAACACCGCCGTCCGCCGCGAATCATCGATGAGACCAGATGGATCTGGGAAGGGATGGACAGGCGAATTTCGAATACCTTCATTAGGAGTCCACCGCGACGGTAACGCAGTCTTCTTCGATCATTTTTTGCGATCTTGAGAAGGCTATTGTTTGTTCATGGTTTCGTATATAGGTAGACAATGTATGAGAACACATAAATTAAAATTATCATGTCACATCAGTCAGGCTTCAGCTATCGGTGCTTGTTACAATCGAGTTTCACTGTTTCGAATAAAGATTGTTTTAGCAGCCTGACATCTGACCTGTATTTTAAAGACTTTGACATTTTTCAAATTTCTCAAGTTTTTGTGCAATGTATCTGTGCGGTAAGCTTCTTATAAAAGTCAACAACGTATGAGAGCACGAACAAAATGAATTATTGTAGTTGTTGTGCATTAACTACGTTATATTCCAAGCTTATCTTACATGTTTAACACTCTTCGCTTAATTTCGTCCGTCTTAACTACCATCTTACTTGATCTTCTTACCTTGTTTCTCTTAGATTATTCAAGTTATTTTACCCTAACTGTTTGCACAACAACTTTGACGTTAGGTTCGAAAGCAGTCGCTGGCTGTACCTCGTCATTATGTAAATTACCTTTGTATGATAATATAATATGTACACTGTACCCACACGCACAATAGAGACGTTTAATTATTTTAACGAAGATCAATATTTAGCTGCCTTCAGGTGAGCATTAATTATTACGTTTCAAACTGTGACTTAGACTTGTCTCTCGATCTTGTGGTATTACAGTTAAATTTAAATCTACAAAGTTGGATACGCGAGAGTAACCAACATAGAATTGCAGATTTTATTTACATTAAAATACATTGAATAAAGTGGTTGTTATAATAACAGTGAAAATAGTTCTTATAATTGTTTCAGAAAATAAATAATCGGTAGCCTCTTAAGAATTATATTTAATTTTTTTAATTTGTCTGCACATTGTTGTCACTTTCTGTGTCGAACACAATTTCTTTATGTCATTATAGTCGATTGATATGAAGACACTCAGGAGGACCACGAATATAAACAGACAACATTTCTTTAATGTAAAGGTTCATTTATTTCACTAATTCAGTTTGCGTTGCCACGATTAAGACGTGAACTTAGTTATGCATGCCACGTATATCACCGTAGGTGCATAAGTAGAGCGAAAGAGTCAAAATGGCGCTCGAAATGAGTGTTTCAAGTGGCTCAATAAAGGTTTTACCCTTCAAAAGATTGTTCCTGCTCCCTGCATTCGTGCAGGAATAAATGATCCCATTGTTCCGAACCAACAAAGGAGAAATTTCAACTTGGCGGGGGATAAATACCTCCACTAGATGAAAAGAGCTTTAATTCCTATAATCTAGAGTACGAGCGTAATTTTCAGTCATTTAAAAATAGCAATTTATTCGAAAGTGTGCCAGCCACTCGCAAACCTTTCCACATTTCCTTTACGCTTCCCTTCCGGCGTACGTTCGCCACCGCCAAGGAAAGGAGAAAATGGAAGTGTATTTTTAATGGTCGGTTGGAAAATCCTGAGACTCGTAACCGCGGTCACGCTGAGAAAAACGAGAGTCCGGAAATTGCGGCGAATTAGAAAAGCTTCCGACGAATGTCGTTCGACGGGTGGCTATTTATCGTGAAAAATCGAAGGCGCTAAAATCACGATTTCTTGCCTTCCATTTTCGGAAATATCCTCTCGCCCCTCTTTGGAGGATTCTGCGGTATGCGCTCGGGAAAGCTTCGCGAAAAATCCTCCCCTTATCTGCGATAAAAGCTCGGATCTCTCGAATTAGATCGTGAAGATGAGAATCCACGACACATCGTATACGTTTCCAATAAAACGTTACTTGAAGAAGTACGGGTAACTGATATATTATTAAACGTATACATTTAACATTTTATTGTGGTTAAATATATTAAATAAATATATTATTGTAACTTGAGCAGGTCGTTTGCAACTTGTAATACAATTTTGGAGAAAGAAATACGGTTAACTTGATAGTAAATACATTGTCATAGTTTAATTAATTAATGTAGCCTTTTTTTCTGTGTTTTTTCGTTTCGCGCTTAGAAACTGCTATGCAGAAACGAAAGCTCGATGGTAAATTTTTCCATGAAGTAAGTTATTTCTGATGCTGATATAGCTACATGATATCTGTCTCGTAACCATTTCGTATTTATGTTCGCCACAAAGCTTTACTGCCTACCCGACTACGCGACAGAGCACTAAATATATCTATCTTCCAGCGATGACAACACGAATCCCTTCGATAGTGATTCCTTACATCATACTTACCGAAGACGATACATTATGCACGACACTATTTTTACAGCAACAATGCAAACAGAGTAAAACAATATACTTCTTTTATGAATATAATGTTAGATCAAAAATTATTACGTTTGTTTTTCTTTTAATTTTATTCCTTGACTTTGATTGAATTAAAACTTTATAGAATTGTCCTCAAGAAGGTCATTACTACAAACCTGAACCTATAAGGTTACTTTTTCCTTAAAAAAATTGGAAAAAATTAATCTGGAAAGAGGAATACCCGCTTAAGAAGATGAGATTGGATGAAAATTGTTCCCCACAGAGCAACGAAGTTGCAAATTTCCCCGAACAGGGGAATTCCTCTGCAATTTCGTCGAGTGGTCCCCGAGTACGGGCCATCCACGTCAAATCGATCACTTTACCTGCATGTCAGTTTAGAGGTGCACGCATTTCGTCCTAGAACAAACTCGAAAACTTTCGACTAAATTTGTTCAAGTATATTCCATCGTATGCATTCTCTCCAAGACCAAAATAATCTCATCAATTTTCTTATGATCTTCGACGGTTACCTTCACCCCCAAAATATGAGTCTGACCAAAATGAAAAAATACGTGTCATATACTTTTCAATGTTCCACACATGCGAAATTTCAAAACAATCTCCCAGTTACTCAAACTAGAACCAAGCATATATTAAAAACTCTGCACGCTCGTACTAACAAGTTCTTCTTATCACCACCTGAGAACACCTCCGCCATCGCACAAAATGACAATGCCTACGTTCAAAAGGAAAATCCGTGACATAGAGGCGCGAATGTGATCGATTTGGCGTGGAATGGCCCGTACGAGGTTTGCCACAGGGCAGCTGTGTCCGTGAATAAAAAAAGCACGACGAGCGGCGTTGTTTCGAAAACGGGAGCAGCATACGAGCCGACGAAATAGGAGCCGCGATAAACGAATGCGGGTTGGCCCTCTGGGAGACCTTGGCTAAGACGTGGAAGCAGAGAGACGTCGAAGAAGGAGGCTACCTTATCAGAGGCAGCCTGGAGGCTCAAACTACAACCGCGCGTGGTCGACGTTCGAACCACGAGGCGGGCTCCTTATATGGAGGGGGCCATGTCGGGGAGAGGGCGCCTCGACGCTGGGGTATAAAGTTCCACGACGCTGAACACGTCGCGCCAGAAAGCTCGCCTCCTTGGCTTTACTTGCTCTCGCGTGCTCACAGATTAATCGTTCCCCTTGGGTCGTTCTATGAACGCTACATTTTTGCGTCCGTGTAATTTAACCCCCGACCCCCCAATAGTTAAATTTTATCAGCCAATTTCGATAATCCCCCAAGTTGGATGATACCGGAAGTTGATAGACAGACCAGAAAGTACGGTACCAGCGATTTTCATTAAAGTCGAGCCGAGTTCGTTTAATAAATTTATGCCAGTTACGATATTCCTGCATGAACCGCTATTACCTTGTCTAAAAGTTACTAACAAGTTAACTCATTTCGGGTAAAGTTAAATAGTTCACTGGGCTTCTGGCCACGCATAAATAGCTGCCATCTTGAATATTTCGAAATGACCCGATGATTGAGTTAACCAGTCCTTCTGTTACAAATAAACTGGCTAATATTTATGTATAAAATTAAACTAAATCTGTTAAAATAATTACATTTATTAAAGCACGAAAGATTACATTCTACTTCGACTGTTACATGTATGCTAGTTTAAACCCACTTGTCATATACCTACTGCAAAAAATGACTCTTTTCTTTTTTTTTTTTATTATTATATATATTTCGTAATTTTAGAATACGGTGACAAGAAAATAACTCACCGAGAAGATTTGGCGACTATCAGAACTTATCCAATGCTAAAAAAAACTTCTCGGAATAACATCGACGACAATGTCGCTAAGAGTTATGTACCAAAAGAATTTATATATAAAATAAATTTGATGAAAGGGAAAGAATTCTTCGAAGTATCTATAATATCCGAGTTCTGTTGAACTCGTAAAATTTAATGAAGTCAAAATTAATTTTTGAAAATAACTGCAATAGTTATAATTAATTTACGAATATTTGTTTGCATTCCGTGGAATTAACTCAAGAAACAGATTTACTATTAATGTTCCGTTTCATCGGGTGCATTACTATAATTGCTGATAATATGTCTAGAGGACACAGGAGAAATATGAGTCTCGCATGTTTGTATTGGAACAAAGTCAAACTTAAAACTGTTTACTGGCAAATCTCCTCATTAGACACGGGAGAAACAAAGTAACATTTTTAAGCATTTTAATAGTGTTTTATCTAATCATTGTTTATTGTACAAAACCGAAAACATTCAACTTAAAAATAAATATTTGTAAATACAAAATTATATCAATTATGCCTTATAATATTGGGTACAATTGGTTTCTTGAATGGTCTATCAGTTCCACCAAACCTCAGCTGGCCTGATTCTTTCTTCCCACCGAAACCACCGCCTAAAAATTAGTATAATTTGCAAACATGATACGTTAATAGGACATAAGCGATCGGCACATTACTAATTAAATTTACCAAGTCTCCTTGGTTTCCAGCCTTTCATGGTGCGACCACACTCGTGATCGACAAAGATTTTGTAACCCTTCAGTGTTGTATCCGCGCAACGCCTAATTGCTCTCCTAGCCTCGTCTTCGTTTCTCATTTCTACGAATCCATAACCTTGGGACAGGCCAGTTACAACGTCGACTATGACTTTTGCAGAAAGAACATCTCCGTACCTGCAAAAAAACTAAACATATTAACATTTAAAATGCATGTAATCGTATTCCCATCAAAAGGCAATACCTCTTTCAAATCGTATTTTGTAATTTTTGGGCCAAATCTAGCCACGAACAAGGTTCTCTCAGGTTTAGATTTTAACCCATGAGGTGGTTCATAATGAGCTTGTATTGCACGACTAATAGCTTTATCGTGTGGCTCTGTATCTGTTCCATCGATACTGCCAGACTTTAAAGGATCATACTCTTTGGCATATGGGCTCCAATTCTGTAATGTATCTCCCTGAAACCCAAACACATGTTGGTCTTCATTATATTGCATATGTTTAGTCAAATTTCGCAGAAAGATTTCAAAAACATAACCTTAAAACTTAGAGAATTGCTTTTTTGCTGGATAATTTAAGAGAAAACGACTACTATACGTTGCAAAATATAAAGTTAACACAACATTACTTTTGATTTTGTTGCAGAACGCTGTTTACACTCCATTTTTGTAAAACTAAATGAATGAATGCTGACAGCAATGACAACAAACGAAGTTGAAGACTATTTTTGTAATAATTTGCATAAATCTCGCGACATCTGTTAATTATCAATGGACTATGTATAAAAATAAGAAAACAATAATAAAACTTCTTTGAAAATGTATCGTATTGTGCTTTATTACATATACAATATTATAAGACCGCGGAGGACCCCGAACTAAATTTTATATACGCTATATCTATATATATCATTTTAGCATTTTCAACAACCAAGTTTTGAACGAAAGATGTGGCGCCATCTATCCATAACAGCCTCAAGTTTGTCGATAAATAGTTCCTATTTTTCACGTCTAGATGGCGCCACTACGATGGTTTTTTTTTTTTAAAGATGTTATTTATTATATTAGTTACTAGATACTTTTAATATGACTTATTTATTCTATTGTAGACATCATAATGCTGAAATTTGCCTAAAAAAATGTTTTTTTATCATTTTCATCAACCAGGTTTTAAACGAAAGTAGTGTCGCCATCTCTACAAACAAGCCCCAAGTTTGTCGAGAAATAGTACTTCGTTTATGCCGCTAGATGGTGCCACTAATATAGTTTTTTAATTAAATCATTTTTATTTATTATATTACCTTATATATGCTTTTGATAGGAGTTATGCATTGCATTGAAAACGTTTTTTTTTTTTTTATAATTTTTATCAATCTAATTTTGAATGGGTTTATAGCGTCATCTAGAAGTAAAAAACAGGAACTATTTCTCGACAAACTTGAGGCTGTTGTGGATAGATGGCGCCACATCTCCCGTTCAAAACCTGGTTGTTGAAAATGCTAAAATGATATATATAGATATAGTGTATATAAAATTTAGTTCGGGGTCACCCCGTTGTCACCCCGTTAATCGTCTTATAATATTGTTTATGTAATAAAGCACAATACGATACATTTTCAAAGAAGTTTTATTATTGTTTTCTTATTTTTATACATAGTCCATTGATAATTAACAGATGTCGCGAGATTTGAGCAAATTGTTACGATAATCTAGTGTATACGATAATTCCACTACGGATTGGAAGGTTTCTCGCTCAACCCGATATCAATGGTCATCCGAAAATCAACATATTATACCTGTTTGAATTTTTCTTTTTACGAGCTACAAGATTACAATGTTGAAAATACCCCGTTCCATTAAAAAAAATATTGATGACCTTGAAATTTCGTAAAATTTGATCTTGAACTAATTTTTCTTTCCGTCATAGTATGACCCTCTCTGAACCAAACATTTTCCTTTGGAAATCTTTGTATCATTAAAAACAACGGAGATATTTTAGGTACAAGTCTTACGTGACTCACCCTCGATATTCCACTAAGGTCAAAAGGGTTAAATCGTCCTACATTTTTTCTAAATAACGAACAAGAGGAAAACAGTCGCGATTAGGAACAAGAAACGTCGTACAACAGGTGGAACTATAGCTATTAATATAAGTATAACATCGCGCGGTTTCTTGTCCTGTGCGACACTGTAGAAGACTTTATTTAAAGTAGCGAACCGCTGCGTTACATATGAGTATTTACATAATGCGAATTCCAATCGCGCGTGAGCCTCAGGAATTTCGAGTCCCAGAGTGTATATGTATTTTGCCGCGGTAGCGTCAAAGACGACCTTTCGGTATTTATTGTACATACAGCGGAGAACGTAACCGTTGGCACAAGACGGTTCTTGGAAAGGTAGCTGTTTATGTGCAAAACAATTAATCCATTTTTACCAAAAACCATAATTCCTTGATATTTTCATAACTTTTACAATTTTCTATGATTTGTTTATTCTTTTTTAATGAAAACAATAAAATGGGGATAGAAGCACCATAACATTATGGAACATAAAGAAAATAGTAGAAGTTCGCAAATCAAAGAAAAAGCACTTTATTATACTCAATGATGAAACAAGAAAATTATTTTACACTAAAAATTGATTATTTCCAATCTTTTCACATCTAAAACTACTTTTATCCTGTATTAATACTTATATTCAACGCTGAATAAATTACCACGATGCAGCTGTGATTACCTATGCAATTAAAACAAGAAAAAAGCAATATTATTCTATTTGTTCATATTATTAACTATGAAAGGGAATTTCCTTGGGAACTTGCCACAATAACGTTGAATGGAACTGAATGTTTATTAAGTCTGTGGACACTGTTGAAAATATAAATGAAAATCACAAAACTCTTGAGAAAATTATATATACACAGTGACAGAGGAAAAATTAATAATTTGTTCTGAGAAAAAAGAGAGATCATTTCCAAATTTTTAAAAAATGTGCTTGCACTATTAATAAATGAAATGTAGATAACGACGAGAGCTGACTAAAATATCTAACTCAAAAAATTCTTTCCATATCTGATTTTTCTTTTTCCTCACAATACATATGTAGATACACATATATTACAACATTGGAATCGTACAAAAGTTTCAATAGATGCACACGATAAATCGACAAATAAATTGAGATCTACGGTGAACTGATTAGAACGATATTTATTTACAAAATTATCATTTCATATATGCCCTTTTATAAATACATGTACATACTTTGTTAATTCCCCACTGATAAGTGCTTTACCATACTACAATATTTTCATTTTTTATATTATAAAGATTCATTTCAAATACTGCATCTTTTATTTGTACAACAAATTTGTCATATAGCATGCATACTTGCATACGTATGTACGTAGAAAATGGCGTCAAAGAATATCGTTCAGAATGAAAATGAAAACTACGGGTCTTTAAAATTCACGATATAAAGGGAATATTAATACAAATAACTCAATGCATTTTTCTCTTAAATTACATGTATACGGTATACCACCAAAAAAATTAACATTTCGTGTTACTGTTTCGATTACAACTACTTAATTACAAAACAATGAGTATTATTGTATAATGGTCTGTTAATGTGGCACGCCTTTGGAATTATTTTAACCGTTTCGTCGGATCACATGCCAATTATATAATACTGTTTCACGCAATCGTATATATAAACCGGGGCACTGTGATTGTACATCATAATTAGACCGCGGATGTTTATGCATATTTTCACAGACACAGAAAAATAATTGAAGCTAAAATGAAAGTACGTCTTATCTTTATAAAAAGTACAATATACTATTAATATTTGTTAATATTTGATATACTTTTGCATTTGTTCACGTTCTCATAAATATCCCCATATCTCTATTTGCGATAAATGCATAAACGTTCTCGATCTAATCAAAACGTACAAATTGGAACGCTCTAAACTCTAAATTTGATCTCGTGGAAAACGTTTCTTCCACTTTCCCCAATAGATTTCGTTACACGTACGAATGTTTTGCTTGTTAAAATACAAATAATGAAAGATACTAATACTTCGAATGTTTACTACAAGCTAAGCTTAATTTATACTAATCTAAGCTCAAATTATATTAATCTAAGCTCGTTGGAAGCGTTTGCATTTGATATTTCGCTCAGAAATGGTCGACTAATCTTAACATTATTAACGCGCTCGTCAAACGTCTACCGTGAGGATTAATTTAGCGAATAGAGGATAGATCGTCAGACTAAATCTAAATCAAAATGGGCGCCCATTCGTCTTAACGCCAGGATTGTGTTAACCGCTTTAACCCATCTCTTCTTGATGACGTACCGCTTTAATCTAACTTTACAAATCGGGTTCTCCAAAGCCACGTCCAGCCAGCGATGCTCCAAAAGTTGGCCCGCAGTTGGTCTTTTCCTGAAGCAAAACAATGCAAGATTTTTCTAGTAATCTACTAGTTTAAGCAATAAATGGAAAACTAAAATTAGCAATTTTTAATTTGTTCTTTTTAGGTCAGTGAATCGATCGAAAGATACCTTTTTAATTTTTCGTGTGTTTAGAGTGATCCGTACATCAAAAATGAAATGACTATACAATGAAGTCACGTGTTACTTAAAATATTTCCGTTGAAACGATCATAAAGCCAATTAACGTTAATTAATTACAATATTTCAAGTGCCATCATTTGAAAAGCGTCCAAGTCTGGGCTCTGATAGATCCTAATTCAAGCTTGAGTTAAGTCCATATTAATTCTGGTTAAATGCATATTAAATAAGAAAGGGTCTCATTAGAGGAATTCAATTCGTAAGCTTCTTTTCTTTTTCTCAAATGTGAGTTTCGTTCGTGATAGGAGAGCAGCCTTCCAGACGACCACAGTGATCTATAAATGTAGGGTCATTCAAAACTATTTTAACATCCTTTGCTTCCCAGCTACGCTTTACATACTGATGACGCGAATTAGGCGCGTGGTGAGACCTGGTAATCGGTATTATTCGTTACGAACGATCCTCGTACCAAACGAAACTGTAACGACTATTAGATAAATGGTACACAAATTGTAAGTAATTTATTATTACCAAAAAGACGCTAGATGATAATCGTAGGTAGGTAGTTGCACAAAATAAATTATCCACAGTTTTGGTTTCATGATGTTTTGTATTAAATATACAGTATAAATAAAACAATAAAACAAGGGTATATGCACAGACACGCGAACACGACGATCACTCCACAATCTGATGGTAAGATTGTTGCACGCGCTTAAGATTATTGCATCGTACGAAGCAAGTATTATGCGTGCACTCATGCACTCGTATTATAAGTAATAAATATAAGCAATACACATCGCAGTTCTATCGCGAAATTTCCAACGGCGATTATTCGATACGCTCTCCCTTTCACTGTCTACGAAAATATAATAACAAATATATTATTCTATTACATATTTCAAGAATATCGTAAGCAAATGTTTAACCTTCTGTGCTCTGTATTACTTAAACAATCGATCAAGGAAATACAGATTAACATTGAGTAAACGTGCAGTAAAAATGGAAAATTTTATTTTATTCAAGAGGAATGAATTTATTTTTCCACGAAGTACATCGAATGTTATCCGAGGGGAGTTTACATAAAATGTATGAAATAAATTCTCTTGAACTCGGCGCAAATAAGTTCTCATGATAAACGTTTCGAATCTACTGCAAATTCTTTGTTACCACGTAAGCTGGAGATGTTCTCTCTATTTACAATCTTTGAACGGACAAAAACGACGCATACAAAAAGTCTGGTGTTGTCATTTTCGTCACTCTCGAGACCATCCAACATCGAACAACGTTCAAAACATCCAAAAATACACCCCAAAGTCCACCACTGTATATAGTCCTGAGAGTTTCACTGTCGCGAATAGTGCCAGTCAAGTCCAACGTGGTCTTCTCAGCCCTCAACGATGTATAGAGCTAGGTGCAGACGAGTTGACGGCACTGGACGTCGACTTCTGCTGCTTGGACTGAAAGTACTCCGCGAGAGAGTTCATAGTTTTCCTCCCAACGGACTCCTCTCCGCCCCAATCGACGCTCACTGACTTCCTTCCCACTCCTGAAGGCCTCGTGGCGACTTCGTCCCACTCCTCCAACAAGTGTAGCAACAAATCCTTGGTACTGGTAGGCTCATCAAGATTCAGACTTTTGTGAACATTCCGTAATCCTGAAATTCGAGGTACATCCCTACTGGTCTCTCCAAACATGTGCTTGACGCGTGGGCGTCGCCAGGGTGGCGTCAGGTCCATGTCACTGTCGATATTGTTACCTAGCACTCTATCCTTCTCGTTGCTCGAGGTGGAACTTGTCGAACCTTCGAAGGGTGGGATATATAAAGAAGGATACACGACAGAACTATCTGTTCCTGTACCAGACTCCTCCTGAAACACTCTATCGTTCTTCTTCGAGGTGGAACACTCTCCCTCGACGCTCTGCTTTTTCTTCAACGTCGCGAACATGTTTCCAGCACTCGTCTCGGCGTGCCTTTCAAAGCTACGACTACTATGAAAGGTCGTTCCGTTTAGTTTCCTGTGACGAGCTATGCTCGAGAGTTTCTCCGCGATCTCGTTGCACTCTGTGCTCTCCTGGGACACCATTCCATTACTCCTCGAGTTAACTCCATTTCTGTTACTCTTGGCCTTCTCCTCGACCTTGTCAGTCTTTTTGCTCGACTCTGGGCCTTCGTCATTGGACATCAGACACGTGTTCATCGCTATAGAGCGCAGGTGCTCGGATAACTTGATTATCTCCTCGGCTAGGACGATCTGGCTGGCTGGATCGACTCGGGACTTCTCCACGGAGACGCCCTCGGAGGCTCTCCTCTCGTAGCTGAAACTAGGCACCGCCAGGTAGCCACGAGTGTTCTGGGGTGCGCTGTCTGTTGTCTCTGAGGACGTGCTGCAAATGCTGGCACATGGCGATGGACTTTGTCCCATCAGAGACACCACCTCGTCGCGGTCGCGAAACGCGCTCTGCTGAGACAAAGTGCCAGGTGGGAAGTCGATCATGTAGGGGCTGTCGGGATGCTCCCGCCAACGTTCGACGAACAGCCTCAAGTTGTCCTTGGTCACGTCCAGCTCGTCCGCGTTGCTCTGCACCCGTGAGTTTTGAGGGATTTGCTCGGGAATTTTTGGTCTCTGGCTTGGCGACGCCTTTGGCTCGACCTGGTGCTTGCTCGGCCTTCTGGCTAGCCAACGGTGCTCCCCGCATTGCGTGGCTGACATTCGTTTTCTGAAAGATTCGACAGCTCCTTCGTGAGGCTGAATCGATGATGCCCCGGATTTGTTCTTAGTTCTTTCTCTCTTTCCCCGCCTGATACAGAGGTGTACGATAGTGATTGGTTCTGTGCCTTTATTTATTAGATTGGCTTGAGACTCGAGACTCAAGACTTTCGAGATCTTCGAATCAATCACTTTTCAAGTCCTTTGAGTTATTTTATATTCCTTCCTTCCGAAGGAGACTGAACAAATGCTCGAATTAGAACAAAAAAACATTATTTTAAATGTTCAGGCAGTTTGAATCCCATCACTAGGGTACACACACGTGCGTTTTCAACTATGGGAGCAAATGGTGGGCGGGTGGTAAGATGGAAACGTTATGGGGCGCGTGTATAGTGCAAAGTGTGTTCCACGGGGCTTGAACCGGACTTATCGGAGCTGGACACCGTGCCACGTGACGAACATTAAACGATGAATGAGCTTCGTTCGTTGATCGTGGCCAGGACACTTTCTCGAGGCAGCCAGTTCATCCCAAACCGTTGCGAGACTGTTCGTGAACGCATTTGCGATGGGTGGTTTCTTCCCTTGGGACACGTGGACTCGACGGATCGGCAAAAAAGGATCCCGATTCGTTGCACTCGACACGTGGAATTTCATAGACATAACGCAACGTCACCTGGCACTTTTCAGAAATTTTAGAAACGTTCGGCGACTATTGTCGATCAATCGAAAAATTCGAATCGTTTGATGGAATTAATGAGTTTATTTTATTTTTATTTTTATTTTGTTTCGTAAAAAATAGAGCACCATGGCATGCCTACTTCGAATAGCTGGAAAATTATGTGTTATGCGAAGAAGGAATAATTAGAGTGATTACATCCTTGTATTATTCTTGAAGGAATTGCGAGGTAGCTGAGTATCGAGCAATTATTTATAGAATGTACAATTTACAAGCTATTCGAGGTGAACATGGCAAGTGTCTCATTGTATCGTTTCGAGTGGAAAACAGAATATCGACAATGAGAAAGCATGCTTTGGGATTAATCAGGGAGAGAGGGAGAGAGAGAAAGTCAAAGAATAACCGCGGAAGAGTTGCACGAACAATGTTGACATAACCACCCAGATAACGTACAAAGAAATTGCATATTTCATTGAGTCTACTAAAAACCAACAGAAAGTGCATTGCATTGGCTTATACTCGTAATCTATCAGTACCTTTAAATTGATACCACCACCAAAAACCACGATCACGATCCAGAAATGCATCTCCACAAATTAGATCGATATTATTCGACACGACAAGGATCGGTACGCAAACGTTTGCCATCGCCCGCGCCGTTTCACGCAATTCCAATAATTTAGAGCGCCACGATTATTTAGTCTGGAAGACGAAATACGCCATTCGATTCGAAAGCTCGTCTCAAACGAAAGTTGTCAGAGCGATTCGTCTACTCCGTCGAATTTTCTTGGCAACGCGTACACGTTTTACGCGTCAATGACGTTTCTGTGTCTCGTTATCTGAGCGTTGTATCGTTAATCTTGCGCAAAGCCATCGATGTCCATCGTTCGACTTCTGTCAATCGATTTGGGACGCGTCCCGTAAATACGGCGACACCTGATGGCGGATATTTTTGCACAAGCCCTCCGCGTCGCATTACCATCGCGTAATCTCTGTCAGAAATAACAAGCGATACGTACTCTTTGTCTTTCACTAGAAGACAGCGGATAAAGTCTTTCGCGTCCTCGGATATGTCCGCGAACGCGTCGTGGTCGAAGTCGTACTTCGCGATGGTCACGTTCGCCATTGTCTCGATGTCTGTGTCGCCCATGAACGGAGACAAGCCCGACAACCTGAAAATCAATGCACGAACGATTCAATTTAGATGACTTTTTGGGTGATCCGAAGACTTTAATTGTATTTATCCTTGGAATTATTCGGCAGTTATTAAATTTAGTATTCGACACGTTGGCCGGCGGATTAATATTAATATTCATGAATTACATTTAAATTTCGTTAATTTTCAGAATTCATTTTTTTTTTAGTACTATTATTTTTATCAAAGCAAGTAGTGACAAAGTAGTTTAATAAATTCTCATTAATCCTATATGAGAGTCGAAGAAGATGATAGACACGAGATACAATGTTCGTTGCACTTTGTCGTACGAAATGGATTAAGTGCAGCGACCGTGTATTTTGAAATAAATCGAAGTCGAAGGTAAACTTACAGTACGTAACAGATGACGCCTATACTCCACATGTCGGTACCGAAACCAATCTGATCGAAATTTACGACTTCCGGTGCAACGAACTCCGGCGTGCCAAATAGAACCTGCAGTTTCTTCTTCGGATCGTATTCCCTCGCCAGGCCGAAGTCTATGATTTTAATCCTGTTCCCTTCTTTAGTTAGGCACAATATATTCTCGGGCTGCAAGCAGAGAAGATTCGTTGGTCAGCTTTGTTAACAATGCATTTTAAACATTCAACGATACGTCGTTTACTAATTTTCTAAAATTCCTAATATTTTTCACAACAGCCGGTGGCTTTTAAGGCACACTGTAGTATACGCTTTTCATTTTAATTTGAATTTCAATATTCGTTTGATGGAGCTGGGTCATAAATGACCCGTATTGTTCTTTCATGTACACGATCGATGATAGTCGCCGTGTACCTGATACTATCTATACTTCATCTTCAACCTGTTGGTGAGCTTTGGCTGGATTGCCAAGAACAATATGTTTGAGATAAAGTTTACTGTTTCATAACAAGGTAATCGAGTATTAGCGTAAGTTACGTTGTTGTTCTTTACCTGGCAGAGATCGATATTGATCGCTAACTAAAACAATACGGCGAATACAATAAAATACTTGGTTAACTAAGGCTAATGCACACATCATAATTCTAACATCTCACCTTCATATCGAGATGCAGAATCTTCTGACGATGAATGAATTCCATGCCCTCGCAGATTTGTCGCATAAAGACGGCACAACTGCGCTCGGTCAAGACGAAGTCGTCGTCTATCACCCTCTCGAATAGCTCGCCGCCTTCGATCCTTGAAACGCGAAAACAGTTGTAGTCCCCTTGCTATACAGGATTACAAAACACATTTGTCAAGAACTCTTACAGTTCCAAAATAACGTAGATCTGTCTCCCTGTATCGATGGCGTCGTAGAGCTGAATAAGTCGTGGATGCTGTAGCCGTCTCATGATTTCGACTTCCCGTTCCACGGATCGTCTATCCTCCTTTTTCACGGTGTTCACCACCTTCACGGCCAGCGTTAAACCACTTGCCTTTTCCTTGCATCGATACACGGTGCCAAATTTCCCTCTGAAAATATAATAACGATCTCGTTTCACCCTGCGCTTGCAAGACTCGTGTTTGTGTGATGGAGACGTGGGTATTGCTTCCATGTAGCAGAAGTGCACGAGAAGAACGACAGGGGCCATTTTTCGGTACTATCGAGTTGTAAAATGGTAAATAATAAACAGATTTATATAATTAATGTAACTCGAGATTTGTTTTACGCTATATCTAACTTAAATTTATTTTCATTAAACTAAGGTATCTAAAAGAGAAGAATTTAAACCGTTTCGTTGAACAATTAACCACACAATGGTCGAGCAAACGATCAAGTTTAGAGAATATAGCTATGTTTACTTAAATTCGAATGTTATCTTCGGTCTAATCCTGTCTCGCTGTAAATTTCTACACTGTTTGCTTTCGTAGGAAACATCTACGCGTTCGTATCAAATTCTTCAACAATTTACGAATACATTAGCCGATGTTAATGTTAAGTTAATGTAAGTCAAAGGAATAATACTTTATTTTTGACTTTTATTACCGAGTCGATGGGAATATCGAGGACTGAACATCTATTTCATTCAAAAGATTCGCTTTTCCTTTACTCAAGGAAATTGTTCACGAACGTATAAACATTCTATCTCGTCGAAATTCCAAAATTCTTAATATGTAAGCAACTTTTGCTTGGTAATTTATTTTGAGGTCCAGCTAGCAAACGTTCTAGGCTAAATATAACGTTCTCATTCCATTTTCTGGTGCAGCAAAGTTTTCAAATTTATATTATCATCGAAATGAGTCCACTTGTAATTTCTCGACTCGATCTACTCAGCGAAGCTTCTAATCTGAAGCTCCAAACATCTGCAATACGATTTTCCAAAAGATGCAAACGAAAAAACACAAGAAACACAATATCAACGCTACAAATTGTAAGAAAACGTGTTAAAAATTTTCTCTGAATAGCAATAAGCAACGTAGACGCAACAAATGCTGCGCCTGCATCTATCCAAACTGTAGATTCATTTCCCTTTGTTGCGCCAAGCAACGAATTTAAATAATACCGTCCAAAAACGCGCAACCTTTTTTATCGCTCTCACAAGCGTCAAAACAACTTCGAGATTAAACATAAAACAGGAAATTCCTATTCGGTTCTTTCCTTTTTGGAGTGCACGTTTCAGCGATAAAATATTCCTCGTAGCAACGACAATCTTTAACCTTGATGAGAGGAATTTTCATGGACAAGAAAAAATGTCGCGTACAACGACAAAAGCCAGAGGAAGTGCCAAGCTTGCTTCTTGGCTTGCTAGAACGCAGTGGTGTAACCCGTAAGATGCCTGTTACGACGCCAAGTCAGTGAGTCAGTGAGTTAGTAGAGCATACCCTAGACAACAGGGTCGGCGAAACGAATTATCGAAAGGGAACATTTGCCAAAAAACAGCGTAGCGCCATGATGAAGGTGCATCCGTTATTAATCTTGGTAAAATTATTATCCACTTCTCAACACGCATATCGCATCGTTTCGATAAAGTCACTTTCGATGACAAAACATTTTTTTTATGAGTGTGGAGTTCTAATGGTGGTGGGCATTTTTATTAATATTTAGAGATATAGGTATCGTTTCAATCTATGAAACGCTTTCTATATTAACCGAACTCCACGTTAACGAGTAGAGAGCCTACAATTAAAATTAAAAATAAAATTCATCTGTTATAATATGCATACTTGGATGCCTTTGAATTGTAAACGATCTCAGACCCTGAGAGTACTCGAAGAAGAAGAGCAGATCGGTTTCGATGACCGTCGAAGTGGTCTGTAGCTTGATAACGTCGGAATGCAGCCGGTGTTGCACGCGTTCGCCCGTGTAATCAAGGTCTTCGCGTGTCTATAAATAATGCATTTTTCGCAGTGACTGACGTCCGTGCGTAGAGACTCCGGACGCCGAGCGTCCCGACGCTCTTGACGCACACTGATTTGATCGGGCATCGACACGCACCAGGCTGAATCATGTTCCGCCTCTACATCGTTCCTCGTCATTTTCTACAAATTATTGGGAAATTTATCCTTTTTAAACGAGCTTAACGAGAAATAGTAGACATGGTACTATTTTTGTAATATTTAAAATAATAAAAATTTAATGAGTTTCTTTTTGAGAAATACGAGAATTTAAGAAACGTTGTTATTTAATTAAACGGTCAACCTTTTTTTTTCAAATTTGATGACTGAATTTGTTAGTCCACCCTGCGATAAGGCATGCCCGCGATTTATCTGCACGTGGCTCGCGCTCGATGGAGTGCAGCCAATTCGATAACACGATTGGCGAAGAATGGTGGCGATTTAATTAGAAAGCAAGATTTACGAGAATCGGGTGACTAACTCGTCAGAGTATTAGTCAATGATTCGATAGATTTTGCAGGTGTTCTCGATATAAGCGTTCAGTCGACGCATGAGGGAAGAACGCGTTGGAGGCAGAAGCATGAATGAATCATAATCGCAGGCGTTTCCTGAGAATTTTCGGATGTGAATGAAACGGTTGTATTAGGAATGCTTAGCCTTAAATAGAGCAATCTTCGTTTCGTTTGATCGATAATTATTTTCATACTTCTGGTCACTTTTGAAATAACATTATTCGAAATATTATGTCGAGTAACACATATTATTTTGTAATTATTTGAAATAATTGCGAAATTATTCAAAATAATTTTTGACGCGTCAAGACACGTTTTTCTAAAGTACAAATTTAAAAGTGTAGGTGGTACTATAGTGTATTTTTTATTCCTACTCCCGACAGTCTTATGGTAATGATAATTTAACATACAATCGGTATGCGGACAGAGTACAAGATGCTTCGTTTTTATCAAACTATAAATCGCTTATATGCCCACTGCTATGAATTAGTGATCACGTGGAGCCACCTTTCTGCATATCGGAGAGAAAATGCAAATGAAAAGTGGAGTCGCTGAGACCATACAAATGGTGTACCTTTATTTCAAATTGTCAAACCACTGTTAATCTCGCGATTAGGTGAAAACACCTGCATGCAGTGAGTCAACAGAATTTTCAGATAATGCTAATAGCTAGAGATATATTTATTTATGACAAACGCAAATAATTTGATAAAATTATGACACTTATTAAATATTTTCCTACGCGCACGTCTCGTTAAAATCAGTAATTTATTTTCGTCGCGCTTAGAATGAATTCTGGCCCACCGTGAAATTGAAAATTCGACGTAGGTGTTATTTCGAAAAGCATAAACATGTCACAAATATTTCGAATATAGTGCGTTGTGATACCCAGACAGAACTGCGTTGAATGTTATTTGAAATAATAAATAATAAACAGAGTGTTTTAGTTTAAATCGAGTGACTACGATAATAAAATACTTAATTTGCTGCAATGAAGTTTTCAAATAGTATTTAAAAATAGAACATTATTCGAAGGACACTGAAAATAGTGGGAGCTTGTTTTGATGTAGTTTAATTGTATCGATCCTTTTTCAATCTATTAATAACGTTCATATCAAATTCGATACCTTTACGAGTAAAAATACTTTCATAATCTTTTGCAGTATACTGTTTGGCCTTAATAATTAAACTAAAAACAAATTTATTTTGTCAAATATACTATTTTCATGTTTAACTTATTTTTGTTGCTCAAAAATATTTGAAATGTATAATCAAAATATTTCACTTCCTGTCTTGAATAGTAGTTTACTTGAACGTTACAACATCTGTTATTCGAAATATTTTCCTTCCAAATTTTACTGAGCTATGCGTTATAAAACCATGTACAACGACGTGATTGTTTTGATCAAGGGTGACCATTGAATAGCGATGCTTCACTAATAGTTTGTCATTGACATTCAGCTCTTACCTTTGGCATCAGTCCATTCGTCAATACCTTTGATCCCACTACTGATACGCGACGTCTATTGTGTCTCGGCATTCGGTCTCAATTAAAAATAAAAATCCTTCCCTTCGCATCGTGTACTCCTGACACGCATTTTGCTATTCATTCTAATGCGTTAACTAGCCTACACAAGCAAGTAAAACCTCTTCAATCCTCATGATTGAGAATCCGCAGTATAAATCCCTTCTTCCTCATTTTCCTTGTCTATCAAAAGTTCCCAATCATTCCCCCGTTCCTTGAGTTCTGAAAATCTTTAATTCGGACTTGTCACTCACCGTCCAATTTCCGACTGGATGTCGTAATGATCCTTGAACTCCACGCCACGACGTATGGTCACGTCCCGATAAGGAAAGCTCGGCTCGATCTCTGAAAAACACGCAAAAATCTCGCATTACAAGAAATCCTCGTGATCCGTTACAAAATTATTTAGAATACATGATTCTTGACTTCAGGCAGTGTACTTAATTTTATTACATGTGTCAATTTGGAGTTGAATAGTAAAAATGTGAAATATTGAAACTGACAAATAGAGGAGGAAGTTCGGATGCAAGTCGAACTTGCATACTGTGTCAAAATAATTGCAATAAGATGAAAGCACGGTGGGCAATGTTTCCAACGTTCAATGTGAAGGTTATCGAATCATAAAGAGCGACATAAGGAATAATTACATTTCCATACAATCCAAACTTCATTCCCTCGTTTCATTGATTCACTTTATATATCAGTAAACAAAACTTGAACCACTATTGGTACAAACAGCATAACGCAATAGCATTAGTAGCAATAGCAAAATGCAAAAAGATTCGTCAAGAATTCATTATTACGATGGCACGCAAACTTCGTCGATAGAGCTGGAAGCTGATCGTGCTGAAACTCGACTCGTTTTCCTTTACAAGCTTTAATTTCCGTCGACGATCGTCCCAGCTCATATTTGCCCGCTAAAATAATCGCGGCGGGCGGTTTATTGCGCGTCGTTTAAACGCAACATCGAATGCCCTGTTAATCGTCTATTTTTTGATGATCCTAGGTTACGAGGGAACGTGGCCAACTTGGTGAATTCTGACATTCAGGAAGCTGCACGGATGTACCGAATTGTCTCGCGTGTAAATTTAGCGATTTTTGTCGTTTGATCGCTAACCGGCTTTAATATTAAACTGCTACGATTCCGCGCGTAGCGTCTGAAACGCAGAAACAATTGTTATTCTTTACTCGAGGAAGCTAGGCGGTTGTTTGTAAAATAAAGGGAAAATATGGAGAAGAAAATCGATAAATCGTTTGTCATTATGTTTAATGTTTATTAACTGAGAAGAATGTTTCTGTAAGGTACATCTGACACGAACGATTCTGTCCATCTACCACACAGGTACACAGTTGGTAATGTAATCATTCCTTATGTCATCCCTCATGGCACAACAACCTTCACTTTGAACGTTGAAAACATTGCCCACGTGCTTTCATCCTATTGTAATTAAGTACGCAAGTTTGACTTGTATCCAAACATCCTCCTCTATCTCCTAGCTTCAATATTTCATTTTTCTACTATTCACATTTTGGAATGTATCTTCTTTTATCTTTTCGCCCCCTTAATTTTATTCAAACAACCACAGATTTCAAGAACGCAAAAATTTGTTCCCTATAAAAATCCAGTGGACCATTTAAAAAAATTAACAAATAAAGACCATTTCTTCATAATAGCTACACCCCACTGTGTTTACCTAAACAGTGAACTTGTATCCTGATATATTTAACGAACTACCCCCGATTAAATTAAAAAATAATAGTAATAATCGGACAATAATGGTGAAATTAGCAGCAGAGATCGTCAGAATCTGAAAATCGTCGAAACAATGTTTGAAATGATCTCGTCCCTTCGTGGACACGACGAGAGTGTCGTTCGACGTCGACCGCGACCTCATTTCACCCTTTTGTATGAGACAGCTGGTGCGAAGAACGGCGACCTCCAGTCGCGCAGACGAAAGAGAAACCTCCTCCGGAGTTCATCGAAACCGATCGCGAGATATTTAAACGCCGGGCGGCGGTGTTCTTTCATCGCCCCAAATTCCACTGTATCACTGCATTTATTTAAAGAAGAATCACGATCTAAACACTGCACCACACCCCCGCGTCGAAAAAACGAAATCAACAGAAACCGTGGACAGCTGGAAACCTCCAACTCGATCGGAACAGGTGAATCGAGTGTCTCACATATTAGCCCTTATCCCCTTTAGTCCCTTTTAAAATTCGCGATCTGGTGACGATGAAGATGAAATGAGGTCTCCCTTGGATCACCCTTTTCTCTTCTGCAAGCTTCGTGGCGACTCTAAACTCAAAAAGGTTGAAAACCATCGCAACTTCTTCGACGGTCCCAAAACGAAATTAATTCGCCGTAGTGTTACTCCGTCGAGAAATACGAATAATCTATAAAAAAATTCACAGCTTGGTAACCAATGCTCTTCTTCACAAACCCCTAAACCAAAAACCAACAAATCTACACTATCACAACTACTTCGTCTATTTCTAAAAAAATTATTCGTCATGGAGGTGCACCTAAAACTCTAAGTAATCGGTAAGAAAATGCACTCCTTGATACCAAGTGCTCCAACAATCCTTCTCCCTTCCACAAGTCCCTAAATCCAAAAAGCTTACAAACCAACAAATCTGCGCTATCACAGCTACTTCACCTGGCCCTACAGAAACTGAATTCTCCACAGAAATTCGAAATCTAAATAATCGGTAAGAAGGTCCACAGCAACGACTCCGTTGCCAGAAGTCCCTCTCACTTACCGCCCACGGGGTCAGTCTCGTCCACGCGTATCATCCTCCCCTGGTTGCCACCCTCTGGTGCCACGAGGGACGTGAGTTGCGTTCTCCGGTCGTTGCACGCGGCCCACGATCGCGGTCTCTCGGCCGAACCGATCCGATGCACCCCAAAGGCAATTATTGACTATCGCGTCTGCGGTCTCGGACGGCCGAGTCCCCGGTGGCCGACGTCGGGTGCCTCTTCTTCTCGGCTCGGACGGATTTAGATTTTCGGCGTCGCGGATTCTGCTGGCCGGGTCACGTGGCCAGTGGCGTTCCACGTTCGCGTCTCCTAAGTCCCCCCACCCCCTGATGCCCCGCGTGCAACCAACCTTCGATCTGCTTCGGTTTCTTCTGACGCTTTTCCACCGTCTCTCCATGGATGGCCTCGATATCGACCATGGATCGACGACGTGCTCGCTTCGAGCTGACTTTCGAGGACCTCCGCACAACTCGAGGATCCCTCGACGCGTGGTTGAGAACCACGTGGACGCCCAGCGTCGCGACTATTGAGGTTTTAGGGTGAACCAGTTTTAACGCTCGAGCATAGTGGTCCAGAACGCTCTGTTTTTAGGGGGAGTCCAAAATCAGGGAAACTTAAAGTGGTCGAGCTTCGAGCGGGTCACATCTTGATGATTTGTTTGGGGTGTCGGAAATTTGTTTTGTTTTGTTTTGTTTTGTTTGTATTTATATTAATTGCGTGTAATATACCACTAATATAGCATCAATATATAGCATAAAGCATTCTGTGTTTTTCATGTATGTTAATTTAAACTTTTAGCTGAGATTAATATACATTGCAATATGTACCAGGTCTGAAAGGGTTATAATCTTACAATGTAACATTTATTCTTATTTCTAAAGATCTTGTTACAAGTTCGCAGCCATTACCTCAAAGGATTCTTGGTCGCTTCTACTAAAAATGTGAACTAAAATATATTTACGATTATTCGATCGAAGTGACTAATTAAATATTACAGAGTACTTCGATCCACGTAATTTCCAACCATGTTCGATATTCTACGTGCACGCTAAAATCCAGTGACTGCGTTTATTTTTAATTTTAAGTCTCCACCTTCGACATTCGCTGACTTGCTTTTGGCAACGTGTAGACAATTTGTTTAAACGTCGCATTCCTTCTGCATTCATTCGTGAACTTTTCGAACACAAGAAATACCAAAACTTGCTACGATTGGATCGATTTAAAACGAAGTAACGTTTCATAGAGATAATTATCTTTTTCTCGTTTATAATAATTGGCATACTTACAAATGGCAACAGTATAACAACTTCCTCATTTTTATATGTTTTCAATCTTGCAAGTTGTAACGTCACAAAGAAAGTTTTTGGAAAGTAAATTATTTCTTAAATCTTTGGGGTTGGGTGGATCACACCATCATTGGGTGGCACACCTCTTGCATAGCTTTAATATTTTATTTAAAGTTTTTTATTCGATTGACAATGCTGTGAACACACAAAGAATTAAATATTGTCAACATAAAAATTCTTGAACTGCTATCAACTGGTAGCGATTAGACATATAATTCAATTCAATAATATTTTTTGTATTTGTACAACATTTATATAATATTTATATAATAATTCGTAATCCACATAATGATGAAAGTGTTTTGGTTGTCTTACGATTAGCAAAAAAGTTGATTTCGATTTATCGACTATCGGTACAAACACTTTCTGCGTAATTTCAACATCGCCAACGAAACATGTAGGTATTGCAGTTTTGTATTCGCATGCATGTAACACGAAAGCATCGTTAGTTTTTAACTCTTTGTGGTCCAATTTTTCTGATTTAAGTACATTTTTGTCGAGCCGCGTTCAACATTGGACCGCAAAGGGTTAACAGAGGATTGATCAAGGAATTTGTCTATGTAATATAAAATGACTATTTATATCAGTCACGGCTGACTTTATTATGAATGAATTTGAGTTACAGTTAAACGCTTGCTACAAAAAGGTAGCGATTAATACTAGAAACGAAACGTGGGACGAAACATAATAAACATCATAAACAGAAAGTAGTATGGAATACGTGTATATTCTAACAGAATCAAAATGCTACTGGAAAACATAACCTTAAAATTGTAATTTCTATTAGTTCGATAATTTTGTGAGCTAGTGTTCAAAATTACAAAAATGGCAGGTAGCATGAGACAATTAGAGGAACGACAACTTCCAGCTGAAGTAACGAAAATGCAGTGGTCACCAAAAATGGATCTCCTAGCAATTGCTAATGTAAAAGGTTAGATCTCTAAAACAGTAAACAACACGTTTTGTGTCTGATAGATTCTTGTCAAATCCACGTATGTTTTACACACTTCTTTTTAACTACTTATACTTTAAACAAAATTCTGAAAACATGTCATTGATAAACTCAACAGATTAAATTTGTATCTTATGCTTGGTTTGTCACTCTTATTTGATACATATACAGAAACATGTACACTGGAGATAAACAACTATTTTCAATTCCTGAAATACCAAGATGTATGACAATATGAATTGTCTTGTTCAATTGTTATAGGAGAAGTTACACTTCATAGATTAACATGGCAAAGAGTTTGGTTGTTAAGTCCACAAGAGGAATCCGATACTGTAGTGAACTTAGCATGGAGACCAGATGGGAAACTTCTTGCTGTTTGTTATGAAGCTTCCAAAGTAGTATGTCTTGTAGATATAGAAAACAAAAATATTATTCACAAAACAAAAATTAGTTTGCACAATGGAATCACGTGCATAACATGGTTGCCATTGACGAATCTAGAAAATGATAGTCAGTTAGGTAGTAGTAAAACAAATATGTCACCTGTGGGAGAATATCTTCCACCTTTGCCAAGTTTAAATAGAAGTTTTGGTCAAGAACCTGAACGCAAAGAATTCTTACCTCAAAATTTAGATATACTTTTTGTAGGTATTCTTTAAAATAAGTACATCAATTTTACAAAATATTATCTATATAGTTATTATAAATAATTGTCTTTCTAGCTTGGTTTAGACAATGGAAATGTTGCAATGTATGTGTTTGGAATGTTCTACTGTGGCACAATTACAGTTGGTCATGGTCGAATATTAGAAATTAGTGGTGGATTTGGTAAACCAATGTGGATCACTTGGAAAGATAGTAGTGGTATTAAAGTAAACAGATTATGGTGTCAGTTGCTAGAACAAAACACAGCATTCCTAAAGGTCCTTGCATAATCAAATTTATTATGTTACTTTTAAATGTGATAGAATAATCTACAAATTCTTTATTTGAATTTAAGGTAGCACAAGCTCAAGCTAATATAGAATATTTGATGGATTATCTTTCGCGTACGTTAATGGCAATTTCCGAAGCATGGGAAACAATTCTCTTGGAAATGGATGAAAAGCTTGCACGATACGCGGAAACAAATCCACCTGGTGGAGTTGCTGCAGATTTCTTAGAGCTGTTAATGATTGGCATACCAACTCAAAACTTGGAAAATTTTCTATTGCGAGATTTAACTGAGAAAGGATTAAAAAAATTGGGGCATAGTATTGAAATGTGTTACAGTAATATACAGGTACAGAATGGACCTTTAATTTTTGAAAATTGTAATATGTCATACCAATCAAATGTTGTCTTACAGAAATTAGTCTTAAAAAATTTAACTAGCGTTGGAATGGCGTTAGTTTATCAATTAGCTGAAATGAGGGGAATGGTGAGGCTGGGTGGTCCATATGAGTTATTGGGACTTACAAATGAAAATGTAATAACTAATGCTCTTCATGCATCAGAAGCTTTTCTAGCAAAATCTTCCGAAATTCAACAAGTAATAGATCACAGTATGCGCGATTATAAAGCATTCTTCCGGTATGTTCCAATAATTAAATATGATATGGATGTCGTTACTATTTGAACCTTTTTGTATTTAAGGTGGTTATATGTCGTAATTCTAAGATTAACCGATGAAAGAATACCATCTGAAGTAAGTCGGGTCAGTCAACAAGAATTAACATTTATTGCCGAATTTTTGCGTGGTTTTGACAAAACTGAACCAAGTGCTGGAGGTAGAAAAGGAGTAAATTTAGAAAAATTGGGCCAGTATTTACGACGCGAAAATTTGCAAACTTGCTTAACTCCCGAAGGAAGCGAATGGGCAGCTATGCTCGATGAAAATCATTGTCTCCGCGATCATCCGCTTATCGTGAAGCAAGATCTTAATTTTTCATTATTGCAGTCTCATGCAAAGTTAATATCGGCTATACATAATGTTTTTGGAGAGGCTTATCAAGGCTTGGTTGATCAGTTCACTGTATCAAGTATTGCCTTGGCACCATCTATGGCATTTACATCATCCCAAATTGTAACAAGCGACGATGGTCTACTAGTAGCTACATGTGATGTCGATCATAAAATATTACGACTTTTTAAAGTTGAATGTTTATCTGTCGAACCTGTGTCGCTTAACTTTAGATTGGGTACAATTAATGTAGATTACAGATCAGGTTGGTTCATTATAAATATATACATAATAATTTAATTTATGAAATTAAAGACAACATAAAATTTTATTTAACAGAATCTTATTCAAAAGTTTACATGGATGGTACTGTAGTTGATCTACAGTTTTATTCTCAGGAGTACATTAGCTTACTGTTGCTCAACAAACATAACCATACATCATATCTTGTACAGTTACCGGTGAACCATTCTCGAATTTTTGACAATCAAGATAAGAATGCAATTACTTTAGCTGACCTTTTAGGCAATAGCTGGCCACGACCTTTTCAAGGTATTTCTGCTAGGCGACTAGCAGTTAGTGGTGCAAGAAAAGTAGCCGCTGTTTTAAGCGAAAGTAATAGAAAAATAAGGTTATTAGAAACTGAAGTCGAACCTGAAGAAGAGGAAGATGAAGAAGATGAAGAAGATGGAACTCATGATAGTGTATTAGATACTACGCATGGACCAGCGGCAAATATTTCTCAATGAACTTATGTACATAAAAGACGTTCGAAATATAGTGTAAAATAATGTTATTATTTTATACTTGTTAAAATAATTAACATTTAACTAAAGTATTGAATCATTATTTATACATTATATGCAAGTATTAGTTACGAAATGTTTATATACCTTTAATGGCTAAATTGAAAGCCCAATATATGCATGTGTACATAAACGATTTATGATTTTATACATCTTGTTAATAAAATTTTTTATAATCTACTATAAAAAAAATTGCTTTATACAGTATATCACAATGTGGTTCGTTATTTCTGCATTTGTCTTAATACTCTAGGGAAATCAATATCAAGAGCTGCATTGTCAATGCCACCTTCTTCAACTATTGGTATAGGTAGCGTAGGAGCAGCACTAACACGCGATGTGTATTTTGCTGGCGAATTTTCCCTTGATTCTTCGAAATCTGTAATAATGATTTCAAATCAATTAAATATATTAATATAATTTTGAATTTTTTTAATTACATTAAAATAGTTACGTATACATACCGAAAAATCTGCGACTCCTTTTCCTTTTTGTTGTGATAACAAAAAGAACAATTGCTACTGCAACAACTACTACCATAGTAGCTGCCATACCTCGTAACAAATTTGTCTATAAAAAAAAAACGATGTATTTAAAGTAATAGATTCCTTAGACAAAAAAAAATTTGAGTATACCTCAAAATCATTTTCCCAAACATCTTCCCAATCTTTCTTAACAATTAATTCAACCTTATGAATGTTTATAGAAGAGTGATTTGATATGCCTTTTGAGATGCACTTATAGAAACCAGATTCAGCTGTTGATACACCCTGTCAAAAAAGCAATAATAGATTAAAATGAAGACCATGTTACACATAGAACTGCCTTTATTCATGACCTAATAAATTTTAATTACCCTAATAAAAAGTTTTCCAGTTAACACTTCATAGTTATATTTGTTTTCATCCATCTCATTACCAGGCCCAATAATGCGTCTATCGTCCGTAAGTTGCCAAAACATAAAACGATGATCATCATCACTGCTTAAACATGGAAGTTCAGCCAAATGACCAACTGGAACCTCTGTTACTGTAATTGTGCTACCAACAAATCTATTTATCAATAGTAGCAGTGATAAATAGAAGAACGAAAAAAATGTCAAACTCATCTGTAAAATAAAATCGATGTTTTAATGTTTAAATATAGCTTTACTTCACTACACACTTTGTACATTCATCACGTTTTCACTCACACAAATTACATATTTGATTGAACAAAATTAAAATTATAACAAAAATACAAACGCACTGTACAATTGTCTCACAGAACTCTTTCTGCTACCAACTATGCTAGCAAAGTGTCTTGTGTTGTTAGGGCATCAATTATATTCTAAGTTTACCTTTACAGTACCAATTTCAGTACCATAGAACCGGTTTTAATATGACAGATGGTTGAAAGAACAATTATTCTATGCACAATGAAAACAGAAGTCACTTGTCAATGAATCATGTTGCATAACTATGAAGGTAACTGTGTACAGTCTCTTACTGTTTTTATATTATACTTCAATATTTAAATGCACTAGTATAATCTAATCATAAACATGAAAATCACTGTTTGTGGATGATGACAGTCTTATGAACTGATGAGAAAGCTTCGATAATGAAGCTGCTGAGAGTTACTTATTTATATCTTTGTCCTATTCATCCTTGTGCAACAGAGTATTTATAGTAAGCTAGACTGGCATCTTGTGACTACTATACCATCTGAAAGTACACTACATATTTCTTCATTTTAACTATCGAAGAAACATTGATATGTAAGGTAAAACCCAATGCCAAGGTAGTATTCACATACATTCACTCCTTTAATTGCTATACAATATATGTACATGTGTAAGTGACAAGGCATACAAGAATATTACAGTTACATTTTCAAATGTATTTTTAAATTGTAAATCAGCCAGCCTTAAATATTTTTATAAATAAAGTATTTAAATTAGAATGTTTTTTAGCTATGTAGACAATATAAATTGCTATAGAAAAAACAAATCATGATAAATTATATATTATACATAACAACTTACAGAACTAATTTTCATGTAAAAGTAGATTTATATAAAATATGGTAAACACTGCAGACATCATAGAATTTTTTAATCAAATGTAAGACTGATGCTGTTGTATCAAATACATAAAAACAACAACTGCCAATGCTGGAAGAAGAATCCAAAATGGTGCAAGTACAACTTTTGCTGGTAAAAACCAATGAGGTGCTTCCAATTTTAAGCATATCAAAATTTGAGCACTTAATTTCAAAAACACAGCTATCATGTACCACACCTAAAAAAAAATTAACTTTAACTTTCATAAAATAAAATCAATACCTAGTTTCATCAGTTTACTATATTAAATAGTCAGAAGTTTTAACTGTGCATGTTACAGTGGAAATTTATCAATTATAATTTATTTTGAATTATTTAAAAGAAATTAAATGATCTTTTTTAAGTCCTTTTCTTTCAATGAATACAAAAGAAAGTATAATATTATACTTTCAGTTGATTATGTCAAGAAAATAACATGCAACAAATTAAGGCATACAATTTATTAAAAAGTTTATTCATTGTCAATTTTATTCGTAAATTAATTAACAGGAAAATCAACATTTTATACAGTTAAGAGTAAAAAGATTAAACAACAAATTAATTCATAATGAAACGAAGGTATTTGTATCAAGAAATAAATTCAGCATTTTTTTTTTATTTTATCATTCGCATACAACTTACTTCCCGATGTAAAAGATTAATGCGTCCGCTTTTATAGTGAGAAATCATATTGAAAACTATGTAAATGAGAAGAATATGGTCGTACAACCACATTGGAATGAGAACAATGAACCAATTCCATTGTATCCTCTGATCGAGTCTCAAGTCGAGTAGAATCAGTAAAATTAACAAATTGAACCATGTAAATAATGCACGATGCACAACAGCCATTGAAACATGAAATTAAGTGCGTAAAAAATCACGAGACAAAACGTGATCGCAAAACTATACGATCATGTTGCACATTTGCCGATCTGTTTACATCAACACCTGATATACCTAACCTCTACTACCGACTAACCTGGACTAACCTATAAGATATAACACATTGAAGATGTCGCTACTTGCTGATGAAATAGAAGTTTAGGGTTAGGTTGTAAAACAGTTGTCGATAAATGCCATAAAAATTTTATTTATTTTTCTTCTGTACTCTGTGAGTATAGATGTTAAATAAAAAAAAAATATTACGCAAGCGTCATGCATGATGCATTTAAACACAACATAACTGGATGATCAAATATATAGGAGAAACGAGAATATTAGATTGCTGAATTTAATGGGAATTAAATGTGCTATATAATTAGATAAATAACACTTCTTTATTTACGTTATGTTATTATTAATAAAAGGACAATGCATGCTCGTTTTTCTGAATGTATTGGCTGAATTTTTTCTTTGTTTTATACTGAAAGTCAGACTAATTGTCATGAGGGTCCTGTTTACATTCAGCAAATAATACGTTTGCTTCTCTTGTACAGAGATTAGCATCACTCCTATCATTCTGATTGAAAATGCATTTACATAGTTATTGTTTTATTTACAATATTTGCATAAAGCTATAATATTCGAATGCTTTGTATTTATCATAATCTCTACATAAGATCTTATATAAGATAATTATCAATCTTACGTAAGACCACTAGTAGAAGTACAACAAAGTACGCTAGCTGTAATCTGTAATCGACCTTCTTGTGGTGTAATTATTTCATCACCCAATAGAAAAATCGCAAAGTCAAACTCATACGTGTTGATAAGTACCAACTCTTACGATCGTCCAGTCAAGCAACAGTTCCAGAGACGGCTGTTTGTTACGATTTTTCTGTGATAGAATTTACATAAAAAATTTATTTAGTTAATGATTAAGAAATGATGAAAAATATTCAAATCCTTGAATAAAAAACTATAACGTAGTGCAACGTTCTTGATATTCGTAAAAATAATAGTGTAAACATTATAATAAATATTACGTCTAAATCGACGAACAATTCGATGTCGTCGGAAGAATCGCACGTGCGTATACTTATAAAACTACTTATAAAATTTAATAACTGTTACATATCGAGCTCCATGTACGTATACATAGAATATCTGAAGCCGTATTTCAGTTCTAAACAACATAAAACTATTCATGAGATATCTGCTTTTTCTATCGTTTAGTCAATGACAAATGCATACCGGGTGCCCTGGAAATTCGTATTATTTTGAAACTTAGAATACGTTTTAATTAAACTGTTTTATGAACGTTTATATAAAAATAGTAATTTTGCAAACATTTACATCAATTCAAAAATCTTTCTTAATGAAAGCATAAAGTCTGTAGTTTATTCAGATCAAAATTAAAGGAACATTAATATACGATAATGGGAAGCAAATTTAATCCTTTCTTTTGGTGAATGATCTCATGACTATTTAAAAGAGGTATGTGATTCAACGAGTATACACTAATCGTTGTGGTCAACGGAAGTGGCATTTTTATTGCTACAATGGAAGTGTTAATTTCGTGCAATGATAATTATTAATCACTATTGATTAAAATTATTATATATAAATAGTGTATACATAAATATTAAATAAAAATGTACAAAGAAGAGGGGGAATTCACTTCTTTAGATTCAATATCAGTGTTAACAAACGAACGATGCTAAAAAATGTTTGGAGAAATACATTTGCAGCATAAATGTTCGTTTTTGGCAGTTTAATTTTTAGAAATTCATTATTTTGTAAATCTTGTAAAAAATTATCATGTAAATAGAGGATTAGATGTATGCTTATCTACATATAAGTAATACGACTATGCAGTGTACAAATGATTAAGCGAGTGGTAATATGTTTTATAGGTATACAATGATCCCGGATAAATGTGCAAAGTTCTTTGTGTGATTTCATTGTATTATTTGTGCGTAGAACTCATTTATCCCGTGTATGTAATACCTCCGGTAATATAGCTATAAATACGTCCGAATAGTAGACTGTTCTTAGACCGAGGGAAGCAAGATCTATTTTAAAGGGTAGCGCCCCGTATCTGACCCCATGTAGAAGCCGGTGATATCTCGAGGCGTGAACATAAAAATTTTCTCTACATCAATAACAAGTCGAAGGGATTTCAATAAGTGCGCAGTCTTGGGATTGGTACCCGTTCTTCCTGCAAAATATTTCTTTTTCATTTACCCCCACTGTTTCGCCGTACGGTTACGACCTTAGCCTCGTTCTATCCATTCTTTCGCGAAGGTCCTAACCACGTGCGATTTAAGTTACGATGCCAACCTTACGTTCACTGGTAAGTCCGTTTAAATGGTAAAGAAAATTTTCCAACGACGCTAGATTTCTTAAATTAACCCTTTCGATCTCGAGGGATTGTCGTCTGCTAGGGGTTGATGAATAACCTCCTCGAGAATTCTCATACGCTATGAATTATTATTTTACATCGTATAGAAATTTTACTAAATCTTGCAGGAGTAGTTGTAACAGAGATCGTAGTATTATTTCATAAGCCGACATGTATGCCTCATTTAATTTTACGATTTATGAACCTTTTCTGAATGCTAAATTTTTCAGAAAACTGTCAAGTTTTGGTCCCTTTGTTATCGTTTATTCAACTTTTATTAATAGTCACATTCGATATCATAGGTCAACAGATCAAAAAGATAGTTATAAGACATAAATATTACACATCATTTTATACCGGATTAATTTTGAATGTAAATTAATCAAATTATTAATTTTTTTTCTCAGGTTTTACCAGTGCTGGCTGCTGTGGGAACTGTTGTTGTAATAGGATTAACAATAAAAATTTATAAATCTTGGTGTTGCGATAAGAAAAAGAAATCTCCAGTTTTACTAGCTGACCCAGTTGTTAAATATAGTTTGCCCTTAATTGAAAAGGAAGTAATAAGCCATGATACAAGAAGGTTCACATTTGGTTTACCAACACCAGAGCATGTCCTGGGATTACCAGTTGGTCAACATGTACATTTAACAGCTAAGATTGATGGAGAAGTTGTTATACGATCTTACACACCTGTTTCAAGCGACGATGATCACGGTCATGTAGATTTGGTTATTAAAGTAAGTAGACAAAGTAGCATAAAGTAATAAATCTATATCATTGCATGGAAATTAAAATTAAAAATTTGTGTTTAAGGTATATTTCAAAAATGTACATCCAAAGTTCCCTGAGGGAGGAAAATTATCTCAATATTTAGAAAATTTGAATATTGGAGATACCGTTGATTTTAGAGGGCCATCTGGTCGACTAATTTATAAAGGTCAAGGAAAGTTTTCTATAAAAATTTTAAGGAAAGACCCACCTGCAGAATATAATGTTAAAAAGGTATTTATAGCGTCAATCTATGTTTGTAATTGTATTTTACAAACAGTTAATAACCTTCAATTATTTCATTAAAATGCAAAATATAGGTATATTTTTTATGTTAACATAGGTTGTAATGATAGCTGGTGGTACAGGAATTACGCCAATGCTACAATTAATTCGCGCTATGGTAAAGGATGCCAAGGATGAAACTCAATGTTCTTTACTTTTCGCTAACCAAACGGAAAAAGACATACTACTTCGCGACGAAATAGATAATATTGCCAAGACTCATCCTAACAAATTGAAAGTTTGGTATACAGTAGACACCAGTGGTGAAAATTGGCCTTACAGTACAGGTCACATAAATGCAGAAATGATAGAGAAGCATATGTTTCCTCCATCACCTGATACAATCGTTCTTATGTGCGGTCCACCGCCGATGATTAATTTCGCTTGTAATCCTAACCTCGATAAACTTGGATACGATCAAAAATTACGATTTGCATATTAAAATAACAATTTCTTGTTGCGCTGAAATTGTAGGATGGATTCATTTTGATAGTATAATCTCTCGTTAAATAACAACACGTGAACCTCTTCGTAAAGACAGCATTTTATAATTTTATTTGTATAAATTATGTACTAGACATGCAGCGGCAGTTTGAAACTTCTATATGTGCAGTACCAGTTACATAATAAGTGTAGCACTTATGAAAACATTAGTATTCATTTCGGTTACTAAAATTTGTTAACAAAATGTTTAACTTGTAATTAACATTCAAGTTAATATAAAAAAAAAAAGGTAATATTTAGTTGTTCATATGAAAATAATTATTCATTACAGAGTAGAAACAGTAATATTTTATAATTCTGTATTTCTTATAAATGCGGTTGTTAATTGTTTTTAATTAAATTTTTTAATTTTTTATAAAATACATCGCCAGTGCAGAGCTTTAGTGAGAAACAGTATACAGGTTAAAAGCATTTATTGATGTTAAACCTATTGTATTGTTATAAAAAAATGATCACAAGTTGTTCCGATTGTTTTACAAATTCCTTCCATACTTCCCTTTCAGTTGATGTAAGATTTGTAGTACAAAATGACAGTATGTATTGATACCAATTAATATTTATATTTATTAACAAAACCGTTGATTCTCGAAGCAAAGTTGTTGATAATCTAATTAATTTGTATTACGAAGAAAGCAGTGCAAACAAAAGTAAAGCAATGAAAGAGCCGTAATGGTCGTAATTAACAACGTCCACGATCCTTCACGCGCTTCCTGGGAGCCGCTCGCAGGATATTATCCACGCGTAAAATCATTTCTGCTGCTTCTGCCGCGCTAACTAAAACTTGCCTCTTTACAACCCAGGACTCTGTTATACGCAATTCTTTCATGCATCCCACTTTTCCTTCCTCCATATCTATTAAAATAACAATCGAAATATTATTTACGATTTAATATTAAAGTACTAATTATATTTATAATTTACGAACGTACCAAGACCCATTGTATTCGCGCCCGAATTGTGTGCAGCTCGTAGTTCACTGATGAGCTGAGCTGAATCGTAACCAGCATTATCAGCAATAACGATAGGTAATTGCTGCAGAGCTCGAGCAAAAGATTCCATCGCTACTGCTTCTTTCCCAGGAGTAGCTGCCGCTGCACGCATGACAGCACAAGCCATTATCATCTCACTGCAGCCACCACCATAAACAATTTTAGATTCGCGTACTGTAGCTGCCAATACGCAAAGAGCATCATGCAAAGATCTTTCTGCTTCGTCAAGGATTTGTTGCGTGGCTCCTCTGATTACTATTGTGCAAGCTTCTCCTAAAGGAACTCCACAGAATTTCAACAGCTTGTCTTCGCCTATCATTACCTGTAGAAACATTGTTTTGTGAAAACAATACATAATTTTAGTTAAATTTAAAAACATACCGATTTGATGAGATCACATTTGCCAAGTTTTACAGAGCTAGGGTCGTCGAAAGTGCTAACTATGTCTCCACCAGTGACAAGAGCAAGTCTTTCGATACCATCGAAATCGGCATGCTCGATGGCCATAATATTAGCATCAGCAAACAATTGTTCTGGATAATTATAAATTAACTGTCTGTTGATAAAAACGTTGCAGCCGTGTTTTATGATCTTTTCAACTTTATCCTGAATAGAATATAATTATTAAATATATGTAGGAAATCAAGCATAGAGTTTATCATTCATAATAACAATTTACATAATTACCTTCATCTTCTCTTTTTCAGCTGCTTCTAATTCTGCAATTTTCGCCATTGAATCAACTCGAACTCTAGATCCAAATACCTGCAAATCATTGTATATGTGATTATTGTTGAATATAAGTATTGTTATCGTAAATTCGTCCGGTGTAATTTCATTACTTTAATTTTATCTGTATCCATAGGAGTGTTAGCTATGAGTATGCGAGCATCGCGCATTACTTCCGGCTGATTTACACCAGGTTTCTTGTCCAGCAAAAATCCATCATCAAGGAAAGAAGAGTTCAAAGTTCCTCCACGTTTTTTTATCACTTGAATAGCTGACAAATTGCCAGATCCTTTAAGACGTAATACAGCATCCACAGCAAGCTTACTAAAGTGTTCTTTATATTGGGACAAAATTTTTGAGCTCAAAGTTGTACATGCGATATTTAATAGATCCTCCTGGAACTGCTGCTGATCTGCAGAGTTATCGATTGCAGCATTTCTTAAGGCCTCTCGTGCCACTTCAGTTGCTTTCCTCCAACCAGCAATTATAGTTTGTGGATGAATCTTTTGCTCAATTAATTTCTCTGCTTCTCTTAATAATTCAGCAGCTAGAACAGAAAATAATATTTTTAAATGCTTCATTTGATATTAGATGTCAATAATTGGCTATATTGTAGTTGATAAAAATGTGAAATTTATATTAAAAGTATCATAGATATTTGTTGAATTAAAATATACAAACCAAGGACAGTTACAGAAGTAGTGCCATCTCCAACTTCATCATCTTGCACGCGAGACATATCTACCAAAATTTTAGCAGCAGGATTGTCCACACCAACGCTTTTCAGAATAGTTGCTCCATCATTGGTCACTTGAACCTGTCCCGCGGACCGACCATGAGCCACCAATAACTTATCCATACCTTTTGGTCCAAGAGTGGACTTGACTAAATCACCAATGGCTATTGCTCCTACAAATAAACTTAGCCTGGCAATTTCTGCCTTTTCTTCTTCCGCTTCATTCTTGAAGATCCTAACAGGATTCAAGGAAACCTACAAATTCATATTTAAATTCCTGTAATTTGGGCTCCCAGCAATCATGGTAAGAATTTGTCGTATATACTAATCGCATTAAAATATTTCATTGATTGCATTTCCTTCTTTGTATTGTTTAATAGCGCAACGTAATGCTGGAAATGCTCGTTCGATGCAGTGATTAATATACAAGAAATTTATACGCTAGCAAATTTATTTAGGTTGCAGAAACATGATTTGATGATATGATTTTGAACGAGGACATTGATATTAAGTTACTAATATAAAAACCATTTAATTGACACACGTGCGCCATTTGTCACGCCTTCGTATACGAAACCGGGCAGTGAAATATATACCAATTTCGCATGCTATACTAATTTCTGATGGTACCGCGGTAATATCATTTTACTATAAACACGAGAATATTAAAATCGATTAATTACCATTTTGAATCACTGTTGAAACGATCGATCAATTTATAATGGAATAACTTTACTTCAACTCCACAGGAAAGCACAATTACAAGGAATTATCGTTCTCAAGATGGCGCTTCTACTTGAAACTTCAAGCGTATTCTGTTCTATGTGTTTTCCGTTGTAAACATTTCTGATTGGCTGTTGAGAACGATGCCAACTATACGAGACGAATCAGGGAGATCCTGGGGAAAAGAAAGTGCCCACTCATAATCGAGGTACAATGGAAACCACCGAGAATATTCTTTTACGATGAGTAACTGTAGATGGCGCATGACTTCGACGCACGATTCCGAATTTAATACCTTTTAAGGTTCGTGAAAGATATAACGAGATGAATTGAAATATGAATGTTTCTTTTTAGCAAAATTAGAAGACATATTTTTAAAAACATTGTATAGAATTAGAATGGTATATTAGAAATTTGTTTGATAATACATTCATCAGTTTTGTCTGATTTTTTGCAAAACATATATGTTAATTTGATTTAACAATTCATTTTTTCTTTAGTCTACAATCCAAACAGTAATTTTTATTCGAAAATTGATATTCATTAGAAATATTTAAAAAATATTCAGATCGTAGTTTCCATAAAGTGGCGCATATGTTATATGTATTCAAAGTTGAAAGCAATTTTTTTTAAATTGTACTAGATACAATATTTATGATTGAGAGTACTACGCGTTAAAATTACATAATACTTCCTCTTGTCTATCTGTACACGGATATCAAGTTACTTGGGCGTTAAATTCACTCGAGAGCGCGTTGCATTATAAAAGTTTGTCAATATCGTTATCGCGACTGGGTGTACAGCGTGTTGCCAGCTGTCTAGCTCGATTATACACACTTTCCACTCGTGATGACATTTTACGGGGCCCACAATTTCATACAACTTGTTATAAAAAATTCTCCTTTTGTAATTGCAGAAAAGAAAAAATAACAGGCTAACATTTGGGGAATTACAGTACGAACAATAAATGTTATTCAAATAGTCTATCAAAATGTTAGATCGCTCAACAGCTTTACTTTAAAATTAATAATCGGTTGCTTCTAATTGGAAACGCTAAACGGTACGCTGTGACACGTGACGAAAACTTCCGTCGTAAAGTCTCTTCGGAAATTTAAATTTCACCGAGCAATCTGACCAGACGCGTGCTTGGTCGCACACTTTTAAATAACGGTCTGCACCCAGCTGTCCCCCATTTCGTTTGGATCTGTGCGTACAATAGGGGTCGTACCGACCCCTTGACGCTTTTGTGCGATGTCTAACTGCAGACGTTCTCGCGCGTATGCGTTTCGAGACAATAACACGGGGCACCGGTCGATCCGGAATACCAAGAGTTAGGATTATTGATAATGAGCCAGTGTGCCCACGCGTATCGATTTTATCGATTCATCTGGGTCTCTGAGGGCATCTGCAATCCCTTTGCTTCAACGAGACCACGCTTGTTGGTTTGCTAAACATTTTTACCTTCGTGTTTCAATTATTTTGTTTGGGGTAATATATACAGGGTGTCCCAAAAATGTTGGAGTTCCTTGAAAGGGGTGGTTCGGGAGGTGATTTGAAACAACTTTTTCCTTTGCGAAAAT
>NC_071979.1:9112424-9196740 GCF_026283585.1 Hylaeus volcanicus
ATTTTCGCAAAGGAAAAAGTTGTTTCAAATCACCTCCCGAACCACCCATTTCAAGGAACTCCAACATTTTTGGGACACCCTGTATATAGGGATAGGGAAAAGTTACAAAGGTCCAAACACTTTATTAAAATAAATTATACAAGCTTACAATTAATTTGTGATTAAGAACTACTGAACTTTGTACGAAGATTGAAATAGTAAAACATGGAAGTATAGGAACACGATCATACGAACTTTTTTCGTTGTTTTCATGTCCCCAATCCACAACCGAAGTGGGTCACATATGATACACTCTGTCTATCACAATTGAAATTGTACAATAGATAACAGCGCAGCTATGGTAGGGCTAGAAATGCCTTACCGCTGAGTCGAATTCTTCTAATCTTTTTTTCCTTCCTTGGCACCAAAGGTTCATGCATAATAATTTATTTAAATGTAGCGACGAATAAATCAATTACTATGTATGAATCTTTTGTACCAAAGAGTGATATGAGGAAATTGAAAACGTTTCTCGTCCTGGATCTGCTGGTAGACTCATCGGTAAGGCCTTTTATTAGACACATTTAATTGCGAGTGAAATTACTCGAATTCCAATTTCAACGAAGTTTTGATTTCAAGACTTTCTATAAAACAATATTATATTATAAAAGTGGGTGCAACTCGAAAACAAAGTTACATAGGGAACATGTCCACATGAACCTTCTTCGTTGCTTTAGTATCCCCCATCCGCCACTAAAGTGGGTTCCACATGTTAGGATCCATCCTTGAATGTACGAACCGTTGATCGAAAGCTTGTGGAAAACAACAACCGATCTGGAATTCTCTTCATCTGCTAGGTCTTTTTGATAGATTGACAACGGAGGTCGCTATAATATTCAGCATGCGAGTGTCATTATACGGGTGCTGCATATGCAAATAGACGATTACAAAAGCGTTTTCTTGCATTCGATAGAGATATATTTGGTGCCAATATTCCTGAAGAAATTAATTAACGAATTAGCATGCTCCTCCTTCCTGTAACTACAAAGATATAGTTACACGTATAATAGGTATGACCTCGGTCGATTTACTGTTAAAGAATCCTAAATTGTATTATGTTTCCAAAGTGACGCAACCTTTTAAAGACTCGTCGTTTTGGTCACAATGGCCGATCGAATTGTATCCACGATAATGGCTGTGAAAGAACGCGGATGAAGTGAATCACTCGCGAGCACACATGCTCGAGACAGTCATCACCGCGAGGAAGCATTTCACGCAGATGTCCAGTGCGGCGCGTGCCCCTGGATCCGGTGGTGGTGGAAATGCCTCTGTAGGCCCCCCTTTTCACAAGGGGAGCTCGACCCCCACGCGTGTACACACGCACACACGAGATACGGAACCGGGAGTCACACCTGGCCCTTAAAAATAGCATTGGCGTGATTTCGTGACGTCTCTCGTCGTGCACGCACTGGATCCCCAACGACCATGTAACGTGATAAATAATTGCATATAATTTACTGGTCACGTGGCACCGAGTAGAGTATTTTAGAGTATTTTGCCTGTTAGTTATTTTAAGTAAAACATTGCATTTATTGGTATCCATTGATGTTATAAACGATTACGTATATTAATAGCGATCATCTCAATAGTATTCTGATGTGATGAATATTAAGTAATTGTTTACAGAGGACATATATTTATTTTTAATAAAGTATGAATAAACAGAATTGTAAGGAATTCGAAGGAACATCTTTTTCTATTAATATTTCAAAAATATTTCTAGGCAGCCGATAATACTCTGTAGAATTTGAAAATTCTCAGTTTTGTACTGTTAACGATATGCTTGGTCCAACGATATCAATCCAACTTCCTGCTGACGCCACTGCAAACTGCATCCCTTCTGTGGAGAATGCACCTAGTTACGCTTTGGCGGTTATGGATCACACATGCCGGGGTTGCTTTCTGGAGGTATGCACCCCGTGCGACAAAAGAGAAGGGGAGGAGCTTCTGTTTTCATACGAGTTGGCTTACGAGCACATGGGCGGGGAGGGAGCGCGACTTATGGGAGGAAGTCGGAAACGACCCGATCCGAGTCAGTCGTTCGCGAAGCGCCGATACGTTTGGATCGATCGATCCGAACAACGCATCTTAGTCTATCTATCGCAAACAGATCATCTGCAATCTCGGTGCAACGCAATCGTACACAAAGAACATGCTTTCATAATCGAAGTGACGAAGTGGAGAATCCTTAAGACCGTTGGATCCTTCGAGAATTTAAATTTGAAGATAAAATGGCTCCAGTGTGGATACTTATAAATTTTAATAATGTCGCAACGTTGAAGTGCACTGTAATGAAAATTTAAACCGATAAGGAAGCAACGAACTTGGAAATTCTATCTCAAAGGATTTAAAATTAAAAATTGGAGATAAAGCACCTCGAGTGTGGATATTTATAAATTTTAATAATTAGACTAACAGATCCTTCGAGTGCTTAAACTAAAATAAAATTACCGCAGTGTGTCAAAGTGTATTTCGAGACGAAATCAATCAAGAAAAACAATTCAATTTATATTCTGATATTTCTGTTGGTGTCGATCAAGTAAAAAAGATCCCGAACTTAATTCCATCGAAAGTGTTTTGGGCATCGAGGTGAAAAACGATTGGATCTCCGTGGGGGTTGCGATGGACACCATAAGGTCCTCCATGCACGCGACCTGCGGGAGGGTCGTTTCGCTCTGCTGAATAGCGAAACCACCCTGGTGTGTCCTCACATTATTCCACGGCTCATCCTCGTCGTTACCGTTCGAAGAGCTCCGTAGGGGACTTTTAAAAACTCGTCCAACGGTGTCTTCGCCTTTAACGACCTCTCGTAAGTCCTAATCGTGACTGTGAAAGTGATCGTAAAAATGAGTGCGTTCAAGAGACACCAGAGCAAAGTGTTCTGGGACCACATGGCTTCCGAGGATTTGGGTACTGTGGATCCTTTCGCTGCTAGGAACGAACTAGCGAAGGTCAAGAATTTTCGAAGGGAGTTCGCGATCCTCGAAGAGGAAGCTGAGGAAATATCGTCCAGTATCGATGAGAGTGACACGATCGACGGTGAAAATATCACTGCGATACACATTTGTCTTGCGGAGGACGAGAATCGACAGTTTTCCGTGGCGTCGATCTGCGAGGGAAACGTAATGACTCAGACGTAAGTCATTGAAATCGTGACATTGAAATCGAGACGACGAACAGCGTTTGCGACGCGGTGATTTCGCCGAAAGCGTTCAGTCGTCTAGTTATCGAGCTTTTTTGTATCTCAGTGTGATATGTAATGCAGTTCGTTCATCATTTTCGGGAGACATCAATGCTTTCACTTTTACGCAGATTCAGACGGTGGGTTAGGTCTGTCATCCAATTAACAAGGATTATAGTTTATCTTTATTTTTGTTTTCAAACTATCAGACGATATGGTTTCTTGGCACTGATAGAGGCCCTCTCACGTTTCATTGCATACTTCACAAGCTCTATTATTAACTTTAACGAATAATTATTTCACCTTCGACAAGACAATTTTCTAACAATTTTTGAAAATGCTTGTAGAGCCACGATGGACATAAAAGAAGACGAGGATAAGGAGGAAGACGACAATAACATCGGTTCGGAGAACAACATGGTGAACAGATCCTGCAGCCCAATGAGCCACGACCTCAGGAGTCTCGATTCTGGTTTCTCTGATTCCGAGCGATCGAATTGCTCGGAATTTTACGAGAACGAAACGCCAAGGCGGCCTAGAAGACGAAGAAGGTTCAAGGATCGACGTCACGGTGTTCATTCGAGACTTGGTTCTGTCTGGTTGGAAGACGAAACTCTTCCAAATCCCACGTTTACGTCGACGCCAAAGGGTTCCAGAATTTTGCCTAAAAATGCCTGTGGTACACAGACTGCGAGGAGTACAGCAAGAATGCAAAGGTAATTTGAATTACAAAGACTTAATTGAAAGATAACACGATGAAAGAGGGTACGAATGATTCAGATCGTATGTAGTACTGTGGACTGATCTGATGCATGATAATATGTGAATATATTGATCACGTAATTAGATCATGAAATAGAATATTAAACCATGTATTCTTGTGGAGCATTTTGGATATAGGAATTTAACTATTTAACGATATTATAACTGCTGTTGGAAAAAAAAAAACATTATTTCTTGACATATATTGTTTAACTCGGGGGATTAAGGTGTCCCGCGCCAAGCGGAAACGCAGTTATTATCTCTGAAACTAAGCCACACCTTGAAACAGTCGATAAGGTGCGACGAATGTATGTTTTAAGAACATGAATCGTCATGATTATGTCCCCCGTGGTGAGCCAAGCGATAGGAATGCAACGCGTAAATGTTTTTCTCCTGACGTTTCGTTAAGTCTGCCCCTATATGACAGTCGAACTTTGCGAGGGTGCATGCGCGCGCGAGTGGTCGTCATTCATCAGGCGCAGTGGAAGTAGCGCAATTCGTCGTTAGGAATATTAAATTATTAAACGTTCGCGGACACACGTGTCGCGAGGAAGACAGCTCGAATCATAATTAATTTTATTTGCCTTCGGTTCCGTATTTTACCTACCGCGCGTTTGCAGTTTGAGAACTGTGCCAGAGGCATGATGTACGATTGATTGCGATGATACGTAATCGTTACGCGCATACTGTCAGTTATTAATTATTCAATGTCCACTATCCAAGTTGTTTGATGAATCTTTATTGAAAAATTTTTATTGAAAAGTTTTAATTTAAATTTGTTAAGTATTGATCGTGAGTTTTCGGAGAAAATTTTGCGTAGATAAATAGAATTCAAACAGAGCTCGACTAAACTTTTCGATTATAGAGAAACAGATGGATAAATATCTTTTTTATAGTAAATATAGATGGATACTTAAAAACATAAATCGATCATTTTTGTTAGATTTAAATTAGCAATGACTTGCACAATAGATCTCACAGTAAATATTCAAGGAAGTTGATCCTTGAAGGTTATACAACTCATGAACCTAACGAACGAAGCGCAAAGGAAAATTCCGTAGCATGTCGTCAATTAACATCGATTAATACACGTTCAAGAATCTATGACGCAAATTAAGCTTGATCTATACTAGCAGAGCAGCTGGTGATTTTACAATGATCTTACGAGGCGCTTTAAAAAGAAAAACAAACAATTTACATACCAGAGACATTTGCATATAGTTGGTGCTACAATGACAATTTGTTTGTGTGAAAAAAATCAGGAGAAATACTTAGTATTTAATCGTTTAGTATTTCCCTCTTTAAGAGGGGTTAGGGATATTTAGAAATTTCAAATAGCATTCAATTTTGGTATTTTCTTGAACTACAACATCCCATGAGTATCCTCAGAAAATTTCAAGTTGATCCGCGAAAAAATGACGGGAGTTGCGACTCTCAAAATGTAAACATGTGTGAAACACGAAAAACGCTTCCGTCCATCGATACGGATCCGCGATCGATGGCGCGCGATAGATCCTCCCGTCGTGGACATGAGGTGCGTTTTTTTTCCAACGCCCTGTAGAACTCACGCGCGCCAGGTACGTGATTCAATGCAACGTGCCACACGTGGAATACGTAAATGAAAGACATACGACGAGAGGTTTGAGTCAACCGGCTTGAGGTCCCAAGCAACAGCGAACCTACCAACAATCCAAGCAGCCCGTGTATCGTGTGCAGGTGATCGCGTACAATCGGGCTTAGTCAAAGAAATAAGATGGGATTAGTCATCGTAGCCGTGAGAAAATGATTCCAGTTCCGGAGCTGACCGATTAGTCAGCGTTTGTCGTGTACCGTTCCGCGTCGATTTTCATTGTTACGGAAGGTACTCGTGTGCACCTGGTTATGCGGAGTGGAATTGGACAGTGGTCAGGCCTTAACTATGTCGCGGAGACGGTAGTCGGGACTCCTGTCTCGTTATGGCACGCCTCAGGTACCGTAAATTCCTAAATAGATAGTGGTCCTATCGGAGCTCCTAAGCTAGAGGTATTTTCGTCAAAAGAAAAAGTAGAGAATAACTTTGTAGGATGAAACCAAAACATTTAATATTATTCTATTAGATATTTCCTTATTCAGGAACTTTTTTCATTTTCTATTTACGAAGTATAGGGAGAGAATGAGAATGAGAAATTAAATTTTACTTTTTTGCTGAAAGGAGCACATCGAAATATGGAGCACCGATGTCGCAAGAAAATTGCTTAATAGAGTGGAGCAATTCGACCGATATTACCGATTTGTCGAACGCATATTTTTGGTGTTCACCAAATATTCGACCTTTGAAAAGAAAAGAAAATAAACTGCGCTTTAAATTAATTATTAAAAAACATTTGTTTCGCAGAACGGAAGACGACCAGGTAGATGCAACAGTAATTTCACCACCTGTTTCGATAGAGGATGAATGCTTGGGCGATTTCTTATACGCTGCTGAACCGCCCGAGGATGAGACAGAGCCAAGAACCGCGAACTCCTCGATAACGACCAACGTCTCCGAGACAGAGCTGTTCTCCAAGTCTCTGCAGCACTCCAGAACGTACAGACAATCGTCTTCGGTTAGGGCATGGCTCGGTGATCTAGCAATAGACGCTGAGAACGAGTGCACGAATACTCTTCAGAGCAAACCTCTGCCACGAAGGAAGATCCGCGATTTCTTCTCTGAAAAGGACGAAATGAAGGATTTGAAGACACTGTCCTCCTTGGCCACCGCTGCAGCGAATAAACTGCTCATACGAGCGGATCAGTTTGATCGGAATTATCAATACATATTCGAGTAAGTGCTCTCGAATCGTTATTACAGAAATTATTACTTATTAATTATTATAAAATTATTATTTAGACTATTATATTTTTAACTATGTATATTCATTTATATTTTAGTAAAGTGGCGCATCTAGAGGGCGGCAGATCCGAGAAGGACCTTTTACGTGCCATCGAGGATGACGCTTTCTCTGTCCTTTCAGAGCTAGGTGCTCCGCCTCCGCGTAGAATTCAGCAAAGCAGCTTGAAAGGAATTTTGGCGCAGCTCGAAAGCATGAAGAACTACGTCGACGGCGCCGTGAATACTCGTCTGGACTTTTATATCGAAGTATGTGAAACTTCTTTACATTTCAATCTTCGGTTTGCAGCCTGAATCCTACAAATTTTCATTTAATGATAATTTTGAGTTAAATAAATTGACATCAATTTTCCTTTGCAGAAAGTGGTCAGAGGACTGGAAGAATCACCAAAGGATGACACGACGGTAGCCAGAGGTGCTCTGGCAGCTTTGACCGCTCTAGGGTTAGCAGGACCACGAGCAGGAAGCAGTGTCACCAGATGTTCCGGTATCAGAGCGCTCCTGACGTCTCTGATAACCGCAGGAAGAACGTCGAAAGACTTCGTCGCAGCTTCGTTGCGTGCCTTGGCGAGCGTGTGTTGTTCGTCCATAGCGATAGACCAATTCGTCAAAGACGGTGGTCCAGAGATATTAACGGACTTACTAGTCGCGGAAAATTCAACAGAGAAGGAGAAAATGGAGGCAACAGCGTTGATTGTTCAGATAACGGCGCCGTGGGTCAACGCTTTGGGGCTACCATACTTGGAACCTTTCGTAAAGGATCTAATACCGCCCTTAAATCGTCTAGTCGAGAGTACCACTTGCGGACAGACTTTGTTGTTGGTTGCAGCTGCATTCAACCACTTGTCCAAATCCAAAGCATGCGCGTCCGTGATATTGGAGCACGATACCGTGAAGAAGTTGTTGAAAAGCGTGAAGAAGTCGGCTGGCAGGAATGTTTGGCTGATGGAGCAGGTGGCTGCCCTCGTCAGCGAATTGGCACGCATCCCTGAAGCTAGAAAGCACTTGGCAGAGGCTCGTGCCTCCGTTGCGCTGGTCTCTTTCCTCAGAATGAGACCTCCTGGTCTAGAGGAAGCTTACAAACGTTTAGAAATTACAGCCGCGGCAGCGCTCACCAGGCTCTGCGTAGATCCAGAAATTGCAAGGCAGGTTGTCGCAATTGGTGGGGCTGATTGTCTTCCATCGTGTAAAGTCGATGACCTTCTGACGGAAGACGAAGAGCAGATCGAGGCTGGGTTGTTGAGGTATACCAAGTCCTTGAGAAGAGCGTGTAAAAGAGCGGCGAAAGAAATTGACATTGCTAAAGCCAGCGACTATAGCACCTTGAGCTAAGGCCAAAGTGTTTTGAAGTTGTATATATGTGATACATAATATCTTGCACTAGACTTCTTTTTTAAACTATTACAGTTTCTCTTGTGGATTCCCCCAGTACTTTCGCTTAAATGAATAGCCATCTAGCGGTGAACATACCGAACTACCGTCCGGAGTTTGGTCAGCGCCTCTATCGGTAAACGCTCAAGTTTGTCGTCAAATAGTTCCTATTTGTACAGCTAGATGGTGCTATTAATATCTTTTTACCGATATAAGGTATACATTCATAATATTTACGAATTCAATTTTATTACTTTTATAATAATAAACTTGTAGTTATATCACAGACATTGCAACAATAAAAATTACCTAGGAAAGTGTTTTTTTTTTTTTTATACAACTGTCGGTAAATACATTACAGTGGCACCATCTAACGTTGAAACCGTAAATTATTCCAAAACAAACGGACGTTTTCGAAAATAGTTCGGCATATTCATCGTTAGACGGCGACACCAATTCCTGCGGGAAATTTGAATGTATTTTTAATTAAATTAAAATTCATTAGCGACATTTGTAGATATTTATCAAAAGCACACGAGTTAATTAGTGCTTAACAACATTTTTAATAATATATAATAATAATGAACAATTCACTTGTACATAAAATATGACGTAATGATAACATGTAAATATATACTGCATACGTAAAAATATTGTATGAACATTTTTAAATCAGGTACGATTACGAAAGAAACAAACAATATTTGGAAAAATATTATATTTTATTGTATGATAGTTTTGTATTTATACGCACAGTGTATAATAAAAGTGTAAATAAAAACTAAATTACTACATCGTTCAATTCTATACAAATCGTATAATGTCAATGATAAAAACATGTAAAAATATTTTGTTCATTTTTAATATAATATATTTATTTTGCTATATAACATTCTTGTCTAAGTCATTTCTGTGAAATATGTCTACAGTTGTTTCTAAACAAGGTCTCAGTTCAAGGTCACACACACCCAGTACAAATTTTCCATTAGGAGGTTTAAAATAATCTAAACCACGTCCTATTTTAATCACCCAACCATTACTGAGTCTAAAACAAAATTAAAACAGATAAAATGCATTGAAGTTCAATAAATATTATTCAATGTAAAAAAAGTATAAATTCTCTTACGATATTTGTCTATCATGTAGAGTATCAGAAAATGAAAATTCAAATCTAATTAGATGAGACATTAAGCTCTGCCTCAATTCTTCCAATCTTGCTACTTGATGCTGTTTATCATCTTCATCGAGAGTTGTGACTAAGGATATTGTGGATAATGCACGACACTTTTTAACAGCTAATTCGCATAATCTGACAAAGTTTTGACACTAAAAATTAATATTTGTTAGGAATAACAAAGTCAATTTTTTAATACATTATACTGTATGAATAAATTAGTACCTGATGAAATGCTCTTATGTATGGATCTTCAATCTGAATGTAAGTAACTGTTGCATCCAAAAATCTACCAAATACAGAAGCATAACTATTTCCTGTACTACCATTTTCAATCTTAATTATTTCCCTGTATGTTCCAGCTACTTTTCTTTGATCAATTAAATCCTTCAACTTTTCTGCTCTACTTAAATATTCTGATGTCCGGTTAGCAAAGTGTTTCTGCTTAGTCGGGTTCTTTGTTTCTGCATTGTTTTATTACTAATTCTTCAACTAATTCATAAAATCGTAAAAATGATGTATGTAAAGTAATAGAATAAAGCACAAAAGGATTTAGTATATGTAGGCAGTGTTTTAAAATGGGAAGAAACAATTGATATAATGTATGACAATTTAGATGTTAATATGTAAAATTGGTAGTATATCAGCTGAGCTGAATAACACATTGTGGTAAACAACAACAAAAATATGGGAATCTCTGTGATAAATGCATCAAATCTGGAATCTAAGTATAATGTTATGATAAGAAAGGTGATTCACTGATACAACACAGAAAAATATTGGATATGAGGAAAATAAAACATATACCTTTCATGGTATCAATAAGTATTTGAACACCTTCTTGATATAATACCAAGGCCATTGTATACTGTTCTTTCTTGTCCATTTCTACTGCACGTTGTAAAACTGTAGCAGCTGCACTTTCCATTATGTTTTCTATACAATGATTTTATATGTTTATCTAACACTGTCCTTACATTTAAGGAATATTTATATTTAAATGTGTCTCATATAAAGTTTTTAGTAAAATGTCTGTATTTTCAGAGTGTTTACAAATTCTATGCTCAGCTGTGATTTTTGTGTTACATAGATGGTGCTACTATTGACCTATTGGGTTACCCCTACAAGATATAGCATGGCGCCATTCTTCTAATTTTTGTAAGCATTGGATGATTTAAATAGAAATGAAATTTATTTAAAAAATTTGTTTGTGTTTCACATAGAGAAAATATTATGAAATATATTCCTTAAAAAAAGAACTTCTAAAAAAATCATCATGATACAAAAATATTTTCGAACACATGTGAGACACCTTATATATTTAATCTTTGATTTTGAAGTTTAAATTTTACGTAATATGTACATACTTAATCTAATGTTCAAATGTTAGTTAAAGCTTCGTATCAATCATAATTTACTATTAAGTTTGACAACTTACTTGATATGCTTGATATTCATCGATAATCGTCGTAACTGTCAGAAACACAATCTGATTTATAATTGTCAAGTGATCGTAGTATCATTGTATAAATACTTGGAATGTTATCAACTATCGAGATGGGAGAAAATGTGCCAATATGACATCACAAAAAGTAAAACGCGGTATCATACGCGCATACGTTTTGTTTAAATTAAACGATTATACGATTCGCTGACCACGAGAACATTTGGACATGTTATGGTATGATTTTTATTCTTTGCATTTTAAGCGAGTTCGCAATAAAACAATAAAAATTCATTATCAGGGCCGTTATCGTACATGCGTGTAAGTACATGAGTCATGTAATGGCGTGATGTGGGAACGTGGGAAAGCGACGAAATATGAACAGGGTAGCATTTGAATTCATTAGTTCAACCAGAATTCTTGATAATTAGGCATAATTACTTTACGAGATATCCATTTTGAGTCAAGAAGAAGTCATGATATTACAGTTTTAGATACTTAACTGAAGCTAGTGTCAGAATATATCACTTTGAACATGCAAGTTCAAGTTTAAGTTCAAGTTTGAGTTCTTTTTTTTAAAGCGTAGTCTGTAGTTCCCAGGTATTACACATATTTATTTGGATATGGATACTAAGTCTTTACTCTGCTTTGTGCGCCATGTTGGTTTCAATTTAGTGGCACTGGAGTGATCTGTCTACAAAACCGTGGACGTAAAACAGTATAATTATGGCGACCAAGATAATATGATTCTAACCTAAAAAATACTTATGTCAAGTCAAAGTGAATCGAACGAGATGTAATATTGACGAAAATTTGTATTCCGTTCACGTAAGATTCATCTACAGAGAACATTATTTTTTTAAATAATCCGTAAATAAGACAAATGTGAGAGCCAATTTAAAACGTACAATTTTCTGATTACAGGTTTTTAACCAAAATGCTTTGACGTTACACGACTGTTGTGCACATGAGATTTGTGTTGGTGTGCGGGCGCGGGATTTTTAATTGCAGAACAATATCTATTTTACTTGTACTGTCATATATGTTGTTCACTTTTAGTATTAATCATTACAATTACTAATTACTTTAATCTTTATTTCTAATTTCTTATAAATTCATGTAATAAAGTATCAAACATAAATGCTTGTTAAAAATCATGTGAAAAAAAAGAGATTGAAAATAAGATTAAATAAATAAAATAATCTAAGTTTATTTTTATATGTACTACACAATTGTGCATTTATAGTTCTTGCCATGAAATCTACTAAAAACATTGGAAGTGGTACCTTGTGGGGAGAATTACCAGCAAGAGAAACTCTCAAGCCGGAAGTTATAACTCCAGATATTATAGAAAATGTCTGGAGGCAAGTTATGGAAGAATTGAATAATGTAGATTGTGATTTTCAAATTGATAGGCAACCTGAATATATACAGTAAGATTATTTATTATTTTAATGTGAAAATAAGTTTTATGTAATCTTGTACAGTATTCTTTATTTATAGGCTACCTGTGGGAAATCTTCATGTCTTGAACACTATAAACTTTCATCAACAACTGAGGATGATGGTAGTATTATATAAAATAATTATCAGAATTTTATATTTCCTTGATACTGCATATATTTTTAGGAGGAAGGAATGGTGTTGGGAAATATGACTACAATTGAGGCACAAGACTTACAAGATGTGAAAGAGTCAGAAAACTCATTTCATTTTTTACCTGTACAGAAAGAAAGGTATCAAAACTTACAAATGTACATAACATTTTCTATTTACACAATTATAAATACATTGTATTTCTTTAGAACTGCATTCAAAGATTCTTCTACAGTGCATTATCTCACACCAGAAACAGCACGTTCCATATTGAGACATGCAGTCATTATTCTTTTGGCTCACATTGGATTTGAAAAATCATCGGATATAGCTATAGAAACGCTTGCAGATATCGCGGATCATTTTCTGAGAAGAATGACGCTTTTAATGAAAGTAGCATACGAACAAAGAGATCATGGCTTTCCCGTAAGCTAAAGTCCATTAAAAACTATTTTTTATTACTAACGACTTTATTATTTAATATTTCATTTTCATAGGATATAGTGGAGAGGGTTTTATTGGAAACAGGCGTTGGCGGGGTGGCTGCGCTTCATGACTACTACCAGGAATATGTCTTGAAGTTTGAAGGAAACATGAAAAAGAAGGTTGAAGCCATGATGGAAAAACAGAGGCAACTTAAATTTAATGCTTGTAGTTCTAAGTATTTAATCACACTGAAACAGCTGTGATATTTAAAACAAAGAACATTCCATTTCTGTCAATGCTCCCTCAATTTTTAGAATGGTCTTAGACGAAGCTGCCAATAAACTGCAATTCGAAGAACTTGATGAATTCGGTAATGTCTATCGAGAGGTACCGACTCTTCAATTGCTGGATCCTGAAATGGGTTTCCCTCCTAGTCTTGACGCTGGTTTTCAAATGTTATACAGTCTTGAACAAGACGAGTAAGTTATTTGTGAAAATACTATTTTTAATAAACAGCATTGTAACGTAAATGGTTGCAGGTTAAACAGCTTGGAGGTAGAAGAAGAAGAAGTTAATGTTAGTGATTCTCCGAGTACTGGACAACGATCAGACACGTCAATGGATAAAAAAAAATGTTGAGATAATCGTACAATTATAATTTTGCTTTCGTGTCTTGTACGGGGAGAAATTATAATAAATTCTTAATATAATTGATGTTTCTTAAGATCATTGCGCGTTATTTTATTGTACCATAATAATTGTGAAATTTGATTTTCTATTATTCTAAAGATTCAATGGTCTACAAATATTGTAAAGTCTCTTTCCATGTTATGAAATTAATCATTAATAATTCAAAGTTGTAAATAATACTAATGTTTATTAGATCACAAGGTAAATTAAACTTTAAATCATAAGCAAGCGACCTCTATGCATGGTTTAAGTTAGTGACCATCGCCACGCGTCCCAGAATGCTTCGCGAGGCCGTTGACAACACGTCAAAAATGGCAGATCCAGTACCGAGTAAAAGTGATATCGAGGAAATTTTCAAAAGATTGCGAGCCATTCCAACAAACAAGGTTTGCTTCTTTATTTAAAACCATGTTCCACGATGTAGAATACCGAAATAATGTCAAAATGTATAAGTTGATAACTGACAGCTATTTCAAAGGCTACGTCATAATTTCGTTTCCAACCTGTAATTTCTTTAAAAACTTTCCTTTCGTCGTTGCACATATCGCGGAAATATTTGCGTCAACTTTCATTTCTGAAATGTTCGAGAAAATGATCGAATCTTACGTGAGAGGCAAATTCATAGTTGTTAATTAAATTTCTGAATTGTAATTGAATATAAACTCCGTTTTATTACACACATATTGGACTCACATTTCAACATTTTTTTTTTCTTAGACATGTTTTGATTGCAACGCAAAAAATCCAGCATGGGCCAGCGTGACCTATGGTGTCTTCCTATGTATCGACTGTTCTGCAGTGCATCGAGGACTAGGAGTTCATTTGACATTTGTGCGGTCGACTCAACTTGATACAAACTGGACTTGGTTGCAATTGAGAAACATGCAACTGGGTGGAAATGCAAATGCTGTTAGTTTCTTTGTTTATGTGCAAGAAGTTATTATGAACAATTTAAATATCTGAAAATGCCTGTATAAGGTTGAATTAATATTTTAGTATTTGTTTAATCCAATAGTAATGCAATCTTTCAATGCTGCATTTTAGAGGAAATACTTTGCACGTCACAACTGTACGACAACTGATGCGCAACAAAAATATAATTCACGTACTGCCATGCAGTATAAAGAGAAGATGGCACAAGCATCAGCACAAGCAATGCGACGTTATGGAACAAAGGTACAACTTACAATTTCAATATAGATGGGTACCTTAAAGAACACTTTAGTTGATAAAAAGTTTTGTAACTATAAATATGGTAATTATAGGTTATTCTTCCTTCGACAAAAAATAAGAAAATGGTGAGCTGTTAAACTGCTTTCGCAAGGCAATGTTTTGAGATTACTAACGTTTGCTTCATACTTCATTTTTTTATAAAATAGCTTTTTAAAATAATAAGTGGTTACTTTCACACTGTATTTGCTCCTAAAAGTTGTAAAAGATTTGCACAATTTTCTGTACAGAATTGTCGACATATTACCATATATTTTATTTCACACATTATTCAATAATTATGTAAGACTACTTTTATTGTGTAACTAACTCATTTAATATGCGTCTATATCAACCCCTTTGTGTAATTAGATTATATATGGATTATAATTCATAAAAAGAAAACACCCTTGCGCGTGTCGAAAATTATACGCTAAGAGCACAGAGGGGACCAAAATCGTTTTTAAATGGTTTTTTTTAAATGGTGTCTCTTTATAGTTACATTTAGATGAGAATTCAACATCAACATCCGAAGAACAAACCGAAATCGACTTCTTTAAGGAACACGAAAACTTTGAATTACATCATAACGAATCACCGACGCTAAGTGATGGAAATTTAGTTTCGGCTGCTAATCTCGTACCAAACAATGACAATTTAGAAAAAAACAATCAAAAAGTTATATCAGAAGTTGCTTCCAATTCTTTGGGACCTACCGTTAAATTATCCGATACTACCACGAATTCATTTTCTGAAAGAAAATCCACCATAGGAGTCAGGAAAATTCAGACCAAACGACCTGGTGTAAGTATATAGATGATTATTTATTAATCATTTATATTCAATACAGTTTAGTTTAGTACAATATTGTGCAAACCATTTTTAAGTTAAGTTGAACTTCGTAATATATACTATAACATAATTTTAAATTACTTATACAATTTAAACCAAAAGGTTATTATAGATGTGTATATTTTAATATTAGTTGGGGAAAAAAACTGGAGGTTTGGGTGCACAAAGAGTTACAACAAATTTTGATGAATTGGAAAAAAATGTTGCTGAAGCCAGTAAAGAGTCACAAGAGAAAGTTAACCAGGAAAACGCAAAAGAGGAACAAGAAGAAATCGCTACCCGTCTTGCCTATAGATATGAGCAAAATTTAAGCGAACAAGCCAAAAAAGTAGAAGAGAGAGCAAAAAATTTCGATCCATCCAAAGCAACACAAGCAGAACGCCTTGGTATGGGATTTAATACACGAAGGTAATATATGTACTTTTTATATAAATTCATTTATTAAATATATCATTCTTGTTTCTTTTTTTTTTTAATATATATATAGTTTTATGTATGCATTTTTAGAGACTGTATTATATTTTCAAGTATTAATATTTTCCCAAAAGAGAATTAATACTGTAGTAAGAACTCAATATAATATATTAAAAGCATGCATAATAAATATTTTACAGTGGTGCAAGCCATTCTGCAGTCGGTGATATGCGGACAATAACGCAGGAAACATCATCAAAGACTATAACTGCATCTGAACCGAGAATTGTTGATGGTGAAAGAGGTCTTTTCATTAGCTTAGACGAATTTTACGAGGCCTTATCAACCCCATATAGTAACAATAGTAATAATAAGTCTCGCAACGAAGAAGTTGTTGTTATAGCAGAGCCAGAACCACCGAAACGAGTAGCCCCGTCAAGCCGTCCAAACAGCACTAAGAACGACAGCAAAACAATAACGGCGGAAGGTGAAGCACAAAAGAAGTTCGGTAGTGCCAAGGCTATTAGTTCAGATCAGTATTTTCAAGACAGCAAAGATGATGATTCTGTGAGTACACGTTATTTATAATTTTGTTTCGTTTTTAATTCAAGATAAAATTTCATATTATTTTAATTACAGTGGGAACGTAAAAGCAATTTGCGTCGTTTCGAAGGCTCATCCAGCATTTCGTCAGCTGACTACTTTGGCACAGGAAGTTCTACGCCAACATCTCCCACGTCTTCGTTGTCAATGCGGCTTAGCGGTGGAAGAGCTGGAGTTGTGGATTTAGATGATGTAAAAGAAAGTGTACGTCAAGGTGTGAATAAGGTCGCAGGAAGATTAAGTTCCCTTGCCAATGCGGCTGTTACGTCTCTACAGGACCGTTACGGACTTTGAATAAAAACGTACTGCATTTTATTAAGATTGTTATTAAACTTATATCTGGACACTTCTTGTCCATTGTTCGAAATTGTAAATAAAAGCTTATAATTCGGCTTACTTGTAATTTTCTCTTTACAGTAACGAACAAGCCACATCGACAATATTGACAAATAGAAATGTTTTCGTAGAAATGAATGCTGTTCTTCAGAAACTTACGTTCACAAAGTTTAAAAATGTAAGAGTCCATGATGAAGCTTAAAGATTTTATAACTATTGCACAATGGTGATAGTAATGAACCACGCTAGTTTCAATGTGATGCAAAATGTTACATAAAGAATTTAAAAGATGATCAAGATAAAATAATAATAATAACTTAAATAACTAGGGATTTGTACTACTTGTTTCCTTGCAACGTAGAATTAAATGGGAATATGGTTTTCCATGAAGGAAACAAACAAGGACGACCGTCATATTATCGCAACCTGTACCCATTAGAGTATCTGGTGCAAGGCAATGATTCATAAGCTCTTCACAAATGTCCTCGGGATACGTCGTGTCGTGTTCTTGACCTGGGCTACATGTCGATATCCGTGTTCGTACAAAGTTAACTACCTCTGCGCTGGTCATTACGTCCCAAATACCATCACAAGCCAAAATAACAAATTCCCAATCTTCCGTTATTTGATATTGTCGAACTTCGGGGAAAGCTGTAGATATGAAATAATTATTTAAATAAATGTTTCTCATTACTATCCATTTTTGTTCTAAACAGATTATTATGAGGTTAAGTTACCAGTCACGATTTGTTCTTGTGCCGATTTACGATCATTTCGTTTGAACATAAAATCTCCAAGAGCGCGAGATAACGCAAGCGTACCATTAACTCTGTTAAATTCAACCCAACCACCAGCAGCTTTAATTCGTTCACGTTCATCTTTCAATGTCGGTTTATGATCTCGACTGAGGGATACTGCGTTACCATTAATACTTGCCACTGCTCTGCTATCGCCAGCATTTGCCTATGAAATGTTAGATAAAGTATAAAAGTAAAAAGTAATTGTAAGTTACAGAAAACTTACACTATATATAACATTGTCCTTAATAAGGAGTGCTGTTACAGTGGTTCCTGCTTGTTCATCTCTAAGTACTTCATCATTTTGCATTGCTTCATCTAATTCCAAGAAGCCATGTTGTATAGCTTCAACAATATTACCTGCCCTATACTCGCTTCTCTTAGTTATGTATTCATGAAGATGTTTTCCAGCATGTTGTGACATTGCTGCACCTATCAATATTATCTATCACTTCTTTGAACGTGAAGCAATTACAGTTATACTTATTTACTATAACTTCCTATTTATAGTGGCCACAATAAAACCTGAAATTTCCTCTTGAAGTATACATTTTTTGGTTCGTTTCATGTTAATTGGTTTTTATATTAAGTGGTGATTTTTTAATGTATACTTTCAGAAAATTGTATTTCTACTGATAATCAAAAACATTTTTATTGCTACGTTCTTACCTCCATGGCCATCATATACTGCGAAGAATGCAGTGCCTGGATCATCGGGTAATGAAAGTATGTGTACATGACAATCTTCCATTTTAGTACGCCAACCCTGCATACACGAACTGCCGACTCTGTAGTTTGAGTCCCTGCAGCATGCCGACTTCTTGGCTGTCACAGGCTCGCTGAGTGTTTGACCCATTATTTTTTTACAGATTCTAACACCATTCATAAAACACTTGTTACTCCCATTAAAATAATATATATTACACTGGTTCTTTATATTGAAAGCGAATCTTAAAGCCTACACAAAATTAAATATTTTCGAAAATAATACGACTAGAGTTAGATCACAGCTGTTAATATGTCAGTGACACACTTAAGTCACGTTTGCTTGATATTTCTTTTTCACTGTATCAGTCGACAGATTCTTAAATTCTACGCTCGTGTACTCGTTCTATACAAATTCTACGCTTATATTAATAAAACGTAAAGAACAAAAATCTAACGTCAAACACCGAAGATGATCTAACCTCTTATAGAATTTCATACGCATCGTATCTTCCACAATTCAAGAAATATCCTTCGAAAATAATATTTCACTCTTATATACATGTACATTATAATCTATCATTAGCTCTTGAACTATTTATGTGATTATAATCTGGCATCCGATCTCACCTTTGTGTGCTGTCAAATGAACGTAGGCAAACCTAACCTTCCTATACACTATTGCTTGTCTAGAATCTGTTGCTGAACGTATGATATGTAATTTTAACAACACTGTAATTTTATTTCATGCCTTTCGTATCTAGCCATAAAGAAACTTGCTGGATATAATATCGGAAAAATTATTCAAAAAAAAGTATAACTTCGTCTGAAACGTATCAACAGCTGATTACACCATGACGCTCCGTCGATCGATTGGGTCCAAAAAAAGTTAGTCGAGTTAGTTTAGTCTCACAACTGATTTTCGACACGTGTTCCGTGAATCATTAATATACGTAAACTAAATGCTAGTAGTTTCCTGAAAAATACTGTATTTGTATAAATAGAATAGTACAGGATGTTATTTATGTTTAACGATAAAAATATTCATAAAATTAAGTTAAAATAGTCTACATAAATAATCTTCGAAAGTTGTCGTGAAAGGTTAAGGTAAGAGAAAATATAATGACTCCTATTTTACAATTTCTATACAAATCAGGTATTTTAATGAATAGAAAACAAAAATACTTTTTTATATTTCTGTTTTCAAACATGTTTAGGAAAAAATTATTTGAAACATCATGGGGAGAGAGGAAGCATCAGAGTTCAATGAAGTGTTTCATAAATATGGAACGCATAGTATGAATAAAAAATCTGATCCTGCATTTGCTCAGGTCGTGAAAGATGAAGGTTCTGGTGAAGAGAAAAGATACAAATGTACTTTCCCTGAATGCAATGCTGCTTTTTCTAAGCCATCCCGATTAGATAGACACATTAGACTTCATACTGGAGAGGTATTACTTATTTTACACATCTTTTTAAACTTGATATCATTCTAATTCTATCTCCTTTCTAATTTCAGAGAAATCACAAATGCAATCATATAGGATGCGATAAAGCCTACACTAATTCTTCTCATTTAAAACGTCATATGGAGACTCATGTTATGATAAAGAAATTGTATAAGTGAGTAAAATTTATTTTATAGGGTCTGTATCCATTGTTTAAACTTATATTCTGTTTCCTATGATTTAAGGTGTCCTGAGTGTCCATTAAACATTAGAGGTCATATACATAACTTGAAACGCCATTATAACTCTGTGCATAAGAATGGTAAATTGACATGTAAAGAATGTAACGCAGTTTTTACTAAAAAATATCATCTTGCAACACATATGACAACACACACAGGGGTATTACACAAATGTGATGAATGTAATAAAAGTTTTACAGACTTTAGAAAATTTAAACGACATAAAGAAAATCATAAATCAGAACAGAAATTGTATCCTTGCACTGTATCAGGATGTTCTGAAGTTTTTGGGAAATGGGCACTCCTTTGTGCTCATAGGAGAACACAGCATGTGAATAGTATGTATTTTTTAATGTAATTTCCTCATAATTCATTGTATGTATGATTTTCTTCAATCTTTTAAATAATAATATACTTATTAATTTAGATTATCGGTGCAAGGATTGCGATAAAGTATTCTTACATAAACGTCACTTAAGATATCACTCTCAAGTGCATATGAAAATAAGACTATTAATACCTTGTCCTTATGACAAATGTCCTCGAGCCTATTATTCTAAAGGAGGTTTAGATGCTCATATAAAAATTAAACATTTAGAACAAAAACATGAATGCAATATATGCAAAATAAAGCTGTCAACCAAACAAAAATTATTGGAACACATTCAGAAATTACATGTGTTAAAGAATAAAATAGTAGAAACCAAAAAATTACAACGTAGAAGAAGAAAAGATGCTGGATTACTTAAAAAGAGCGCGGTATCTACATTAGTCGGAGTTAAGTTACCACCAGAACTAGAAAAGCGGGTGTTAACAAGAGGAGCAAAAAAAGTATTATTAGACGAATTTGAAAAAGTGTCAAATTGTAATTTAAATTCGTAATGTATTGTTCTTTTATAATACTACAATTATAAATAAAGTAAATGTGTGTACATACATACATTTTTCAAATATATATATATATATATATATATTACTTCTGGAAACAATTATCAACATTTAGAAAACGATTGCATTATTAACGGAACGCGTGAAAGAAACAAAAAGATATACTGCATTTAAATTTTTGCTTAGAAGATAAGACATTTCATGTAACACATTGATTTCACATTGTAGTTAATTTTCACTATTCCCACCTCGAGGATCATTGAAACACATACTTAAAAACGGCCACCGAAACCTCCCCCTCGACCGCCCCAATATCCCCCGCCTCTTCCGCGTGAATTATGCATTCCATAACCTCTATTCGCGCCACCTCTGTATCCGCCGAAATCACTATTTCTTGAGAAACCAGCTCCACCTCTACCATTATCATAGCCTCCACCACGAGGAGCGCCGCGAAAACCACCGCTACCTCGCATCAGTTTTGGAGGACTACCTCCTTCCGAAAGTAAACCACCAACTGTATGTCCTCTTGGTGGCCTTCGAGAATGAAAACCACCACCTGTGATCTGTTCCATTTCGTAACGGCAGGCATTCATTCCGCATAGTGCTTTGATTAAACTTAATACCTACAAGACAGAAAGACATATTTATCGAAGTTTGATGTTATAACGCTCAATATACAGAAGTCATCATACAATGGCTTTTCGCACTTTCGGGCTCAGGAAATCTTAAAAGATCGAGAAGTGCGCAAAACCGAGGAAAGGTATGAAAATTTGATCGACAGTCATAAAATAGTACTTTTTCATCAATAGGGCTTAGTTCTAAAATAGTTTCTGGGTCTTTTGCAGCCTTCACAACAAGACTTTCCAAGGCAGGTCGTAAAGCCACTACTGCTGCTGCGTGATGCGGATTCATCTCTAAATTAATCCAATTGTCTAACCTCACTACATCGTCAATGTATTCGACTTTTCGAGAACCAAATAATAACAGATGTATTGGGGATACCATGGTCATTTGCTTACAAGATATCGCTCTTGTACGAATCTGAGAGGAAGAATAAATATTAGTATTAACGCGTAATTATCAAGAATAACCAACGTATGTAACATATCGTACCTTTTCTCCAAATACGAAAAATGGAAACGGAAAGTTTTGTTCAAAATTACTACAGTTCACTGATGTTTTATGAATTAGAGCTGCTTTCGATTCAGTAGTAAGAACTTTTCTTTTTTCTTTATGATAACAAACATTTGGATAAAGCCCCATACATAACAAAGCAGTAATTGTGTCAAGCCGAACATCCGCGCCTGCTTGATAATTTAACGGTGTAGGACAAAGAGTTTCTTCCGGAAACCCAGCACTTTGTAGAAGCGATGACAATTGATTCTTAGCTTCCCATGTAACCCTTAATGTAGGCAAGCTTAAATTTTTCGAATCACAAAATGCTTGTTCTGCATATTCTCCGCCATCTCTAGCTTCTTCCCATGCTTGGAATGCGTGTAGCATCGCCACGTGATCGCTGTACCTTGCACCAGCAAACCATTTTTGTTGAGCAGTCAACCGTCTAGAGTCGGGTCCCATATTATATACTTCTGGAAATGTGGTACTGTTTGCAGCCATTGTTGAAAGTGCATCACCGACACGAAACATGCAACCGAGAATCATCATTTTGCCTAAACGTGGCTCGATAGGTAAACGAGCCAATATTTTACCAAGTGGCGTTAATTCATCGTTTTCATCTAAACACTTCATTTCTGTAATTAAAGAACATTTGTTAAGATATAAAGTATTTTTAGATATTAAAACAATAGTGAACAATTTAGAAACAAAACGTACCGCGTAATATAACTTCAGCTTCAATTACAGCGTCTATAGGTGGCGATTCAATTGCTTTCGACAAAAACTTTCCAATGCTACCTAATCTTAGTAATTTAATACTCAACGCTAATTCATGCAAAGGTGTCCTAAACATTTCTGGAGTCATATGTTCGTCCATTTTAACATAACGTGCCCTGGAGCACAAATGGAAACAAAATCCTGGCCTGACGCGACCTGCTCGACCTTTTCTTTGCTCCAAATTCGTTTTACTCGCCCAAACAGTGGCGTAATTTGTCATATTATTGTGTGAAGTAAAGAGTTTCATTTTAGCTTTGCAAGAATCTATTACGTAGACTACATCGTTAATCGTAATAGATGTTTCAGCGATATTTGTGGATAAAATGATTTTCGTGATTCCTGGTGGCACAGGATCGAAAACTTTACGCTGATCTTCCCTAGGTAATTGCGAATGCAATGGTATAATTATGTAACTCGATCCTCCATAAACGGGGTGCATTTGTAGATGTCTCATTAATGCAAATATTAAATTCCAACCAGGTAAGAAGATCAGTACGGCACCTGGTATACCTTGATCCTTGATATATTTCAGAAGAGCCTCTATAAGTTCAAAACTGATCTCTTTTTCCGTAAGTTGCGACATTGCATTTTTTGTTTGTATAGAATATTCTCCGCTAACGACCTTATTCAAATTTTCGTCCGCTTCTCCTTCAGTTGGCAGATCATCTGAATCGCGACTTTTGCGTTTTCTAGAATCCATAGGTGGTACAAAATTCGTTAATTGTATACAGTCTTCTAAGAAATATTGCTGCACAGGATATGCCCGACCTGGTATTTCTATTACGGGACAATTGTTGAAATAATTACTGAACAATGATGTATCGATCGTAGCCGACATTAAAATAATTCGCAAATCTGGATACATATGAATCATATCGCGAAGAACTACCATAATGAAATCAGAATTTACATCTCGTTCATGAATTTCATCAACTATAACGTGTGATACACCTCTTAAGCCACCTTCCAATTTCTTCAGAAGCACACCAACGGTGCAGAACATTATACTACCATAGGGTCTCGGCAAATAAGATTCAAATCTTACAGAATAACCAACAGATTGTCCCAAACATTCGCATCTTTCGACAGCAACTCGATCAGCTACAGACACAGCAGATATTCTTCTAGGTTGCGTAATTGCAATACTGCAAAATCCACCTTGACCTGATGCAATATAATCATCCAAAATAAACTGACATACTTGAGTTGTTTTACCACAGCCTGTGTTTCCTCGAATAATTATCACTGGATTTTCGTTTATAGCGTTCATTATTTCGCCTTTCTTTAAGAAGACTGGCAAAGTGGATCTTTCTTTAATACTCTTTTGCAGATTGTCATCTTGCTGCAATCTCTCTCGTTGTTCATGTTGCAAATCATCTGACATTTGCTCTAAAGTTATAGTAGCTAATGGTCCTTCATCTATATTGCAGCCAGTCCATGGATTCCAATTTTGTTGCGGCGGAGACCAACTCACTACACCAGCAGGTTGTGGAACAGATGAAATAAAATCATCCAATACTTGATTTGTTATTAAAGAGATACCAGTGCTAGATTGATCATCTTCTGATTTTATAGGTAATTTCTACAACATAAATATGCTTCGTGAATATAACTATACTAGTTACTGCAATTTCATTACATCGTAATATTTAAAAAGTGTCTAATTTACATTTACTGCAACAGGTTTTATGTCTAAACTTGATAAAACATCATGAATCTGAGCTTCCAACTCTGGTGAAATCTTTACTGGATAAGGCTTGATTTGTTCTCCTTCTTTATTTTTCTTTAGAGTACCACTGAATGCCTCGATGACGCCAAGATGATATAATTGCCGAACGAGAGACAAAGCGCAACTTTTTGATGCGGTCTGTTTGTTTGAACCAGTTTCACGACCAGTGACATCTAAAAATTTGTTGAGATTAAAATGTTGTGCTTTCAAAACTTTTATATTAGGTTTTCTTATAAGTAATGATGCATATATGAAGTGAATATAATTTATAATATTGTGTAATTGTATGTATCTGAATAACATTCAATGTCCTATTTCCAAATCATCCTGCATATCATTCAAATACATCATTACTTACAGGAAATTTGAATAAATATTTAAATAATTCGACAACATACTTCTCCCAAGTTGTTTCACATAAATTGATAGTTCAGCCATAAAGCTCCTAAGAAAATAAAATTTCTTTTTATTATTAATATATTTTGTATATTTATAATAACTATAACGTATCTAACAAATAATTGTTATAACATAAATTTAACTTACCACTTGAAAATATCCAAGACCACATTGGAGCACATTTTATTAAGTTTATATGATTGACTGCACCAAAACCGTTATTGAATCATTTCAATAAAAGTTGTGGTTAAACATCATCCCCATCTGTGCACAAGAGAAAATAATCTCCCTAATTTTCTCTTGTACCAGCATTGAGCACAATAGTGTACTCCAGAATGGTCTTGTCGAGTTTCAAGTGGTACAAAAATCACTCATGCTATTCCTTCATATTATCTTGGCAAAAATTTGTATGACAATCTGGGACTTCAAGTAGTGTCAGGATATTGCAGTGATAAGTCCAATCCAATGCAAAAATAAACAGGTACATCGAAACAACCCATACCTCGTATGATCAGGACCCATTGGGGTATACTTGTAATCAGCATTAATTTTGTTAGATTGCATAAATTGATGAAGCTTTGATTTAGCGTTTTCAATAGTCCAATTCCCATGAATTCCAGAATTTACATCAACATCTTCTGCATCTTCAACCTTTTTCTGATCTGCTATTCTGTCCATATATGTATAATTGCCATGACCATGTTCACTGTAAGGTCTATATGCTGGACCTATATCATTTGGACCCATTCCATCTTGGAACACAGATCTTAGTGGTGTAAAACATTCTGAATTGCTAGGTCCTGTATCTCGTGGCTGAACTGTGCCTGCATCTTTTGGAACATCATCAGCATTTACATGTCCTGTACGGACTAAATAATTAATAAAATCTCTTGCTGCATTTCCCTGTGCATCTTTTTTGTTGGTTGAGTTTCCTGCACCGACATAATCGAAGCCAGATACACGAAGTTCACAAAGAAAACGCTGTCTATGTTTTGGACCTATTAAAATTATAACATTTATGAAAACAACTTCAAATACATACCTTATACATACATTTATACGAGTACGTATCGATAAAATATTTGATTTACATAAAAAGTTTTAGAACAAATTAACCACATAAATGGAGGATTTTCACTGTATTATTTTGTGTAGCATAGAAAACAATAATACGATACCTGTGGGTCTCACATCAAATTGTGGTTCTTTTGAAGTTTTTGCGCACCATTGATGAAGAAAAGATTTTATATCACCCATTTTAAAATTCTAATGATACACTTAAAGTATAGCGAATATCATTCGCGTATTTATTGAATAAAACCAGTATAACCTACTAAGAAACCGAATACACAACAACTTTACTGCCTCTATGGCGTCAACTGCGTCAACCGGAAAACGGAGATAACTTTATTCGAATAATATATGAATGGAGACAATAAAGTGATCGATTTGTAACTTCAATTACAATGAACAGTTTTTATTATAATTTCTATCTGTATAACATAAAATAATATCTGAATTTATAATTCAAATTGTACTTTTTATGAAATGTTCACAGATCTAAATATATTTTTATCTAGATAATAATATAGCGTATCTTTGGTGAAAATATAATTTTATGGTCATGTTTAATAAATTTTTGGTATGGATTATACAATAATTACTACAGATTTATGTTGATTTTAAACATTTTTTCAAAAAAATATTTAAAATATATTACAAAGTGTGAATGAATATATTATGAAAAATATTATCACTTACGAAACTGCATTTAAACGTACGTTTCTAATAATAATATTTTATAGAAAATCTACACTTATGGTATTACAAATTTTGCAAAATTGAAATTTCATTTACAATTCGATTTTGTAAATGCTATTTCATGTGTGCAATAATTTGTATTATAATTCGCACTTAATACACGCGCATACGATAGATTGTAGTTAAATAATATAGCACGAAAGACGCATTAACAAACTCGCCTTACATATTCAAAGACATAATAAAAATAAATTAATCTTCCAATTAGATATCTAAAGCATCTTCTATAAATATCTTCTATCACTATCCTAATTAAACAACCGTAAATTTTTTAAAAATTATCGAATTTATACATGTTAAAGTTATTATTTGGTTATGAATTTAATATATTTAAAAACTACCTTTCGCGAATTAAGATATGAATTACTTCCAAGGATTCTTATTATAAATCAAAAGATTATAGGTAAAGGTGTTGATATAGTAGCAAGCTTTGACGATTGTACAAGTCTAGGACTACGAGGTGATTTAAGTAATTGTGATTCCATTAACGTAGAAGTTGTAGGTGTTGTCTTGGACGATAACTTTTTCCGCATTGGTTTCGCGGGGGTTCGTACCGGCGTCTTCATTCTTGATATAGTTTCATTTATTAAAATTTGTTCTAGTAATAGGGAACTTTGGAGATCTCTTTTATCTTTTAATTGTTCTTTGAATAGATTATATGTTGTATCAACTGAACTTTGCGACATAGAGTTTTCTTTACCTTCTTCGCGTTTAGTTATTTCTTTTTTAGATTGTAAGATCTTTCTTGCAGCTCTTCCATTCCTCCTTAATTTAGATCCACTGCCAGGATTTCTATGTTTTGCTGATGTATTTGGAGATTGAGTGTACAATAACTTTCTATTTGATGTATCCAGTGGTGTCCGGCGACAAGTACTCAACACACCTAGTGCTTTCTTTGATGCATTGGGTGTAAGTCTCTTAGAAGCACTTACTTTTTTCAATGATTTGCCTTTTGCTTCTTTCCTAGCCTTTTTTATTGTTTCTTTTTCTGTGTTCAAATGATTATATGATTCTTTTAATGCTTCCTCTATTGACATTCCATTTATAGTAAATTCTTCCCCATTTATTTCTTCATACTCTTTTATTAAATTCTTAAGTTGCTCTTCCATTTTTGGTAACTGTTTTTGGATTCTCTTACGTTCTTTCTCTTCCATTAATAACTGACCACCACGATTGTAGAAACGGTCTGGATCATTTGCACGTTGCAACAGTTCTTTCATTTTTGTCCACAAGTTGTCACGTTGTTCTAAGAGTGAAAATATGTGCTTATAGCTCTCATAAAACTTCTGTACTCTTTTTACTTCGAGCTCGTGTAATGTCAATAAATCTTCTGTGTATGTCTGACAATGAAAATATTGGAACTGTTTTCTTTGCTCTTCACTGAATTTACATAAATCCCATAAATTCACCAATTGATCTCTCACTTGTGACACATATTTTACAATATTTTGCTTTCTTTTTTCTTTACATCGTGCTAATTCTTCTTGTAAAGCATTTCTAGTTGCAACACTGTATCCACTGTAACTACTAAGAAATGATTGACAAATATGATCTGGCTCATCAAGGTTTTTCCATATTGCATGTAACTCTTGTGTAAGATCCTCCACATGTTTTTTTACCTTGTCTACCTGATGTTTAAGATCATCTCTAAGTTCCTTCAATTTGATCATATTATTGCTATTGAGAACAAAGTTTTCACCGTCTGTGTATATAAAATGTTCAAAATTAGTGGATGGAGATATGCCCAGGTCATTTATCATTTTGATGATCGTTCTGCGCATTTCTTTAAAAACTGATTCTAAACGATTCTTCTCGCCTTCTTGCTTTTCCAGATATAGTTTAAAACTCTCTAGTTCCTCCTCAGATAGTAAATTGTTCTCTAAATTGATCGGTTGAGTACCAAGTACTCTGCAAAGGGATTGTTCCTTTTCACGCAATTCCTTTAAAAGTGCCATGCGCTGATCTTTGCAATATTGCAACTTTTGTAAATCTGAAGATAGCATTTTTTCTACCTCTTTCCATGAATAATTTTCATATCCAGTCGTTTGTACCTCTATTCCTAATTCCTTACTTATAGAAGAAATTTGATCCATTAATTGAGTAACATTGCTTAATATTGTTTCTTTTTTCAGTTGTGATTCTGAAACCATTTCTTGTAAGAGGTCATTTATGTGACAAAATACCTGTTCACAATACATGGAACAGGATTCTTTTGTAAATCCTATCTCTTCCCATATTTGGTATAACAGGCCTAATGTAGTTCGAAGTTTTACCATAGTTTCTTCCAATGTCGGTTCCCACATAGACAACTCGGCCATTCTTGTATTTTGTTTGTACGCGAGTTAAAGCAACTCTCAGAGATTAATAGAATAACTTGAATGAAATTATGATAGACTATTCTTGTATTTATTACTTATATAAACTTTTACGAATTACAAAATAAATAAATTTGATTCCTGTGACAGGATTAACCTTTCTGAACCATGGGATATGGGAATATGGAATTAACTGCTATTCTTTTGAATTTTCATACAGCTGTTAGTGCGCATGTGTACGCATGGTCGTCTATTATCGTTAGAGTAGCTACGATACCTTAGCCTTGATCGGAACCCTCGATAACAAAACTGGTCGGAACTACTTTCACTACAAACTTGGACGTTTTGCTACCGATGGCGTCACCAAACCTCGCTCACAGAGCAGCTTAGTGAGCGGCGAGCTTTCTGGATGCCTCAAAACATTTGACGCCTGTTGCTTAGCAACTAACCCATAACCTACGCAGAGGTTGTATGATAACGATAAGCCTTCCAAAATCAACATCAGCGCCACAAGTAAAACAGCTCGTGAAACGAGGACCCTGCTTCTCACGTATGGATATTTTCTACAATTCTAGTTTTTTAATTTATTAATAGTTTGCTTCGCAGTGGAAAAATGTTATGTTTGGCAAGACTGCTACGATGACTTCCAGATAATTTTATTCGCAGTGCCGTTGAACAAACTGCGTCTATGTGAACGCACCTACTTGTAATTGTGTAAGGTTTGCAGTTCGTGGGAGGTTTTTGGAGTTAGGCAAGGGCGAATGTCGAATTTTCTTACTGTGGGACGGAGGTGCGCGTGTCAGGAGACCGCGGGAAAATGAATAATGACGAAGTGGCCAGGAAGTGAAAAATGATCGAAGCAAAATGAGGAGGACCTATAATACTGCAGCAGACGTCCGAACGTCTGATTGTCTCGAACAAACGAGACGTTTGCACAAGTAATATAGTAACTTCTACAAGCCAGTAATTCTCCTTATTTACGTCATGCGTTATTTTGGGGAACTCCTTTTTTAATGCTACTCGAGTATCGCGAAATTCACCTTGCATTAACATAACCTAAATTCGCGCACGATCTCCAATTGGCGCGCTTTTACGTACATCTCTTTCCTTTTATTTCTTAGGAAATTCTCACAATGAAAAGGTTATGATATCAGTTTGCCACTTGTAAATAGTTTATGCTGGTCCTGTCTAATATCCAAGACAAATTAACTATGGGCATGCAAAAAATTAGTATGCATAAAAATTGAGCTCTTGTATTGCGATAAAAACTCGATAACTTTGTCTACATATATTTAGATTCTTTTTTTATCTTAAGTATTGTTTTTTTTCAACCTGTTTGTAATGTGATAAACATTGATAGATGTTTTATCAATGTCATCGATAAATGAATGCGAATACATATATGTATATTATGGAATTTATGTTATTTCTCTTGTTAAGATATATTCTTTATCTTTGTTTTACACCAAATTATATAATATGCATTATATGAATCATATCGTGATATTTTTTATTATATTAAAAAATATACCTAAATTATATGGTTACCAACATCTAATATTGAAACAATTTTAATAAAGTATAGTAATAGGTTATGCGAGGTCACAGAAGACAATAAAAAATATATTTGATTTCATAGGGGTATAACAGATATTGCCAAACGATTAGATGAACAAAAGAGCCGTGCAATAACAATAACAGATTTGTTTACCCCATCAGGGGAAACACTGCGTGTGAAGCTTAAAGATTATTGCATAAGGTTAATAATTAAAGATCCTATTGGATATGCACGTAAAACTGAGGAGTTGTTATGGAGGAAAGCGTTTTATGATAATGTTTATGCTGCTAAAAAATTGCGAAAGGTATTAATTTTTTTTATATGCATATTATAACATTTACATTGCTAATCTTTTGGTAAAAATATTAAAATATGCAAATCTTATTGTAGGGTAATACATGGACAGAAACAGAAAAAGCAGTGTTATCTGTTCATTTGGCTGTAGGGGTAGGTTTTTATCATCACCTGATACTGAAATTGCAATTAGAATATGGTTTAGATTTGGTTGGTGCTATTGATTTTGTTCATACACAAAATGACACTGAATTGTTAAGCGTAAGTTTTTCTTAATATTGTTGTTATGCAAATTAGAATATAATCATGCAAATAGTTAATTATAACAAGTACCATGAAACTAATCTAATTCTTCACTTTTTTTTTGTATATTTCAAAAGGTGAAGAATAAGCCAAGTCAATCTAAAGTTTATACAGAAGAAACAAAACTGTGTGTTGTGCGCTTTATACATAGAAGCTTGGTATGCCTTGGGGATTTAGCTAGATATAAACTAGAATTAGATCCATTTTGGGATCCAATGATAGCAAAAAGATATTACAAAATGGCTATAGCGATTGATCCGAATATTGGATTACCCCACAATCAATTGGGCACTGTAGTGGGCAATAAAAATTATGGTCTCGATGCAGTGTATCACTACATGAGATGTGTCCTCTGTACTGAACCATTTGAAGGAGCGGAAGGAAATTTAAAGAGAGCAATTGTCACTCATTCTATTTGCATAGATGAAAAGTGTTCCATCCGCATGTGCATATCAAGATTGTTTTCCTTATTACAATTATGGGATTATGATGTACCAAATTCTGATAGAATAAATCAGGAATGTCAGGATCTCTTGAACAGCATTGAAACTTGTCTGAGTGTAGAACAACCCGAACTAAGTGATGCAAATTACAATGAAAGAGAAAGCAGTATCGAAGTGTATCTTCAAAACTGCAAAAACGGAGAAGTAAATTATCTAACGGACGATATGATATTCAAGATTGTTGCTATATGTTTGATGTCTATTTCACAATTAAAAAACAAAGAATCGAGTGAAGTACAAGGTGTCGTCGCTATAACTTTGGCGATATTATCTCAATTAATACAATTTGCAATAACAAGATTGCAAGAGTCTTTTATAGACGAATGCAATAATAAACCTATGGAAGAGAAGAACGACGTAATAAAACAATTAAAATCAGATTCAAGCGAAGTTGATAAATCTACGGATAAAAACAATGACAAAGTATCCTCCGAAAAAGGAAATGCGGAAAATAATGGGGATGTTCATAATGGTACCCGGAAAATTCGAGACAAAACTAAAAGTTTGCTTACGAAACTTCGTCGACGAAAACGAAGGAATAGCAGTGATTCAGACGCTACTGACGTCGAATCTTCCAGCGATGATGTAAATTCGGACGTTTCTGAGACAGAGGACGATGTATTAAGCGAAGGTAATGTTTTATCGGATGATGCATTATCGGAAGACGTTACAGATGACGAAGGCACAGGTACACGAATAAAGAAAGAAGTTACAACTGATACAGAAATCAAGAAAACCAATGGACACGTGAAAACAGAAATAAAAGTCGAAACAATCGATGAAATTAATCAAGAACAAAACGGTGAACAGGTGTTCGTCGATGAAGTGGACAAAAAACTCGACGATAAAGATTCTATGACCAATCCTGGAAGCGCAGTAACAACGAATTTTAACAGTACGTTCGAAGAAAGTAATGACTCATCGGGCAGAGTAACGTACATTGCTCAATTGAAGAAACAAGATTTAAAACCAGACGAGGTACTGAATATCATGGTTGGGAAAGAAATACTGGCGTCTATTAAAATATGTTGCGACTGGTTAAGGAGTAACCCGGATATTATAAGAATATGTAGCAAAAGTTCACGGATTTTATTGAAACGCGTTACAATTTTGTTGAATCTAATTAACATCGATACGGAGACGTTATTGAAAAGCTGTAAGAACGATAGCATAATTTTATCAAGCGTAGATAAATTGAAGGAGTGCGTTAAAATCATTCCACTGCCGGAAGATATTGACTTGAGGGGCTTGAATCTATTGGTGGATGCCCAAAGGTCGCTCGACTGGAAGATACTATATAAACATAAAATGAATAAACGGGAGGAAACTTTGCTAAGAGCATTGAAATTGATCGAATTTGGGCACTTCCTTAATTCCGTTGAAGACGCTGGAGTGAAATATGAACAAACGAAACAAATATTTGTAACGATCGATGCGAACACCGCTAACGTAACGAAGAGTAATGGTAAGGATTTGGAAATGGATCATTCGCGGGGAAAGTTGATGAGGCACATGGGCAAGTTATGGTTGAAGGCAGAAGTTTGCGCTTTAGAGACTCGTTTAAGATCTAGGCTTATGTCTCCCTACTTAGTGCCGGACCATGAAGCTTTAGCAAAGCATACACCAGCTCTTAAACGTTTAGTTTATGCTAAGAAATTCATTGTTGTAATTCCCAGCGTTGGTAAGTAAAATGATAATATTAAAATTAATGAAATTTTAGTTTATATTTTCTGATTAAAAGTAAAAATAACACATCATTTTTAGTCGTTTCTGCTTTGGACGAAGTGAAACGTATAAGTGGCCGAGCAAGAGAAGCGACACGCTGGCTTGAAGGTCAATTAAAACGAGGTTCACGATTCCTACGAGCGCAAAGACCTCACGAGCGGTTAGCGTTACCATATATAAAAGGACCAAGACCGAAAGATAAAGAAGCATGGTTATTTTTCCAAATTATAGAATGTTGCCACTACCTTACTCAACAGACAAAAGTTGGTATAACGAATGATGCAGAGACACCAGTTGTCACATTATTAACTGGTTGCAGTCCAGATGAAAGGAGAGTCCTTACTTTTAGTCCTGATGGATTGGCAAAGAGTGCAGGTAAATTTAAAAGAAGGGATTTAAAAGACGATAACTTTATTGTATAACGTGGTGTTCAATTACAGGCGTCAATATTGAATATATAGAGTCATTTCATACAAAATGGAAGGCATCGAGTAAAAGTCATGGTTGAGCATATTGAGCTAATGGAGATGATCATCCGCTGCTTCCTCATACTGAAGTGAAAGTGAAAGACTTGACCCTTCTTGAGAGCTGCAAATACGGTCAGCTGAGCGGGCGAGTCTGAGAGGGCTGGAAACCCAGAAAGGAAAATCGATGGTTCTCCTACAACAAAGCCAAAATGGAATTTAATATCTTTTTCCATGAAAGAATTTTAAATAATAAACTGGTTTCCTTTTAATCACTGATTATTGGCTTTTATGTTTAAACAAAGATTGTATTTTTCACTATTTCTCAATAAAAATGAACACGTCATCGCGATGTTTTCCAATATGGAAAAGTTCCAATGAACGAGAAAGAAAAAGATAGGTAACGATTAAACGAGTTTATATAGTGACATACGTCACTGTTCTTTTCAAATTGCAATTAATTTTATTTAAAAATGCATTACAATAAATCTTATAATGAATCGTGATGTACTGATTATCACTATCAGAATACACGTAGTATGTTTATGTGTAGTATTAGTTAGATTTTTGTCGCTTTGAACTAGAGCCCATGACACGTGTACACGTGTTTTAGTAACTAAGATTCGTCACATTTCTTCACGTGTATTGAACACGTAAATACACGTGTATTACAAATTAAATTTTAATATACATACTACAGGTTTCGTACAGTTATTTCTATATACTATTTATTTTCTACTGTTACATTTACATCGATGTTTCAATAATTTGAAGAATTGAATTTGTTGATAAAAATACTGCTGATGAATGTGTCGAAGCAATTGTAAATTCATTTATTTATTTTTGCAGGATGTTCAAGATTTTCAATTCTCCTTTAAAACATATCTGATAACTCCTTATAACATATTCTTTGATTTCATAATTTTTTTACAAAATACATCATTCCTTCTATACCTACATTCCATTTACATGCCTGGTTAGTGTTTTAACGTTACAGTAGTGGCAACGCGACATAACCTATTAACCTAAAACAATTCCTGGTATATCGTAAATAATATCAAGTATTTCTCGCAAGAGTTTGTCGTTTTACAGTTCACACGTTCAGTGAAGTATCTTCTAGCGGAACGAAGGGATCGTTTCTTGGGGGAACGTATTTATTGTCGGCCATTGGAGGAACTATACACGAGCGCGTTGACATATCGTGTACTTTCGTCGTATCGTGCATCATGGCTTAGCATAGAATAGCCGCTCAAGTTGACCCTTCTATGTGATCTTTATGGTTCTTCGGAATAACTTATTAACAAAATTCAGCGTATTTTCTTTGGGAACGGGAGTAGCGAACGAAATTCCTGTGGTGCGAAAAGAATCGTAGCATTCGTGGAAAGTGGTGCGCAATTGGCCCTCGACGAGGGAGAATCGAAAGCGTCGAAAGTAACGAGTCATCTACCGATTCAAGATGGCAGAAGGCCAGGATACACGGAAGAAAATCACGGTTAACGTCAAAACGCCAAAGGAGAAACAGACCGTCGAGATCGAGGAGGATGCTAATATTAAAGACGTAAGTATTCTTGTCGCGTATTCGTAAATTTCATCGAAGACGGGATTCACTGTTGATCATCACGCTTGTCATTGTTGGGTTAACTTTAATAACCATTTCTCCCGAAATTTACAGTTTAAAGAGACGGTTGCGAAGAAGTTCAATGCTCAATCGGATCAGTTGTGTCTGATCTTCGCGGGGAAAATCATGAAAGATCACGAAACGTTGAGTACGCATAATGTCAAGGATGGCTTGACGGTTCATCTGGTTATTAAGGCACCTCGTTCTGCTTCCAACCAAAGCCAAGACTCTACACCGACTCAGAGACCGCAAGGTATGAATATAACAAACATTATGTTATGAATTAAATGGAATGTTACTATCACAATATATATTTTTGTTTTATTTTGTTTCATTCAGCTGACATAAGTGCTAGTCCCTTCGGGTTAGGTAGTTTAGGAGGACTCGCAGGCCTGGAATCCCTTGGCTTGGGTTCTGCTAATTTCATTGATTTGCAACAACGTATGCAACGTGAACTATTGTCAAATCCAGAAACAATGCGTCAAGTACTCGACAATCCGTTGGTACAAAGTTTGATGAACGATCCAGAGAATATGCGTAACTTGGTTACGGCTAACCCTCAAATGCAGGAGTTGATGCAACGCAATCCAGAAATTAGTCATATGCTGAATAACCCAGAATTGTTGAGGTGAGTATCTTTTTTATCTCTTTCACTTATTCTACATGTACATTTATCTGCTTCTACTCTTTGCTTAATAAGTATTTAAATTTATTTAGACAAACAATGGAGTTGGCACGCAATCCATCGATGCTTCAAGAATTAATGCGTTCCCATGACAGAGCTCTGTCTAATCTAGAAAGTATTCCTGGTGGCTACAGTGCGCTTCGTCGCATGTATCGTGACATTCAAGAGCCTATGCTTGCTGCCGCGGACAGCGAACGTAATCCTTTCGCAGCATTAGTCGAAAACAATGGTAGTCAGGATAGCCAGAATCCACAGCAGGGTCAAGAGAACAGGGACCCTTTGCCAAATCCTTGGAATCAGGGTCAAAGCAACGATTCTCCTAATCAACAACAAGGAAGAGGTTTATTGGATTCGCCAGCAATGCAAAGTCTTGCAGCTCAAATGATGGAAAATCCGCAGCTTATGCGAAACATGTTGAACGCTCCGTATACGAGGTCTATGCTGGAAGCTATGGCAGCGGATCCCTCTATGGCCAGTAGTATAATCGCTGCCAATCCGTTTCTTCGAGGAAATCCACAGATGCAGGAACAAATACGAGCTATGCTGCCTGCATTTATTCAGCAAATGCAGAATCCTCAAATTCAGAATGTCGTTACGAATCCTGATGCGTTAGCGGCCATTATGCAAATTCAACAGGGTATGGAGCAGTTACGTACCGTTGCTCCGGAACTTGTTGAAAAGTAAGTTGTTGTTAGTGTTTTGTGTTACAGCTTTATTGTGGAACATAAATGCATTAATGTGTAATTTTTTAGTATGGGCATGACTGTACCACCTGCAGCAGCAACAACACCAAACGCTGGAGCAACAAATCCAACTGTACCAACTACACAACCGGCGGCGGATACAAACCAACAAGATACATTCTCTCAATTTATGGCACGCATGGTAAGAATTTTGTTTGCGTTAATTGGTGAATAATTCATAAAGGAGCTAATTGGTAATTTTACGTTCGCCAGGTATCAGCAATGGCATTAAATCAAGGTGCAGAGGTAGATGGTCAACCTGTACCTCCACCAGAAGAGCGTTACAGAGCACAGTTAGAACAGCTTACGGCTATGGGTTTTGTTAATAGAGACGCTAATTTACAAGGTAACAATACGTATAATCTTGAAACCTGTTTTATTATCTTGACTTATAAACATTTCTAATAATTATAACAAACTTGATTTAAAAATTGATGATTATGCTTTCTACTCTTAATTAGCCTGTGTTAATGGAAGTAGAAAATTCAGATTAACAATGGTATATTAATATATTTATACAATATTTTGGTGTCGTTTTCAGCATTAATAGCCACATTCGGAGATATAAACGCTGCTGTTGAACGGCTACTGTCTAATGGACAAGTGTCCATGAGCTAACCACCAATATGCAATGCTGTTATTCCATTACTATTTTTAATTTTTTCCTTATTTACCTCTTACAACAGGCGTGGTGAGAGATATTTGAGGTAACTGGCTGTCAGAAAATTATAAACTTCTACCCCAACTCTTGACAGAATACACGCTACTGACTCGTTCAACATGCATTTTTATTTTGGATTGGTACTTGATCGTACTCGATAAAACAAGTACTGCTATCTAAATGTTTAACTTGTTCACATGTTTCACTTTCGAAATTTCTAGTTTAATTCTTTATTCTGTACGTTTTCTCGATGTGCTGAAAGTACGAAGTAGCTCTGTTAATGTATTTCGTCGGTGTAAATTTATTCGTCATACATTCAAGATTATATTACTAGATCGTAATACGAGGGACGTGTCCTTCTTCTTTGTTATTATACGTTTACGGTGTTTCTTAGAAACAATGGAACCTGCATGGAAAATAGATTGCCGTTAAAATAAGTATGATGCTTCTGGCTTGATCAGTCGATTACAAATTTTTATAAAGAATAATTTTGTTTTGCTTAAGTGTAATATAATCACACTAGTAAATGTATTGCATGAAACGTTGATATGTTTGCAACAGAAACGGGGGTATAGGTAATTATCAATTAACTACATAACATTTGATGTATAGGAATAAAGAACTTGTCGAGACTATGAACTAAAGACTTTGAGGTGACGTGAATTATAATTCAATTATTCGTTCTGCTTAACGAGAAACATACTCGGTGATCCCGTTAATGTTTTCCATGTGAGTTTTGTACGTGTGACTGGTGAGAAGCGAAATTTTTTTTGTTTCATCTTTATGCCGACGCACATTGTTTTACCTTTTTGTTTCCTTAGTTTCTATTGTATGCGTAAAAAAAGTAACTATGCACTACTACATGTCTTAAGATACAAATTTAGAGATTTGTAGCGTGATGATTGAGGATTCTATGGTGTAGGTTGTTTATATAGAGAAACGCGCGGAAAGATCGATTTAACGAGATGTCACATGTAAATGTGTTTAAATTGGAAAAAATGTAATCGTCGGATAGCTCTTAAGGTATATTGAAAGAAAAAATGGTAAATGTTGTAAATTATCTTTATTGAGGAAGAAAAAAAAACAGTTATAATTTTACTATTTTTGATTGATGTACGATTACAGAAATATCCATGCGCATTATAATAAACTTTTATGTGTATTCAGTATACTTCACTAAACAAGGTATTCTGTACAATCGATTATATGACAAAATAAAATCATGGTTGATTCATATTAACGAATTTTAACTATCAAGTACGTTTTAAGGTATTATTCAGTTACCTTAGCGATAAATATTGCGAGTGGATGATATGCGAATATAAAACGTATGTTTAGAAATAACATAGACTGAAACCTATGTAAAATATACATTTCGAATTGAATCGATATGTCTTTAGTAACCCCATTCATTATACAATTATAACATATTCTCTAGTAAAAATTCCTTACCAGTTCACCATTAAAATAATATTCCTATAAGAATATATGTAGATCGATGTACGAATTGGTTATTACAAAGTGATCGATGCGATTATCTCTCAAGTTTTAGAAAATATTTAGAGAGAACAGTTCATGAGAGCTCAGTTTGAAAAAAAAGTATGTTCATTCTTTTTACATGACAAAGTTGGGCTTCTGCAGTATCAGCAAAACAGATAAAAGCGACTCTCGCAACATTGCAGTAATGTTATACTCAATAACACCGAATTCAAATTTTCACTTGCGCCGGCAACGCGAATCCAACGATCTGCGCATTCCCTCCACGAGTCGCCAATGAACTGCGCCGGTGCCGCGGTCACTCGGTTGGCGCGGCGGTTCAGTCTGTGATGATCGCTCGCGCGGTTCGGTATCAATGTGCGTCTGCTTGTAGATCGTGACGCCGGTTTCGTAGACATAATATTGTTTTATCGTGGAAGCACACAACGACGGCCAATTGACGTTTGCTTCGGTGAATTACGAGAAAACCTTCTGGAGTCTGCGCGAACAGAAGCGACGGACGAATCGCGTCGCAGGCATGCAAGCCCGCCCTAGCTCTCACGTGCGCGTTTGAATTTTCGAAAAGGGCAAGTGCCGCGCCGGGGTGCAGGTGTATTGTTCGGTGCAAAAGGTGGTGCTCCTGAGCTTGGACGCGGTGCATTCTCGAAAACGTTGGCAGAGCCAGCGGAATGTGGCACGAGGTGAGTTAGCAGCCCGCCCGGTTTCGCTTACCGAGGCCAGGGACGGATCTCCACGGGCCCTTTTCCTTTCCCTTATGTTTTGCCGCTTATTTCTAAAGCTTCCTCTTCGATACTATAACACATTCCATAGTAGAGCTAACAAATTTGCGAACAAAGGGAGGGAAGGGAAATTTGTACGATTATGCTCCAATAATGGTTTACATGTTGTATAGAAAGAAATGTAGTATAAGGATCAAGCAAAGCTAGAAAACATTGTTACGCAATGTGTTGCAAGTTAATTAGAAAATTAGCGCAAAGCGGTTTCAGAATATTTGCCATGTTCCGCATGCAGGTGGTTCGTTGCCTCAGCCTGGCTGAAACTTTGAAAGCGTTACCTTTTACTTTTACGTTGAATGTTGCTGTTTATAATTATTTAAAAAATGAGGCAAGCCATACAATACAAATATATGTATATACACGTGTAGCTATATGTATGTACAGCTGTGCGATAGTGTAATCAACTCTTTGGAATTAGGCGAGTTGAAATCTGTCCTATTTGATCATACATGTAAAGTTTATCTAATGAAAACTCTCTTAAATAAGTGCAGTTTTATTATTTTTTTAAATGGCGAGCCTTGCAACGTGTCGAGGACAACATTCTGCTCGTCTCGTACAATTTCACGTGATTCTAAGCTGTCGATACGTTTAACTGTTTTACTTTCTCGCCTGTTATTGAACATAAGAGAGTAAAAGCGTTGCTATCGGTCAAAGTTTGACCTACGTGGTTACTATTCTTGTATTTCTCGATATGTGAAAGTTGGAGAGTCCTGATCGAATTTCGTTAGAAACTTGTCACTCTTGTAACGTAAGGGTAGGTAACGTTTTTGCTCGTGGAGATACGATCGATAAATACGTTAGGGCCCCAACCGTTTTCTGAAAGAGCTTTTGGGAATTACCAACGTTTGGAAAATACATTGTCGCTTTTGGAGACTGGATTAAAAGATCCTAACTCCGAAGGAAGTTGCAGGATTAAAAAGATCATGTGAATTGTATTGCATAAATTGGAGTCTAAAATTCTATTCGAGTCATTAATGTTACGAAACGAAACTGTTGCCACAGAAATGTATTTGTATTGCCCGTTTACATTACGATTAACGTTACTCTGTACATACAACTGTATTTAACGCCTTGAATAAATTATCGACACGTGTTCGTAGAGTTGATCAATTGTGTTAAACAGTTTGAAGTTGAAAAAAAGGAAGAATTCCTGCTATGCCTTGGGCAGATGTTGTTCCAGGCAAATGGTTCACAGTTGGCATAAATAATGGGGTCACGTACGAGATTAGCCCGTTTCTTACGTCATTGCCATAACTTCACTCTCTTTGTCGCGTTTCTCGTATCTATCTCAAACTCCGCTCCGAATGGTCTGCTCTTTTACCTGTCCGAGATTGGCGAAATTTTTATCTGTACACAAATTTCAAGCAACAGGTGAAAGATCAACTATGATAAACACTTGTATTCATCATTTAATATCGTACATATGCACTCGTTTAATGAGCACTAGAATGCAAATTACAGAATGCGCCATTTCAGATAGATTTCATTGTACCACTATGCGATGGTATTATTCGATGTTTATCGTTTGAGTAAAGTTTATCCCATTTCTGGATTACGCGTACCTCGGTACTACTCTGTGTTGATAAGTGCGTTGATAACCCAGTTTCTGGCACAGAACGCCTTGAAACACATCCAGTTATCGAGATCGTATCGTAGGTGTTACGCATCGAATTGTTTTACAGATAGCAACAATCGATACGCGTGCAAACGATTGTCTTATCGCATATTTGTTTTCGGTCTGATTTTCTTCTAGCCGTGTAGCTTTTAACTCAGGTGCTCTCGAGCCCTATTTGCAATTAGATTTAACAACACGAGTGCACAGTTATAATCCAATTAACTCTTTCCATCTGGCTGATTAAGAGGCTAATTAACGTACACGCGGAAGGAAAAAAATTGTTCTTAAGAATTTTTGATGTCAATGTTTTTATACATAAAAATGATTAAAAATGAATAACGTAACTTTTGTTTAGCAATTTAACGATTATTTGTTATGCGAAATAAACATTCTTGAAATAACCACCCTTAACATCGTTTCTATAAAATCAGATCCATTGGATTTTTTACATCCAAAGAAATATCGATAAGTACGATGGTTGTAGTAGAATTCATAATTCACACCCTCTTTTTGTAAATTTCGGCAAATTTTCTGAACAATTCTTTCGTTCAACCACCAGCTGATGGTAAGTTGAACTTTGAAGTTGGCAGTTCTCTATCGATTAGAACTATTGGATCATTTTTGAAACTCTGAATTATTTATGAGCTTCCACAAAGGGAGTTGGGAGGTTCCCACAGACGTTTGGTAGAATAATGGGAATCTCTGCCCGTGGTTTTCGACGGCTTGTGGTCGTCCCTGGAACGGTGAGGAGAGGTGGCCTCGCGATTCGTGTATGCAGGATATTTTGTACCCGTTACTCCCTCGAACGCATTCCATCTCGCGCTGCTGAATCGCAGAGAGCGAAGATTAATTTGTCTTCGGACATGTTCAAGCATTAGAGAGTACGTACACGGCTCTTGTTCCGTTTCCGTTCGTTTCGCGGCTCCTTCGTCGGTCCACTTTCGATTCGTCGCATTTTATCGATCGAGGCATCTGTATCACGATTTCAGGGCGTATTTACGTATCGTATACGGAGAAATTAAATCTCGTATTTCCTGTTTGGAATGATCGCGTCGATTTGACGAGCATTACGCAGTTGTCGACCTCGTCGGGCAATTACGGTAATCCACTTTGAGGATCGATGATTCTCGCAATTATATTAACGCTCTTTGAGAGGATCGGTCGCGTAATCTGCCAAGCTGTTGAGAACTTTTATGTGTTTACTAAATAAGACTTGTTTATTCTCTCTTGTCCCTCGAGTTTACAGCTTGTTACCAGTCATCGTTGAAAGTAGCTTGGTTAATTAAATTGATCGTTTGTTAAGTAGAAAGGCAGGTTGCCTAGCTTAGCCATGGCTGCCTTGGCGCCATTCGTATAGATATTCACCGAGGCACTCTTCTCTACGCCCTTATATATAATTTACCTTTCGTTTTCATATTTATCTGTTCTCCTGCACTGTCGCCCGAAGAATTGCTTTGTTTTTTCTTTTTCATTTATTATACCGTTCCTGTATGTAGTAAATGGTTTTATGATATGTTTCTTGTATGGAATGACGAATTTCGTGGATAGGAAAATTTGTAGTCCGTACGATACGTAGCAATCGTCCGTGAAGAGAGATTTCGAAACGGGACAAGGAGAATTCCTCAATTTAATTAGCGTCGGAGCGAAGGAAACAAAAATACGCTGTCAGTCGTAGGTTGAGCCCTGCTGATGAAGGTATACGAAGGTTACGCTGTAGCAAAGGCACTCCTTAGTTCTGGCTCAAGGTCGGACTATTAAGAGGCCAAAGCACACCGACGGGTTTACGTCGTCGTTTACGAGGAACGACGTGTCGCGACTTCTCGAGTTAGGAAATAGTGAAAACGGCGAAAAACGAAGAAGAAACGCATATATGCGCGCCCTAACTTGAGGTACCATCTTTGGATCATGAGAATCGCTATTGAAACTTTTCCGAGCCCGCTTCTGTTAAAAATGGAAAAGTTTCCAGGCTCCAGATTGATAGAAAAACAAAAGTTGAAAAACATGGGCTTTAATTGATTCGAAATGAAAAAAAAAACATGTTTAAAATAGTAAGGGACGAGAATTTTAGAAATAGCGTACTAAAAGTATACCATAAGCATGATCCTTTGTTACTTTGTAGTGGAAGTTACTTGTTGTTCACTCCAATTGCTTCTACATTTCGTTACTACATTTTTTACTCCAAATTTCGATAAGAAGATATTAATTGAGAATTTTGGAAACAGTAGACTTTAATCGGAAGTTAATGAAGAAATCATTGTGGTATTTTATCGACCCATCGTGCGTCGAAGCAGTTACTCCGCAAGGATTCAAGGTCGAGTAAGTGTTTCGACCCAAGGCCAGATCCCAGTTTCCTCCATTTTTCGACGTTTTATTGGAAATACGAGACGCGCGCGTAACCGACGCGTACCTCATAAATCCGAAACCATTACACCGGACGATCCTGATATCCTTCCTCCACGCTCAACTATTATTTGCAATACTTATCCTTAAGTATGCATACAGGAAGTAGGGAATGCTAACGATCGTTGCTCGATGCCAATAACGTCAAGTCAAGGAACCTATCAACGGTCATCGTTGGATAACTACAAAAATATTCACGTCCTGTTATATTTTTTTATTGACATGTGTATAAAAGTGTTGTAAAATTACAAGGGGTAATAAATAATCGTTCTTTCGGGGAACCCACCAGCAGGTAACAATGTTTACTAATACTGCAATACTATAATAAAAATAATTTCTATAACACTAATACGATTTTCTATATCAGTACATATTAATCTAGGCTAATATTAATTCCTACGATACTCCATGTTCGATATAACAAAAGGTTCATTGTTTCCTCCAATGGACGACTGTGAGTACCTAACCAAAAGCACCTGGATCCTGGGATTAAAAAGGCTACGAATAGGCTGCATAAAACGTTAACCGACGTCGAAACGCTTGGCTTCTTCGGCAAGAATCGCGAATGGTATTGGAGAGGCCACTCGCTGGCAAAAGAAGTAACGCGAATGCTCGTCAACGAGAGTGACTCTCTCTGTAAATGATCAGAAGCACGCCGGTCGAACAGTTCTTGCCCTTTTGAAGCGGTGACGCGAGTCACGAAACCGGCGTTCACCAGTTCCACCAGTTCGATCGTTGTTCTTCGTGATTTTTCGCTTCCCAGCTGTCTAAGACCTCCTCGAGACGAGAGGGACCGCTCGAGGTGCTGCCTTGACTGCAGCTGAAATCTCGTGTCGCAAACGAGTTTCGTTACGGTTAGGTCAACAAAGTTTCGGACTTGCTCGATAACAGAATTACACCATACGACGCGCGTCGCGGACCTATTAACATACCACGATTTCGAACGTCGCGCAAGGCCAGCTCAAGGTCAACGGATCGTGAAACGTATCGATATACTATTAGCACTTCAGATATCTTCCGAAACTATAAGTTTTATAGAAATATTTGGTGTTATCCTAATCTAAATCTAAAGATCTTGTTACAAGTTGGCAGCGATTAGCTCGCTATTACTCGCGACGAAGGATCGTTCGAAGAATCTTTCGCGAGTAATACCGATTACCGGGCATCACCACGTGGAGGTTGCTACGAGTGGAGACCCGCGAGGAAGATAGAAGAAAACAAAGTTCCTTCGATTTCCTACTCTGACTATGCCAAGCAATTATTGAAAATTATCATTGTTTCCTCCAATGGACCACAATGGTCCCCTTTTTAAAGGGGACAGGACCATGCAGACAGACTTACTGGGTCAGTCCCGACTCACGACGTCTGACGCGAACTGCACCGCGTCGGGAGCCTATGACTCCGCCAATAAGATGTCTTATAGGAGAGAGTCTGATCCGGAGACTACCGCAAGCGGATACAGTCTATTCATCTGTAAAGAAATAATGCACCGTGGAAAGTCACGAAGTGCTCCTTTATGATACAAATGAAGAATGAAGATACCAACGGTTAGTTGTGATCGCAATTAGAGTATTTACCCAGAAGTCGATCCACCATGCCGCAAGAGTAGACCGAGGAGGATTGCTTTACCTCGTAAGAAAAGTGTTCCAGCGAGTGGAGCTGGAGAAGGTAGCGAATGGTCGACGAGAAGCCGCGCTACGAAAGGCTACGAGTGGACCAGCGGTTGGGAAACCCTGGCATAGACAGGTGAGATAGAGAAGGAGGAGGATCGTCGATAGAAGGAAGAGGAAGGAAAGTTGGAGAGAGCAGAAACGAAGAACCGGAGCCCAATGTCCATTCAGCAGGCACCTGCCACGTTAAATTCAACCGGGCCAGGGCTGGATATGGACGCTTCCTTCGAACGGGCCAGCGTGAAACGGAAAGAAAGAAGCAACGGGGCCCATCGACAGGACGAAGAGAGACCCACGACCCAGGAGGGTTGAGGCGGAGAACGAAGACGCCGGGGACAGCGAAGGAAGACGAGGAGGAAGAAGGAAGAAGAGGCGCCCTGTAGGTACATCTCTCTTACATCACTCTGGGCCTGGTCGTCCTTCCCGAGCATGGGGGCCAGACCAAAGAGAACAAGGAGAGATATCGCGCCGATAATGTAACCTTCTTTCCTCCTCTCTCTGATTTTCCTCTATCCCATTCCACCGTTGGCTGATTGAAATTTTGGATCCCTTCTCTGCTCGCCGCGCCGGTTCAACGCCGTCCAGATCGAGTTTTTCGGATTTTGCGCCAGGAAGAATGATCGAGGTAACGTGGAAAGATGTAGAATCATTCGAGAAATTGAGATATTACCGTAAGGATACGGACAGGACGTTGGCTTTCGTTTCTTAGACGGAAGGAACAACAGACTGTTGAAGCTGATGGAGTCGGATTATTTGTAACACTAATTTAAGTAGGAATGTTTGATATAATAGGTCCAGAAATTAATTCTGCGCTTCTGTATTTAATTACTGATAACTCTAGCTTACCCAAATATACTTGCTCGGCATTTTGGTACACCAAAGTACCAGTCTTCCAAGTCCTCAAGCTTGTCTCTGTTATCATCGATCTGTTTATTGCACAAGTTTTAACCTGATGCCATTAGGACCTAGAAGTTCAGTACTTTAATGTACCAAAATGTCGAGTAAGTGTATCTGTTCGAGTAGGAGTTATTAATAATTAACAATTTCTGCTACGCGAGCAAATTTTTCCCTAGATACGCGAAGCGGAGTGTTTATCGAGTGACACCGTAATGGAACGCGTCCCTCAGGATTGATATCGTCGTGGAAATACTCCAGCGTCGATGCGTTATGCTCGCAATCAGTCTTGGCTTGCACGCGTCAGACGAATCAAATAAATGCGCAATTTGCGGATGGGACGATCGCTGCGTTTCCTCGATGGAATCAACAGTATAGATTGCGTTTCCTTCCCGCAAGGTTAACACATTATTGCGCCGTGGTATGCACTAACCGATGTGATCGATGTTGGCGTTATCACGGGATGGCATTCGGAAGACAAACACGAGGAAGAGGAAACTCGTGGGAGACCGAGAGGACATTTATTATTCGCGGGATAAGTGCCTTCGCTGGAGTATAATGAGTGTAAACGTTGGCAAAAACACATGAAGATGGGGTGAGGGGCGTATATTGATGCAGGTAACTACATTGTTGGAATGACTGGGCGAATTCGACGAAGGGAACACGCTTGAAGCGGTTCCGAGGCGCTTTTGACGCCGCTGTATGAGCCAACAGGTAGCGAGTAGCCTCGCACGTGTGTTGCCCGAATGCAATTTTGCGACTGCGTGGCATTGAAATATGCATTTATGTAAGATCCTGCGATTACTCTCCGTTATAACAGTATACTGTCGCGTCTCAAGTCTCGACCCCTTTCGCAACTGCTGGGACACGTACGTGTGCCCCAGTAATCGTTCAAGTATCTCTGAATATTACGTTTAATCCTTTTAGCTTCCAACAACAACTTGTCGTCGTTGACTATGTTTGTATTTGCGTTTACATTTGAAAATTACAACGAATGTCGTTTTGGGATTCAATTATCAGCGATGATGAAAAGCAGGTGTTACACGGGAACATCGAAATCCGCAGACAATGAGTAAGTCACGGTGAAATCGTCCTGCCAGAACCGAAATCAGTGTTACACCCACGGAAAGTTCTATTGTCTGTTTGATGGGACATGGAAGATCCATCCATTGTAAACCGTTGCGTCACGATCAAACAATAGCCGCGGAGTTATATCGCGAACCTGGCCAAAGATAATTAAACCATTAAGATGAAAACTAACGAGGTTCGGTCACGCGACCGCAGGCTTTTGTTCCATTTGGATAACTAGAAATTACGGGTGTCGCGGAGGTTACTTTCGCAAGAGTTGCGGGACCTTCGATTGGGAAATCGTCCAAACGTGTAAGATTTTGGTCAGGCTCATTGTATTCGAGTTTTCGAAATTTGGGAAGGAAGGAAGTGGAAGTGGAAGGAATAGATTAAAGTACCGTGGAGGTACGGAAATGCTTCTTAAGGGGGTACTACATTAGGAGGCTAAATATTACATGTTCTCCTAGTGATTTCTTTTGTTTACAGAGAAAAAAAGTTCTTTTCCGAAGCATTTCTGTGCGAAATGAATGGAAAAAATTACCAAATGTACTTTAAAACATACATGAAACATTCTCAAGTTACAAAAAAATTACAGAAATGCTTCTCTGTAAACAAATATCCCAAACACTTGGTACTTGGACTCTCAATGCGATTTCCATCCTTAAGGAAGCACGTCAAGCAGTACAAATTCAACCCAGATCGTTAGATTACGTTTGCTCCACCGTGAACCAACAAGCTCACTGGAAGTATGTTTGAAGATCCCGTAGAATGCCAAGAAATCGCAAACAACCGAAGGGCAACAATAATTTATGTCGCCCGGGAACTCTGCGTTCTCTGGAGCCCTTTCCCTCCTGCTATAATCGTCTGGTCGTAAGGTTCCAGGCATGCAAGCCAACTGTACCTCGCAACTGTTATCTAGGCAACGACCTTGCCTCCTCTCTTTCTCTCCCTCACTGGCGGTGGCTCTCCGTGGATGCACTCCGGTGCATATAGGTGCGCGAAGCGCAAGTTCATCGGTCCGCTCGGAAAATCATTGACCTTGCGGTTGATCTAAGCGTGGTTGCTGGATTCCTCCAGTTCCTATTACGTCGTTCACCCTCCGTTACGAAGAAGTGGAAACGGCCTGTCGCGAGGAGGGAAACGCGTCTTCCTTTTCCGCGGTCGAGGGACACGGCTTCCATCCGAGAACAATTTCACTGTCGAGGGAGACCTCGCATGTTCGCATTTCCTGCAGTACCGTTCGAGGCTTCCAAGCCCCTTTTAGGAAGCGTTTAACGTTTTAGCGACATCCCAGCCAGCTGACGTCTTCGCAGATTCCTGACGGAGTTTCCTTTATATTTTCATTGGGACTCGTGTCCTTTGAGCCAGAGGCTCTCGTAGTTAGTCGGTCGAGGCTTGGGAGTCTAGAAGCACCGACACTCGATACCATTGACAAAGTTCTTCTTGACAAAGTTGTGTTCATCGGTGTTACAATTTCAGGAATGGTGGCAATCTTAATATCGAGTTTCCTGCAAGTAGGTAAACACAGTGTGAATAAATTATATCGTACTATATTATCTCGTTCCACGCAACGATGGGGTAACTGTTATGCATCGACGTGGACACAACAGGTGAATGGTGGCACTCGTAATGACGGCTCGGAATGACTCGATTGTGTACGCGCTATAAAACGTCGGTGATATCGTTCCTTAATCGCGGTGGCAGGAACTGCTGCTGATCGAGTGATAAATGATCGCTGGTATGGCGATCCAAACAAATATCGCGTAAAACCCAGACGTGGGGAATAAAGTAGTTCTTCTTTCGTTCGTTTTCGATGTTTCTTTTGATGAATCGAAGAGGAAGACTTTCTATGAAAAATTTAGTTCAAAATTTGGTACATGTACTGATGTGATTTTGGAGTAGTTGTGTTAATTGAAATGACTTGAAAAATGTACAAATTAAAGTTAACAAATTGTACGTGAAATTTTTCATCAAATGACATAGCTTCGAGAGGAGAATCTGAGATAGAGAATGGCAACGGAGAAAATAATAAATACGGAATTCAATTAAGCATCGTGCATTCAAACAATCAGGTTTTAATCGAATAACGAGCGTCAAATTCTAAGTTTCCAGCGTTGCGAAGATTTTTCAGCTTCACCCGGCTCTGCGGGATGCCATAAACGCGCGACCTTGAAACGAAACGTGTTATTACCGCCTTTGAAACGTGTACTTCCCCGGGGCGAAATGATTCGAACAGTGTAAGCTATTCAAGGCATTCGAGATAAAAAATTTCAGTATCGCGTCGTTTCGTAACGACTTATTTCAATTACACTTCCGTGTGTTTCCCCGTGAAGAATCATTGTTTATTTAATTATTTATGACACGAGTGCCAAGTTCTTCGTCGAGAACACCTACGATTGATATTTCAATGAAATGAATTTTGTGAATTCAATTAAATGATACAAGTACCTACGAGATAAGCAGATTTGCAAACGATCGATTCAATTTGTATTATTTTCTCTGAAATATTATTCCTCGCGTTAGATTTCGAACAATGCATGTCTAGAGGTCTTGTTCCGTGACCACGAACAGCAGAAACGAGTTTCTCGGACTGGCGGAGCGCGTTAAAGGAAATGGAGAAAAAGCAGCTCGAGTTACGTGGGAGCGGCTTTTCTAGATACACGGACGCGTTGCTAGAATTATTACGAGCTTATTTGCCACGAGGGGTTTCTTCGATGACGGGTGAAGTCCTATCCGAGCCAGTTTCATCCAATTTCACAAATTCGTCGGCTAGCACTGTGGTTTCCGTCGCGTTCGTCTCTCCTTTCAACCCTTTTGCGTGGGTATCGACGGAAGGGCCAGAAAACGACGCTCAAAGTGCCTAGATCTGTTTGTTTGGGTGGTAGAAATGAATGCTGTACGCTTGCATTCGATACTTGGACCACCAAGGGTTAACCGATTTTAATTATTTCCAGAGATGGAATTTTCTTCACTCTTCTCACGATGTTTTGTCAGCCCTCCTCGCTCTTCTTCCCCTCTCAATAATCTCTTGTGGTTCCTGAACCGGCTACCTAACATTGCAAAAAAGAAACCTGTTCTTCGACGCTCACATGAATCACTCGAAAAGATTTTGACGAAAATATTGATCGTCAAAAAGAACTGGTACAATGCGAGAAGAACGACGAGCTCGCGACACATTCGTTCTGGCAGCAACCGGATTGAGTTGATTCATCGGTCTTCGTATCGCTCTTTAGGTTACTTAGCGAGCGTTAAATTGACGTGTAAATAGAGGTTTCGCAAGAATGTAACACGCCGTTTCTCTCTTTCTCTAAAACGACGAGGAGAGCACGAAGACCTCAGGAACGAATCGAGAAGATGAAGATCGGAGATTGCGTACTTTCGATTCATTTCTCCAAAGGTACACGTTGCGTGTACTGTAGCGAGCAAAACTGGACGAAATGGCGCCAATTTTGAGGGTTCTGAAAATTTCAATACGAAATCGGGATTTTTTGCGTATTTTTATTTTTCACAATATGGATCTTCAATATAGGAGAAATCGGGCAAAAACTATCTTACTGCTTCTACTGTTTTGCCCTCTGATTTTGCACTAGTGGAGATAGGGGTTTGAAACTTGGCACATATTCTTCCTTTTTCCCGTGTTATCGAATGACCTCATCGCAAGTTAAATTAGGGTCACATTTGACCCCTTATCCGACTATTCTGGTCATCTTCGAGACGAACCACGACGAAGAGTGTTCTCTGTCGCGATTACACGGCTGTGCCTCGCGAGGAACCTTTGAAATTAATCGATCATTAACGCTGTGCTCGGATTGCTTCTTTCAAGCGCGTCCTGGCACGGTACATTGTCTGGCCCTCGGTTCGCTGAAAAGTTCACCCGCGAACAATGAGTTCTATTCAAGCAGCGCGTGTGTGTATACAGGCCCGCGTGTGATTTATGTCGGTTCCTGGCCGTGCATCCACCGGCTGGAATTAAATTACTTTCACAGGGCATTGCCTTTGTGAAATCGATGCGATCTTTTTTGAGAGGCGTAATCTTATTATTAACAATATGCTCCGGACGTCCGTGTTTCATTACGTCGGACAATACGCGCACGAGGAGGACCTATGGATCGTAAGGGCAGCAATTACGCCTAATTAATGGTAGGGATAATTGGAGGAGAGCGCTTAGGATGAAGCTTGTTCCCAAAATCAGGATACTTACTTCCTTAACGCTTTACTTTACAAACACCTTTTTCTTCCCACGAGTCGAATGGCATTTCCATCGAATGGAGCTTTCGTTTGCGACGGGGTTTATGACAGGGACGTGACTTCTTCCTTATTTAGGAGATTTCGAGCTTTCACGCTCCTTGGCCTTGGCAGTTTTCTGCTCGGTTGAAAGCTGCGAATTGTAATTAGGGTTGGAGGAGCGTTGTTCGCTACTCGGCAATGGCGATCGACGTATCGTAAATTAAGCGAGGAGCATCCTACGTCGCTGTATTCCATGCCCGCATGCGGCAGGCCGGCATGGCAAAATTCAGGAAACCGTTAAAAAAATTCTCACTGGCGTTTCTCACGCCTTCCCAACCGCAACACTCGCAGGATAAATTAATACTTGGGAGCAGGGAAACGCCAGCTTCCAGGATCCGATGCGTTTTCCACTGCGGGTGAACGAACTTGCGAACGATTTGCTCGAATTATGCGTAGATCCTAGTGGCGGAGTTCCATGGAAATGACACACACAGAATACGATCAGAATTTTAGATATCAAATAGTTTGAGAAATTCCGAAACGAATAGGTAATCATGTCTTGTACCGCAATAATATTAAAGATTATCATCGTTGGGGGTATAAAGGAATGACCGAGAACATCGTCTGTGCAAAGGGTTAAAATGGTCCCGTTGGGTGGAACCATTTCGTAAATCGAATGAAGATCGCGTCGCGGACTCAACGGGTGTTCCCCGGGGGGTATCGAATAAAAAGGCTAGAAAAGCCCATCGCGTTTGAGCTCCAGTTGGAGCGTGTGCACGCGTTGTTGCATAGGTGTGCATGCGTATGTATAGATATGCGTGGTGAGCTTGGACGAAGCCCAGCGTGACCACGGCAGGCTGGACGTCCGGAATGCGAGCGGAACCCGTTTCTATGAGTCAAGTCTGGCTATTGACAACGGCCTCTCCTCGTGTAGATTCTCTCCGTGCCGGCTTCGGTCTCTCCTTTTCGCTCTCCTTCGTTGCGCAGATCCTTGCGGTTCAGGATCGTGCCACGTGATCTGGAACATCGTGCCACGACCAAGGGGAACCAGGAGGGGGCAAGGGATCCGCGGGAACCGAGTCATGTTACCTGGTGAAAATTCAAAACCGTGAGCCAGAAGTTGGGGCGACGAGACGTCTTGCATACGACGACGCAGTGGAACTTTGGGAGCTAAAGAAAAGGAAATATACTAGGGATTAAGGTTTAGGGTTTAGAGCGAGAAGAAAGAAGGAGCGATATCAGTGATGGCGAAAGCCTAGGATATGTTTGTCTTGGAAACTGTTCTTCTTTGGACAATCTTCAAGATTTGCCTCAGGAACATTTAATGTTAATTTAGTCGGAAAAATGGGAGTGTTGACTATCTGAAAACGCATAAGTATGCAGAAGCGGAAGAACAGTTTCCTTGACTGCAACAGAAAGCACGGTACAGTTGCGAAGACTGACTGCGTTGCGTTCTGTCGCAATGGCTCGGGAGCACATCAATATTTCATTGGGATTTGCATGTCTTCCGTGCACCGTTCCCATTCATCGATTTTAGACGAGAGAAATAGCGTCGATCTTCCGGCTCGTACGACCGAAACGCCGCTCAACTCGAGCGTTGCGAGTCTCTAAGTGGACGAGGGTAACGGTATTGAAACGAGGCCTTCGAAGAAGCGAAAGACTGGCCCTCGATAGAGTGGTTAGTTTTCAGAATAGAATAATCGAAGCGTAGCGGGATAATTGGAGAACAATTTAATGGAAGAATACAGTCAAACATCCTTAGTAGTCTTCTTTTTGTCATTTGGGAACATGATTTCTTTGGGAAGTTTCAAAATACCATGAATCAAGGGAATTAACGCAAAATTGCTTAAGAAGAAGGCACCGTTGAACTTTGTCCTTTGTCCTTGTGGAAGTCCTTCGATCCTTGTACTCCCTCGATCTTCTACAAATCAGTTCCTCGTTCTGCTAATGACTCGACCCAAAACAAGGTGGAAAATAGTAAATAAATGCAAGAAAAATCGATAAAACAACACCAGCGAGCATAGAAAAGCCACTCATCGCGTAATCGATACTGGCCAGTGCTGTGACCCATATTCGTAAAGAAGTACAGCCGCGAAAAGGGTTCGATTCTCTCGGTATTTTTCGCGACTCGCGTTACCTCGCCACGACTAACGTCCTCTCGATCTCGATCACCCGGATCGCTCGAAGGACGACAGCAGGTCCTATTGTGAACGCAGCACGGAAGCATGCTCTCTCTGTAGTATACGAAGGCGCGTCACAATCGAGTTCATCGATCCATAATGACTATTCGCCCGCAGCTACGCTCTGTAATAACGGAATTGCCAATAAAGCATATCCTGGCGAGATTTAATCGCCGCGCAGATCCGATCGATGGTTTTTACGCGAAGAGAGAAGAAAAGAGGGCTCCATAATTTACGCACGAATTCGTCTTGTATAGAAACAGTCTAGATTACTTAAGAATAACTTAAACGTCACGTACCGGTCAGCATTTGGGAACGCGATGGAAAGTAACGAGCGTGGGTCGATAAATAACTGGCAAATTACGAGATGGGTTCTCATGGCGGTCACATAAAGTTAGGCATCCGAATTACAGTATCGCAGGGACTCGATGGCAGGTTACTTCCTCGAGTAGCCGAGCGGTATATTTTCCGGTCGTTAACTTCCCCGTAATGGGATATTAAAGAGCCTGGACGTTTAAATCTGCCGCGGCGGTTCTGCAATTTTTCAATCGTTTATTATCAAATTACCAGGACGCGTATCATTTCCTCGGCCAAACTGTAACGACGAGTCGTGCCCCTGTGTCTCGTGTTCAACGAATCAAACGACCGTGCCTTATTTTTCGTTTAGACTCTTACGATATGTATTTTAAAGACTCCTCAGAATCTTTACTTTCGAACGTTGTCCCAACGGATGATGTTAGAGCTCGTCCATAAACTTTTGCCATCCACTGTATCCTTTTCACGAGCCGATCGACCTAGGCGAGCGGTCCATTAATTATTCCCTTCTGCCTGTTCCAGAGGGACCATCTCGGAAGCCATGCCGGCTGACGAGTTCGCTGGAAATCGACACAGAGGCAGACCCAGGCTGCAGCCGCCCTAACGAACCGCTATTCTCATCGACAAGGTCATCCAGCGAATCAAATCATGCCGACGACTCTTGCCGTGTTTTCGTTTCGCCGCGAGTCGAGCGTCCAGCAACGGGAATCGTGAATAGAGCATCGTGTCTATGTTATCCGGCACCTGGGACGAGCGCGTCCGCGAATCGTTGGAAGGCGAAACCGGAAGTAACCGTTAAACGACGCTCGGAAAAACTGGATTCGATCCTCGATGCTATTTCCCGTTGCGACAGCATCGTTCGTTCGCAGAAGTCGTAAAATCGACTCTGAAAGATAGGGGCGAGTCCAGTCGGCCCGGTTTGAGGTTGAGCTGCTCAACCCTGGGACGCAATTATCCGCGTACCGATGTCGCTGCCTGTGGGTTCCATCTGATGTGCGTCGGACGTAGAAGAAACGTTGGACGGAAATCGCGGACGTGTTAATAAGACAGTTGGAATGCCGAGGAAGTGAGTCGAGAGAATGAGAATGCCACGTCGCAGGATTAGGACGATCGATCGTACCAGGACAATCAAGGATACTCGTGTTTAGCAGAACTAGAAACACCGATGATACTTCCTGCTCGCTCAGTCCCGTGCAGAGGGTCGCTTTCGAGTAATACTCTCAGGTTTCGAGGAAGCGCGGCCAAGAACGATCAGACTGTAATTATTCTAGAGCCTGTAATCATGTCCCCACCGAAGGTGCTTCCTGTTCCCGCGGCGCATCGCGAAGACTCTTGCTCGAGGAGTTTCCACGAGGCCTGAGCGGAAGGGTGGCTATGTAGCCCGGTGAATGCCGTCGCCATGGTGGAGCTGGTGTGCAGCAACTCCTTGAGCCCAGGTACGTAGTCCTCCGCGAGGCTGGACGGGGCGAGATAAGCCTCGAGCGAGATAAACCGCGAGAAGGGAATTTTGTCGAAAGTAGCAGCCGTTCGAAAGTCCTAAGAGAAGGATCCTGACGCGGGGCGGCATGTAGGGGAGCAGGAAGAGGCGCAGTCTTCCTCCCGGCGACCCAGCGTGTCGAGTAATGCTGAAGCACATCCTGACGGGGCAACCGTCGTCAGCGGGCTCCAGGCATCATCACAATGACTACCAGCCGAGCTCGGGCTCGTTGCACGGCGGTCACCATCATCACCACCATCATTCCAGCCATCATCAGGACCAGCAGCACCAGCACTACAACCAAGGGACGGTTCGCGCGTCCGGGAACGGCGGACGCGGCGTCGACGTCTACGACTCTGTGGTACATCCGTCGCAGCAGAGACCCGTGAACACACATCAGGCTGCGACCACGCCGTCCTCGACGCATCGACATCCCCTGAACCACTCTCAGCTGAGCGTGAACAATCTTTCGCAGCGGCTGAACCACTCCCACGCCCTCAACCTCTCCACTCTGTCCACATCCAAGCACTCGGTGAACAGTGTCAGTCCCGTAGCTGGCGGGAACAATAACAACAACAACGTGTCGACCACGTTGGGACAGACGGCCGTGTCCCAGGTGCCTTTGCATCAGGACAACAGGCCCAAGGTGAACGGAGGTTTCGACATCTCCAGGTTGTCCAGGTTACCCAGTCAAACGACACCATCGCCAGCACCTGTCCTCCAAGCTGTCGCCACTGGTGGACACTTACCTGGAGGCGTTGGTTCCACTGCGTTCCCGTTGAACGCTTCCTGGTCGTCGTCCCTGTCGAGGAATCACAAAGACTACGAGGCTGGAGCTAGAGAGACTCTCACCAGCCTCGGTCTGCTGTGTCTGGTGTCCCTGCTACTGGCTCTACTCTCGTTGATCTTCCTACTGAAGATCTCGCCGTTAACTGTAACGCCGAGTAGCCTCATCAGCCCGGAGGAGTACACGATAGTGTACGAGGTGACCTTGGCGCTGTGCGCTCTCGCCCTATCGCTGAACCTGTGCTGCCTCCTGGTCTGCGCCATACAGTTCCTCTTCACCGTCAAGCTCGTCAAGACTTCTTATCAGGGACACTGGTGAGTGTACTTGTACCGAAGTAGAGCTAATCTACTTCTTCCCTTATCCCTTTGCTAGGTGGTTTTTCAAGATTCGACAGATTTTCTGATTTCAGTACAATTCGACTCTCGCTCGACACGGGACAGCGAAGAGTTAAGGCAGACTTAACTTTATCGCGTGAAATTTCTTGTTTTGTTCTCGACAATACCAAAGCGAGTTTCAAGCGCAAAAGTGATGGTTCCATAGAAATTGTATAGAAGACATTCTCGGATGAAATGCGAAGAGTAGAAACGAAATGTTTGAGGGATTGACCTAATCCTCGTCGAGAAGGTAGCAAAGACGAGTTTCTGGCGAGCTGGACTTAACGAGCGTCTTATTGATTATGTCATATCGGTATTCAGCGGGCGTCGCTGGCCGCTCGTTGGCCATCGGACGAACCAAAATGGAGGCAGTCACATATGGCGGGGCCCCGAGGACCGGTACCCCTGGTCCCCGAGACGCGACTTTGACACGCTGGAATCCAGTTCAATTATTTTTCAGTTCTAATGGGACCGCCGGCAACTAAGATCCGTAATTAATTAACCGCAATAAGAAGGGGCATAATACGCCGAGCACGGAACGACCGTCCGCGCGATAATGTTCCTCGCGACCTCTCGGCCATGGCGCGTCGTTACGAAATCCTTTAACGCGGGCCGTTAACTTTTTTATCGAGCCAACCTTACCAGGATGCACTTGCGCGAGTCGCAAGGTGCAGGTGGATGCACTTGGTGCACACTGAACGCTTGCGAGTCGCGTTCGAAAGGAGACGCTCGAGAACTCTGAGCAGCGTGTGCGTGTTTGCGCTCGTGTATTGGTGCGTGCACATACGCGCGTGTCTGGGATTCTGTACGGTGGTTGTCCCTGGGCTTTTTGTTTTATTCGAGGTATAATTTACGTGGCTTTTGCCGCATCTCGAGAGTTGGCGAATCCCCGCGATGTCGTTGCGTGAGCGTGCGAAATTGCGACACAGATGCAAACACGCGTGACGATTTCTGCAAATGAACGATGGGGAGGTTCTACCCAGACCGATAGACGTGTTATTAGGTTGAAACTGGAGGACTGGCGGATGTTTACTTGGATTGCAACGGTTTGCAATTCACCGGAGAAGGTGTACTTTGACTGGTTGGGTGTTAAGGAATACTAGTTTGAGATATTTGAGGACTTGGCGATGATACTAACTCAGTCCATGCGTTGGTTACGTAAAAACGGGTCACACGCACGGGAGGAAGGGTTGGTGTGGAACACACAGGACGTGAATTTTTGCGTTTCTTCTTCTCGCGGCGTGAGAAGAAACACTAGACAGCTACGTTCCGCTGATATATCGCGCTGGGATACGAGACACCCGCCGTTTCAGCGCGGATAGGGCACGCATGGATGACTGGGAACTCTCATTCCGGGGCGCAAGGATAATCTTGATTGAGGACGTCGGCAACGATGCGAGATTATATAAATTAATGGTAATCGGTCTTCGAGCGCGTGAATCTCCCCCTTATTTTCTGGCTACCTGGAAAAGCGGTCCCTGAGTATTGCCAAGTGATAATTGACTGGAAGAAGGGCTTGTGTTACGAGTCTTAAATTGCACAGAAATGACGAAACACTACCAACCTCATTAATTAGCGATGTCCTAAGCACCTGGCGCAGCGATGGCCTTAGACTATACGAGAGGTATCAGAAAAACACACACCGAGACGTTTTACGTGTTATTTATCGATCGAACAGAGGATAGAATTTGTGAAGTTATTTATTTTCCAAAACTCAAACATCCGAATAAAAATATAATTCATCTCTGGTTACACGTGGAAAGCGTTCATGTTCGCTGGAAAAGGCTAACAAAGAGTTGAAACTTTCGTTCGTTTTGCTCGAATAATAGGCCGACTTGACTGATAAGCCTTGGGTTATCGATCGTACCGCGACACCTATTTTTAACCCGTGTTATCACAACGCCTACGAGCACCTACAAAATGCTGTCGCGCATACCTGGCAGGAGGTGATACGCCGCGCGATGAAAAATTGCAGCCTCGCGTTCGTTGTCACGATTCACCGTACCTCGTCTCGCTTCAGGCACTCTAGACAATCGCAAGATTCCGCTGGATCCTTCAATGGGAAACGCTTTTGTCGATCGCGTGAAAGAAGTAGTAATTTGGCCGACGATGAATCTCCCTTTTATTCTTGTTTTCATCAAATAGGAAGCACTTCGTCTCTTTAGATTCAGCTGAACACGTAACTGTGAAATAGAAATTGTTACGGAATAAACTAAGCGTGCTAAGGAGGAAACTAAGGTAGAGAAACCTTTGCATCAAAAAGGAATTCGCTTCGTAAGAGTACTCGCTGGCTTCCTTCGAGAATTCTGTTCGACTAGTTCGCGCCAAGAGCGAGGAAAGAGAGATCTCTTATCACGGACCATTTAAGTAATGAGCCGGCACTTAGCTGTGCCGCTTGTCTTTCGTTCTCCAGGCGCTCTGGAATCGTCGTCGTCTCGTGGATCGCTTTTCTCTCTATTTCGGTGGAAAACGGACGAACGAACGTCGAAGCAGAGGCTTCGAGTGACAATGAGCCAACGGGGAGAGGACACGGAGGCTGGGGCCTACCATTAAAAGCTCCATGCTGTTCGGAGAGCACGTCTACGCTCCGGAGGGCTCCTTTTCTCCTAACAATGCCACTTTACAGACTGACGGTTACCTTTGGCCGGACAAACTCGACTCAGGAAACTGTTGTCTTTGAGACAGGTGAAAGCTGCATGATGTACAGGGTGATTCGCAAATGCGTGTCAATATTTCCGCCGGGGTAAATCTACGCGGATGGAACCAGCCAAAAAGATGGGTCACGAGTAGTCCTATCAGAAGGGATAGGAAAGATACAAAAGATAGAAAAAAAGATAAGCTTTGGAACTTTTGTGCAACGCTAGTTCAGAAAACTAACGAAGCCCCCGTTCAACTCCGATCTTATGTTTTGGAGTCTACTCTTGAATTTCTTGTACTGTTGTGTGACTGGAATTCGCTCGGATAACAACATTCTGTGTCTCAGAGGCGGAAGTTCCTTCCATTTCCTAGATCCTAACACGTCCAAATTTATTCCGTTTCCCCGCGTTCGGAGGAAAAAAAAGGCTTCCAGACTTCAGATTCGAAGGCGTGGAATGCCAAGTGGTACACTCGAGTACCCAAGTGAGAAAGAGAGGGATGAATTCGAAGGATCACGCGTGTGCTGGTCCAACTCTGACGCACGAAACCGCCCGAGAACAGAAACCAGACACGCGTGTAACGTGAAACCCCGGGCCATCGATGAAAAACGAACGACTGGCCTGGTTGCGATGGACTTTTTTAATGACAGATAAAATCTCCGAGTTAGGGATCATTCGGATCCCGTCGCGTCATGTTCCTTCGATCATCGAGGACAACCCTGCACGCGTAAATTTTCTAACCGTCTTGTAATAATGACTCAATTCCTCTCCATCCTCAGCTCTCTCTCTTCCGCTTTGCAGGCGTGTACTGTTTGAGGTTTGTAAAAGGCTCTGTCACCCACGTATGGGTGACGTGGCGACCAACGCGGTATGACGGGTTTATGGGATAGTTTATGACAATTATTTCGCGTTTTAAGTTATATTCATGGCTGGAAGTGAAAGAAAGGTTTAAGTAAAAAGAAAAGACAAGAACAGAGAGTAAGGTAATACGTAAGTTTGGAAGAAGAGGGCCTTGCACTAGACGCTCAGGGCCATCTCTAATCAACGACATAGTTCTCCTTCATTTCTGTAAAATGTTTAGTTTGTAACGTAGGCCTTCCTTCTCGACACCCATTCAATTGTCACTGGCTCACTCTGTATTCAGTTTGGTAGAAGGTAAACGGTCACGATGTCGAAGACTCGTAAAACGCACAATGGCTCGGATGCACCGGCCTAGCCGAGGAACAGGTGCGACTCGGCGACTCGTAACGGTCGTCCCTTAGGAAGGTTCCGTGGCCACCCCTAATTTCGGAGTCATTAAACCTCCCCTTTCCCTGCTGCACCTGGTTTCGATGCGGAGACGAAGGAAATTCTTGAGGTGCCTAGGTTCCACGACCTCGCTTCTTTTTTGGAGACGAAAACGTGTCTTAGGAAACAACTCGAGACTACTCACATTTTATAAGCACTCGAAGGGTTTAACATTGAAATAGTCCATCAATGAACGAGTAATTTAATTCGAAATATTTCAGACTTATTCTATGTATGAACAAGGGCAAAGTGAAACCTTGAAGTTACAATGGCTTGCTCTCGCAAAAATTATTATATGAAAATTAAGAGTGAATCGCTGTAGAAAGTTCTGTTCCAAGGTGTACTCTACTGTAGACTCTTCTCAAGTAGGCCAATAGCGAATACAGTGTGTACTATTCCCAGTCATAAACTGTTGTATTAGCAGCTAATATAGCTGCTACGTCTTCAACTTTGCACCCTGCGTGGCGACTGCTATTGTTCCGAGGTACGGACATAATCTTCAGGACTTTGTTGGTTTCTTTTACCTCGACACGATTACAGCACCTGTCGGAAGATATCGGCGGAGTTTCACTGCTGCACGCGAATGATCCATCATCCACGGTAGTCCGTACGATCCACGTGTATGATCCATCATCCTGGTAACCGTTTACGATCCTCACCGTGGAAATGCCGATCCGCGATGCTATTCTCGTACCATCCTATGTCGTTTCGCGATGAATCGTTTAGAAACGTACACATTACCATGGCGAAGACAAAGAATTTAAATAAATATTTCAATATTTTCCCCCGCAATTCTCATAATTTTCCAATCGAGACATTTTTCTCGAGCGAAAATTCATCGAGACACAGAATTAATCGACCTTGTCGAGCCAGTTCGCTGTTATTTATGTATAATTAAATAAGTCACCGGTTTCACTTCTGAGTCACTTCTAAATAATAAATGGTATCGACAAAGTCACTTTCGACGAGCGATACTTCGTGTCGTGTAATTTATAGTATTCGCAGAAACCAGTTGGAACAAATTATTCACGATTTCGTAATCATTCATGCGAATAATAATGTAACACGTCGACGCTAATTCGTACGATTTACATGATGCGGTCTGAGCATATAATTCATACAGAGAACCAGTAATTTATGCGAAGGGAAATGAAATTTTAATTAAATCGCTATCATAGCGATTGTGTATACTATATTTTCTCCAAAAAAAGAATTACCGCATATAGCTATGATTGCATTCAAATCGAATGCAATTTTCATCTGATACGCTCGATTCCATTACAATGACTACTTTCACCAATCACCGTGGAACTTGTACCCCGCAAACGAGTGGAGGAGTCCCCGAATCGACTCCTCCGAGTTTATTCCTTCGTCAGGTCGACCGTTTCCCCTATCATCAGATTTCTCGACAGCGGATCGTCCGAGGAAATCTGGTCGGACGTCTCCCGGCAGATTTACGATTGCGATGGAAACACGACTCGATGGATGTTTCCTAGCCGCGACTAATCTCTGCTCTTAGAACCTTACCAGAACCGACGGACGACGAACCGTTTCCTCGAATAATCCCACTCTGTTCGTCGTAAATATCTCCACAATGCCCTTAAGTACGAGGGTGATTCTCCTTTCCCAACTTAAAGAGTGTGACTCTCTGGCCGAGGTTTCCCCGAATCGTTTGCTGCGTCTCAAGTGGACCCAATTAAAACGTGTTCTCAATTTGATGTTCGGTCGGATGTTATTCGATGCAATTGTAAACAATTAAAAGGGTTATTTGAGGAGACTACTATCATCCCTATTAGGAATGTCAAAGAATTATGAAGAGAGATATGTAAGGAAAATAATCTAAACAAAAGTTAAATGAATGTAAAGGGTGAACAAATGTACCAAGTGCATTAGATGTTGTAGTTAAATTATATGACTTGTAACACCCTCGCGAATAAAACTCATAAGAACTTTGCCTATCTCTGGTTCCGAGCAGCTGTATTTGAGGCTGGAACTCATCGTTAAAATGTGGCACGTTCAAATGGAATCAGTGAAAGTGCTTCCGATGCAAAAGTACAGTGATGAAAGTTAACGAGGATCGCTCGGTAAAGATTAGGAGTCAGAAGTGAATTCTGACTGACTTTGGGCCCAAGTTTCTCTTCGAACGGTCTGGAATCGTGTTCTTGTTCCACTAGAATATTAAATGGAAAACAATCTCCATAAAAAACAAACGAAATCGTGTATGACGAAAGGAAGGGAGTATCGATACGGAAAAGGAAAAATTTAAGGAAGAAATATTAAGGAACCTTAATATATAAAGAACGATGGTTGTTTTTAATTTTTCCGAGTTTAAAGATCGTTTCTCTGAGGATTTCTTTTCGGCAGGAGTCGACGCTGGGTTCGAGGGTCTATCGGGAGTCGAGTCGTTGGTTCTCGGGCAAAAACGGACGAATCCTCGGCTACGTGCTGATTTTAAACAAGCCTCATCCGAACGGGCACAATGAGAAATTCCCACGAAGCCGTTGCTACCACCGTTTTCGAGGTCGGCGACCTCTTTGGATACGTTTCAAGTGCACCGTACCAATGAAACCTAGGCTAATTCCTCCAACACGGAGTTCCACGAGTCCACGGCCTAAATTTAACCTTCCGCGTTTAGGTATTGCATCTGCGATTCTATTTTCCGCTTTCGTCGTCTTCCCGCGAAATCCTCTGATGTAAAACCGTCGGCGTCGCGTTAAACTGACGCAACATCTGCGAAGGACGAGGAACGCATTGAACTTCTCTGGGAACCACAACGTCTCCGTAGAAACGCACCATTAATCTAACGATAAGCTATTTTAAACTTTCTTAAATTGGAGTTACTGTATTAGAAGTAAACCAAACTCAAGTTAATTACCTATGGCCTTGAGAGGCTAAAAATATACATGTACGTAATTTAATTCTTTCTAAATCAGATATTCCTCTAAATCAAATTTTTAAATAGAATCACGTTGTTCGAGACACGTGTTAGCATCGTGTAAAAGGAAAAGTCTGAACTTGCATTCGTTTCCATGAAATACCTTCCCAATGGAGCATTCTACCATTTGACTCGCGGTCACCTTAAACGGTGACGATCAAGGATCAGTGACACGAATACCTATACCTTAAATAGATGAGAGTATCGGTATGTCCTCGGGCGCTCACAAACGATTTGTCACCCCCCAAAGTGTGAGTAGCACCAGCGGAGGCTACCGCCATTCAAGCAGATCTCGTTGATCTCGGCCAAGCAGGAAGAGTCCCTTGCCCTTTGATTTGGTGCGAGGCTCCATTCATGATTACAAGACGGGGTGCGCGCGACGACACAGGGCCCGACAAAACCGTCTGAGCCTATTCAACGCCCCGTCAAATAGTTTCGCTCGAGGAGATGAATGGAGATAAGGATCGGCGGAGCGGCTCTGCCCTCGCGACACAATGATATTTGGTAAATCCTCTCACGTCTTTACCACCTGAACCAGGAAGCTGGTTGATTATTTTCAAACCCTTTCCTTCTTTAATTATTGTTATTTTTTACCGATAACTCTTATCATTTCTCGCTATTCCGAAAGAAGAGTGCTCTTTTCCTAAACAGTAGGCGTAGAAATTCATTCTGTGCCTAATCGAATCAGTTGTTCGCTCGACCCTGCACTAGTCAAATTTGTGAAAATAAAATCGTCTCGAGCGCAAAGTAACGGCAAGAATTGCGCGTGTGAGAACAGTACCAATTGCGGCGAAAGCGTTTGTGGTCGAGGGTTAAATTAGTAGTATCACTTGCGGTCGAGCAGACCGATGGCAAATTGTACGGAGTAGTTCCGTTAGCAGTAGTAGATTTACTACTGCTTGTTGGCGAAGTATAAATACTAACTAACTAACGATGTTTCGAAGATTGCAAAGGAAACTTTTCTTTTTACAGCGAAGTCTATGGCTTGAAATGGTGTAAAATGTTTGCCGAAAGCATGTCTGAGATTCCACGTTCCGTGAATAATAATCTTTGAGATACGACGTACTATATTCGACGGGAAACTTGTTCTTTTGCAACTCGTTCAATTATCGTGGAACTGCGAGACTCACTTTTCCGTCGATTTTTCTTTGTTCCAGGAGTAACAAGTACCTGCAAAAATCGTCCATCAGCCGTGTATGCGCTGTCGGAGGCTTTTTCATTAGCATTCCTGTCTTTTTGACTGGTAAAAACGACTAAATTTTCTTTCGAATGTATTTCATAGCAAGTAATATACTTTTATTCCCAATATAAGAAGGTAATATAAATTTCATATTTTCACGATACTTTCAGGCATGATATTATACACGTTCATCCAGTTTCATTCGACCCCGGCTATCGTCACGTCGGTTTTTATAGGATTGGGCATCGTATTTTGTGGATGCGCCATGGTCCATAACGTCTTCGTGTGGCAGAGGGTAAGAACCTGTTAGACTATTAATATAATTAATAATAATATAATTAACACTTCATGACTGGCGGCAAAGTATTGCTTACCATGCAAAACGTCGATTAGTAGGATACCAGTCGGTAAAGTGTTAATGGTCAGCGCCATCCACGGCAGAACGCCCAAGTTTGTAGGGAAATAGTTCTTATCCTTGACATTAGATAGCGTCACTCAAATTCTATTTACCAACACTGCAAATTTCTATTATTATTCGCAATCTGTATTTACCATGTCATTATAAATCTTACTATTTCGTTATACTCTTTTTTTTCTGAAATATCGCAGTTCACGATATAATACACATGATACTAATAATATACATTCATAATAGAATTACATAATTTTTCTGAAGGGAGTATCGGACTTATTTGGGACTTATTAGTGTATCTTGCTCGTTTTTCAGGAGAAGACGAACGCCGTGAAGGCGTTGGCGCGCGAACAGTGCGAGGCTGCGGTACAGTTACAGAGACAGCAGCAGCTCCAACAACACCAGACTGGCCAACCCCATCTGCAACATCAACAACAGCAGCATCGTGGTCCATTGACGCACTACGCCGGCTGTGCGACGAAGGTCGGTCCTCTGGTTGGCCAGCCAACAGCTAACCATCCGACACATGGTCGAGCAGCGCAGTATCAGCATTATCATCACCATCATCATCATCGACACGTATCGATGTCACCACCCCTGTTGCTCTCATCGCCAGCTCCAATGGCAGCGACGCACAACCACGTGAACGCTACCAGTCACAGGAACATCGTTACGCCGCCTGACACTCCTGGGGACAGATCGCCACCGAGTCCAGGGAACAAGCTGAACAGGTCTCAGCATCTACCACGAGAAGCCAGTGGTAGCGTAAGTCCTGGGCTCCCAGCAGCCACTCTGGACCTCAGCAGTGCTGCGACCACCAACAGTCCTCATGAGCTGTCCACTTTGGTCTAGGCCTTAATCAGACCTCGCGACCTTGTACAGTAGTGCTTGAATCCTGAGATAAATCCGCGGTCAACCCTGAGTAATAGATAATCTACGATTCTGAGCTTTTTCATTTAATCGGGCACTATTGTATTTTGGTCAACCTCCTTATTTAAGCGGAAGTCAGACCTTGGCAGTATTGCTGCAACCAATGATCCTCGAACGTTGTCCATGTTTATGTATGAATCAAGAGTTAAAATATTGTAAGAATCTGTTATGAGATGATATTGTTAACGAATTATCGAAGTTTCAGGAATGAAACTGAGTCTAAACGCGTCCTTATTCGTAAACGTATATTTGCAAAATTTTTAAATGTTTCGTTTTATTCGACAAAGCAGCAATGATGATTTCTCAAGTTTATATCAGACGTGAAATAAAGTAAAACCTGCGTTTCAATGTGTCCCCAACTTTAAGAAATATTGTAAAATTACATTTATAGGTGAGTTTGGTGACTTGATTTAGCATGGCAACAGGTGTGGAAGATTGAAAAATGACCGTTTCCAAAGAATGAATTAAAGTAATTAAGCATTCGCAAGAAACGTAATAAATGTTTTACATACGATGAGCTTAAATTATAAAATTGTGTAAGAGATCATTTTTGACTAAACTGAATATTCACATTTGTTATGAAGAAAAAGTGTTAAAAATGTTGAAGTTATTCGTTGACTATCGTGGACTAGAAATGATACGATTAATTCTTCGATAATAGGAGGATGTCTGCACATCCATAAATAACGACTAATTTATACCCGCATGGATCTTGCCATTTCTTTATTATTATTATTAATCATGCGAAACCTCTAGTCCTAGGTTACTTTCGTCTCCACGAAAGAATAAGATTTTCCGATTTTGACTATCGCGCGATCATGCGATTACAAGTTCTTCGTAGCGTATGTGTAAGAAGTTTATATTATTAATATAGAGTGTAAATCGTTTTGGTTCTACTATTTAATCGTTTATACTTATGTGTTTGTTCCTTTCTATGCAAGCTATAGCTTAATCGCTTCCAATAATTAAAGGTATTAATTTGGAGACCGATATAAGTTTAAGCTTAAACACTTAGGATTATTCGAACGGTAGTAAAAATACATTTTTCCGTATGTGCCCACATAAAATACAACCAATTTTTGATAGTTTACAAGATATTCATCGTTTTGAACAATTGTCAAAACTATAGACGTGGACAAATTTTGTATGATAGGTTGATACAAAGTGTCGAAAGTACTTTAACTATAATCGCTTGATTGTCATTAAATCACCCGACTCGTTCAACGAAATGTTTAAAACGTAAACTAATGATATTTTACGTAATAAAAATTCGACAATATCGTATTAGTTTTTTTTACGAACTATTGCTAAGTTGATGATTATAGAGGTCGGATCGATGTATATGTACATAGTATATAAAAAGGTATAGAATATACAGATATATCACGTACGTTCTGAATTATATTTGAATTGGGCAGGGTAAGCGAATGAAAATATGTACATTTCATTACAACGTAATGTATACTTTATACCGGATCTGTAAGTAGTGTAGCAATAGAACATTTTACACGTAAACACGCGACAATACATGAGTTAAATTATTTGTTGGGTCCATGTATAACATGCATAGTACAAAAGTGTTTTAGCTTTATGTACTGGTACTTACAAAATACCAATTTTAGTAGATGTATTCAGTATGTATCTAGTTAAGAAAAAAATAAATTATTCTGAACACGTAATGGAGATTCAAGTTCAAACAAATATTTCATAGATTTTGGAAAACAGAATCCCCATTAAAAGAGTAAGTATCGCATTCTTTGGTTACAAATTTTGTGCGATGAAAAGAGATTAAAATTTCAATTAAATGATGTTAACAGAATATGTAAACAGTTTTAATAAACAAGAATTTACCTTTAATTTTTCCATTTAACAAATCATTCAATTGTGGCACTGTTATTAATCGTTATTCTAAATGATCTTTTACAAGCTTGTTTTAAGAGTAACTTTATTTACAACGTTGAAAATTTAAAATGTAAATAACTATATAAAAATTTTATCGCATAAGTATCTTAAAGAACATATAATAAATAAGATACACATGTTATGTGTACGACAAACGTATTACTTACATTTTGATTTTAATTTCTAAGATAATAATATCTATATTAAAACAAAGATTCTAGTCTCTTTGTATTTATGCTAGTTTTATACAATGGCAATATACAAGTAATCTCTAACTAATAACTTTGCAAGTTTGTTACTATTATATACAAAATATTGCAGATATACTAAAGTGCGTACATCAGCCTTATGTTACAAAATAAATTTGTTTATTTTATTTTTAATCCTAAAATTTCAGTGACTATCATCAGAATCATTGTATACGTTTTTAGAGAGTTGAGACAGTCTTGCTACGCTCTCGCGTCGTTAAGTGTCGATGGCACTCTTACTTCAATTCCATCTAGTTCTTTAGTCATTATTATCTGGCATCCTAAACGCGATCTGAAATTAATTTTATGATAATAACATCAACTTTAATTAATATATTGGAACATTATGTAAAACTTGAAATTTTTTAGTAATCTTAAATACCAAAATTATTGTTAAATACATTTTTCTTGAAAAGATGTTTTTGTCTATAAGCCTCCTTTCTTGAGAGTAGAAGAATAGAATTTCAACAAATGTAGCCTTGTGAATAGAAAACTATTAAAATTTATTCACCTTATCAATCTTACTTTCATGAGATCTGACCAAGGAAAAATTTAGATTCTGCATGGAAGCACATAGTTGGAAATTGATTTGCTATTTTTGACTTACGTGTCTGTTAATTCATATGCTAGGTCCAGCATATCTAACTCTTCATCTGTTGGTTTGTCAGGCAGCTTATCGTATACTTCTTTCGAAAGTATTAAATGACAGGTACTACAGGTCAATGTACCTTCACATGCACCTACATAAATTGCACAATATAAAGAAGCTGTGTATTTTGATGACAAAAAAATTGTTAAAACTATATGAACTTACCAAACCCATCTAAATCTATCTCGTTATTTACTACAATGTCTAAAATAGAATCTCCAACTTTTCCTTTCGCTTTAATTCTCTCTCCGCTTGCTTTAACAAATGTTATGTTCACTCTGAAAATAAAAATATATTAAGGAAGTCCAAACTGTGTTTACTTTTTTCAGAAGTAGATATATTTCCTCCACTACACAAATTCTAATTTTTATTGAAAGTGTAACAGAAAAAAGTAGTTCATCTTTGGCCATTTCTGACAATGAGTATGAATGCACAAAACAAAAGATAAATGGTATTACTTACTCCTGCTTTTCTGAGAGTGGTTGCGTAGTCGAGGTTCTTGTTGTTGTCAGGAAAGGAGGCAATGCGGTATCGCTCTTATATTTTGAATAATTCGAAGCAATGCTGAGAATCGATCTCGATAACTTTTGAAATTTGTTTACTAACGCCATTCCACTGTCAAAAGGAGAAGTGTGTCAAAATACCATAAACGCTAGATAAACGTAACCAAAAACCGTGAAATAATCACGAAAAGTATTGGTCAATCGAATAGGATTTCGTACAGAACTTTCACAACATTCTTCTAATACGACACTGTTGCGCTTCCCTCAACGGTAGATTATGAAATACTTCCTAACACGTGTGACGTGTACCGAGCACGTGCCAAAGGCACATGATTTTATGTTTGCTGTTAGAGGGCTACGTACAACATCAAAGATTTCAAAAAGAGCAAAGTATCTTTGTAGTGTTATAAAGCAAAGGATCGTATTAATTAATCATTTAAGAGAAATAAGGAACAATTTAATAAAATGTATTTGTAGCGCCATCTTGTAGAAACTGCGGGAACTATTTTCACGACAAACTTGGGGGTTTTCCCACCGATGGCGCTAGTCATCATTTTTTATTAGTTCCATGTAGACCGTTAGATGGCGGTCCATAAACAAAAACTTTTGTTTACTAATAGATTATTAATACAAAAATTTGTATGATGCTATTTAATGAATTATATTTTAAGGAGCAACTCTTCTGGCTTATGCTATTCTTTATGGAATTTATAACATTTTCTATATTTATGTCTAGTAACTCGTAAAAATTTTCACGTATGTTTTTGCCCTTCTAGTTGTCATCGATGTCGTTGTAACCACTGTTTATAGTTGTCACCAGTTGTCACTCTTGAAGAGATGTAACACAATCATTTTTCGAAAATAAATTTAATATTCGGATGAAATTCTTTCGATAAAATGGCAGAAGATAATGTACTTTTTGTCCGCGGAGACCGAAATGTATGGTACTTGTTTTTAATACTGGATAGAGGTTATAGTTTCTTTAAAACTCGTGTAAAATTAACGTTGGAGTTATTGTTTACATATATGATACGAAAAGCATTGCAATTATTTATAAAAATAAATGCTTCCTTGTAAAGTAGAATAAGTTTGAGTGCATTGCACAATACCTGTTTGTCTTTCTAAGGTTACGAGTACAGATAACGAAGATGTTTGGGACGACAGTGCGTTAATAAAAGCATACGACAAAGCAGTGAATTTGGCGAAGGACGAAGTTGCAAAGCAAATGGGCATGGAAATTCAAAATTTTCAATCCAAACAAAAGTCACAGAATTTTAAACAATCTAGAGATACAAATAAACCATACAAGGTCACGATTTTATAATACCAGAAGAACTTAAAACTATTCTGATTACTTTACCAGTTGTAATAGTAATTTGCACGTGTATTTTGTATGCATAGAAGTGGATTGCTGGGGCACCCTGTCGTGCAGTATATTTTGAGGATGGAAAACTTTATGAAGCTGTAATATCAAAAGTCTTTGAAAATGCTGGGACTTGTATCGTGAAATTTATAGGTAATGTTTCAAAAGTGATTAATTTTAACGAAATTGGCATAAAGAATTTAGTGGCAAAATTACCAAACAAACCTTTACCGAAACAATCTAAATTATTTCTACTTTCAGGATATGGTAATACACAAAAGGTAGAATTAAACTCTCTTTTAGAGTCTAAAGGTTTGCTAAGTCAGATAGCTCAGCAAAACGATGTTTTGAGGGAACAAGGATTTAATGGAGAAAACACAGAAACAGATGAGACAAATTTTTCTGCACATGCAAACTCAAAGAAATGTAATAGAGAAAAGATGGATTATGAATCAGAAGAAATAAAACTAAATAAGCATTATACCATGCCTGAAACATCTTTTAATTCAATGACAGATATGATGCCACCTGCCCCTCCCTTACCACCTCAATTGATGGCTAAGTAAGCACAAAATTGATGTGATTGTTACGATGTAATAAGAAATTCCAAGTAGATAATTACATGTAATTTTAATAAAAAAAAATTTGTCAGGCTTCCAGATAATGATGCAGATGCACTTTCGAGTATGTTAATGTCATGGTACATCAGTGGTTTTCACACAGGCTATTATCATGGTTTGAAACAAGCAAGAAGTAATCAGGAGAAAAGGAAAACTTCTTAATTGTATAAACGTTTTTTACTCAAATATAATTTTTTATAAAAAATCACATCATTAGAATTAGAAACGATCGTTGTGTTCATTTATTTGTTAATTGTAAGTCCTTGAATAAATTTGAACAATTTTCAAAAAATATTTTTGTTTATTTGTTTTTACTTAATTCTTATATGATAAGCGGAATTATGATTGCATTTATTGGTTGCAGATTTTCGCCAATTAGTGTATAGAGAGATTAAATCGTTATTAACTGTCGGTTTAACGTATTTTAAAGCTTCAATCAAATAATCGCAGTTTAATATTTGGTAGTTCACATCCAACACAGTTATTTCTTTCTTTTCAAGACGTTCCCAAGTCGGAATTGATTGCCATATCCACGCTTGTTTGCAGAGCATTTTTATATCAGCACCAGAATAACCTTTGGTCAGATTAACTATTTCTTGCATATCTGTCTTGCTAGAAACATAATACCGGAACATATTCAATCGAGTGTCCATATCAGGTAACGATACGTAAATGACTTTTTCCAGGCGTCTCAATAAAGCAGCATCTATGTTCCTGGTAATATAAAATTGTGACAGTAAGTGGTGCTTTCAAGATGATTATAGGTAAATAAATATAGACGTAAACTCGAGGATCAGAATATAAAATATTTGCTGGTTAAGGTCACGAATCGGTTATTTTTATTATATATTTTTAATTAAAGTTATTAGATACAGACTTTAGCGCCAGTGGCGCGTAGATAGTAAAAGGTGGGAAATAAGACTAGTACCAGTGGCGTCATCGCCGGGAAAACGTCCAAGTTTGTAATGAAAATAGTTCATTCTGGTGTTTTTAGATGCCACTACTAACTAAATTATTCCTGCATATATATATATATATATATATATATATATGGTCTAAACCTGCTCATTGAGCGGTTTAGTGAGCGGTGCTGTATGCAACAATTGATAATAAGTTTTAATCTTTTTTATGTAATCAATTATTATATAACAAAGTTTTATGTTATATTCCCGATTTATTTTTCTGGCTAAATTAGTTGGCAGATTAAAATGTTTTAAAATACTTTTAAATACTCTAAATACTTTTACTCACCAAGGAACATTAGTAGCAGCCATTAGCACGATATTTGAATTTTCAATGGACATTACCCCATCGAGTCTCGCGAGAAGTTCAGCTCTAAATCTTCTTGCTGGTTCAGATAATGAGTTATCCGTCGTTGATGCTATCCAGTCTATTTCATCGATGAAAATAATCGTTGGAGATTGTTTGTAGGCAAGGTCAAAAAGAACCTGTTAAATTCTAACGCTATGCATTGGTCGACAAGTGATATAACTTGTAGTTATTGAAATAATTATTTATGAAGTCAAAGGCAAATGTCCTGGATTACAAACGAGCAACATTTTGCTTAGCAGAAATATTTAAGAACTACATTTCATTGCAGAGCTAGCTAATATTACAATAAATATATCAACACACAGTAGAATAATAGAAGCGAACTCACTCGAATGTATTTCTCTGAATCGCCTCGCCATTTACTAACCAACGAGCTAGCTGTTATGTTGAAGAATGTGCAATTGCACTCTGTCGCCACCGCCTTCGCCAACATAGTTTTACCTATTTACAAGTTTCCTATAGGTTTTTCGTTTATCATCTTAGTAATAATGACAAACTGATCACAGTTTACCTGCTCCAGGCGGTCCATAGAGTAGAATACCGTTCCAAGGGGTAAATTTATCTTTGAAGAAAACAGGATATTTCAAAGGATACACGACAGCTTCTTGTATGGCAGCTTTACAATTCTCGAGACCTTTCACGTCGTCCCAATGAACATTCAAATCTGTCATCACGATTTCCTGTATAAAAACAATTCAAAGTTCAATTTCGAAATGAACTCTGTACGAGTACGATAAGCATGTTCGCGTATCCACCTTAATCCTAATTCTGTCCTTGATTGAGTTACTTTAGACTTACTTTGGATATCATTTCGGCTATCTTAGACATTTCTGAATCTGCTGGATAGAGATCATCGATGGATTTGGATATCTTAGAGTACGAAGATCGCTCGAAAGACTCCATCAATGGATCCTGATCGCCGCACTCGTTGAAAAGTGACTTCACACTCACCACTAAATTGATATCGTCCGTAGATGAATTCACCTGTTGGCTGATCTTTCCACACTCGGTTTTTTTCACGTTCTTTTCTTTCGATTTACTCTTTTTTTTAGCGTGTCTGACGTTTTCCCTGCGGAGTACAAATAATTTGCCATTACGTTCTTCTACGTAATATACAACGTTCGATTTTTTACCGTATCGTACATAGATTAAATGAATATTTGCTTACGATGTATTTGCGTTACCGAGCGATTCGCTTTTTTTACACAGAATGGGGTATTTGTTGAATTGCAGGTGGTAATAACTTTCGTACTGCATTAGGATCATTTCCAGATCTATATTGTCACAGACACGAGTGTCCATGGATAGGCGGGCTTCTTGTTCAAGCGTCTCTGCAGACTTTACGAATCTGCGTCGAGTTTATATTTTGTTTAAGTTTAGTACTTCCCGTTAGAGAAAGTAAATTTGTATTTTATGTTATGGTACATTGTAGTTTTGTGTCGAGCTGAAATCGGTAATATTATAATGTTGTAATATAAGTATACTCACCCCTCGTTATTCAAATAGTCCTTTATAAGGTAAATAATGTTTCGACGACGTTCTTGAACACGTTTCCGGTCCTGGTTCATAATTAGATTATTAAATTTTGTACACAATTTTCGAACCATTTCTTCTCCGAATGCTATCTTTGTACGTATTGCAGGTGTTCCGCGATAGTTTTTCTTACCTTTTCCCGTAGATTGTGAACAACGCATTCCGAGCTTCCGTCTAACGTCAGGTTATTCATGATGCTCAAAGAAGTTCAGTATGTTCTATAGTTTAACAATCCTGCGAAACGTCGTTAATCAGTCTCTAACAGTCTCTAAAGTCGTCTAGAGTATGGAGAAAGATTTTCATACGACTCGATGCACGAAGGCTTGTTGGAAACAAACACGAACGATTCGTTGCTTGGCGACGTCGATCCCCGTCTAGTGTGCATCGTGGAAGCGAGGAAAAGACGCGCCATTAAACTTGCCATTGTAGGCATGTTTTCAAAATAAACGTTTTTAGTTAATCGAATATCAAATTACCTTCCGTTATACGATTTTAATATTCTATTATAATTTTCTGTTTTAGTTAGTTTACATTTGCAAACGTTAAATCGGTTTGACGTCGTATAAGAAGTTACACTTAAAAAAAATACTAAGTAGCGTTAATGCTTTATTTTCCATGTTAAGCACTGATTGTCAGCGTTGTCGAAGAGGTCCTTATTCAAACAGAGGAAGGAAAAAGGAGCAAGAGCGAGGAAGATGTTCGTCACACGTCCGTTATGTATGCAGAATACGAATAAGGCGAATCGGGTTGGAATAACAGTTTCGGAAGGATTTTGGCTGCATTGGAAATGAATGCGGAAAAACGGTGTGAAAGATCGCGGAAAAGGAGTCGAAGAGCGGCGTTCAGGCGTGTTGATTGACTTTGAATGTGACCATTCTAGCGGCTCGTTTCGCGTCGATTGTTCCTATAATTGAACAATAATATCGGCGACAATCACAGATGGCAAAACTCCAATTTGCCCGGTTGAGACAATTTCGCAGTGATCAGTCTACGTTTTCTCGCATCGATGGAATTTTATTTGAGTAAATGCATGGTGAATAAAAGCTCTATGCAGCTCTATACACACTTTTAGTACCTAAATATCAAAGCTTCTTAGTGTTAAGTATTTAGATCGCGATACTCCCTAACGTTGAATTATCAGAGTTTCATCTAGAATCTGCAAGGCTTTAAAATCGTATTGCAGCAGCAGCAGTTCTATCAGAGGTTTCCATTTCCTTGTGTTCCATCTGTCTATACCGTTCCCTTCAAGATTATTATCAAAGGAAACGGGAACGCTTCTGGTTTGCCCATTGTTCACGGTCAGCAGACTTTTCCCAAATGTTTTATCATCGTAGTTTCCGTTCCTCTTTGTCCTCGCGTGAGACTTAACGCATTCCTTCTGTTCCACGCTCGCTCTGTTCTTCGCGGATTCGTCGTCCTTGGATATTTTAAACTGTTCGTCGCTGCAACTAGCCTCCGGATACTCTTCTCCGTGGGACGTTACGAGAGTCTTCGGTTCCCTCGGGCTTTTCTGGACACCTGGAAACGATATTACGAAAGACGAACGCGAAGATAGATGATCTCCATACGAGAACCTCGGTCGAAGACGACGTAAGAAACAATGGTCCCATCAGAGTTCCTGTTCCGCTCTCGATGGCACCCGAAGAAGGTGAAATAAAATGGTATTCATTATTTGAGATATTGTTCGTGGTATTTAATGAAAATACAGTCAGTCCCATAAGTACCATGTTCGTTAGTAAACCCTTACGATGGATTCCTTAAACTGCGTTTAAGCCGATAAGTGGCAAGATTGAACGTTTTATTATGAAATTCGAAAGGCTCCTCGAATCGTCGAGCCTCGGCGACGAAAACAAATATCTCGTCGTGACGATATTAGAAACCGATAAGAGGAAGATCGCGTTTCAAGAACCATTCGCGGGACCTCTTCATCCCAGAATCTTAAAATTCTGAAACCTTTGCTGCACCTTTCTAGCGGATTGGCTAGCTTCCATCTAACCTTGACATTCTGCGGTATTTGTCATCTGTGTATCCAAGACAGTAGCTGTAGCAATTTTCACAATTTACTGTAGCTCGCGAGCATTACTTTGTCCAGTCACAGAACATTATCGAACGTTGTTTTTCCGTCGTGATTTACAATCATTGTAGTTTTTTTTTCAGAATCTCTTGGATGAAAGTTCTCTTGGCTTCCAAGGTAGAATAAATTTAAACAGAATGTTGGAAGTGAACGTGTAGGTATATAAACGCGAGAAATTCGTAGACACGTATTTTTTATCAATCGCGAAGGGTTTATCAGCAGGAAAGCGCAACTTGAACAATTTATATATTCCATCAACTGTTCTTGCAGTTTCTATTTCTAAACGATGGATCGAGTATGATTTGATATCGAATTTCGATACGTTTCTGGCAAACGACGCTAATATTTCATACGATCCGTATACCTAAACTAATACTCAATTATAACCTGGGCGGATATTGAATTATTACTGTTGCCGCCAATTAGCCACAACCGATTGAAACCGATTACGCTATATCCGTCCACGTTTCCGAATATCACGTTGTCAATTGTCATTAAACCTATTATTGTTTGCCTTTCTTTAAATACCTACCGATACGTCAAAGTCACAAAGTGACCTGAGATTAAGTTCACCGTGGGTAGAAAAGTTTCGCTCCTATTTTGGGTGGAACTGGCTGAATTATTCATATTTCGTTGAAAAATAGACGAGCAACGGTGCCGTATAAAAATTACGCATTGCCGCAAAAACATCCGCAGCAAGATCCGTCGTAAATTGTAAATTTTTAATTCGTGCAACTACTCGCGATAGTAATTCCAGTTAATTAAATAAACCGCGAGCGTTTGTTCCGTAGGAGCAGGTTAGAAACGTGAAATCGTGCAAGTTGGAGTCTTCGCGAGGCAGCTTTACGTGTTACGCGGGTCGAATGTAATGTTACGAAACAATGGAGAATAATAGAGATCTTAAATAGCTAGCAGTGATAAACGAGTTGCAAACGTATACATGTATTTTGAGAAATAATAACAAAATTCTTCTTTGTGTTCTACTGTATAACATTCGTTAATTGTTAAATTAATAATACAACTGTATTATGTGCAACGATGCTTTGTACTTTTCTACCGAAAAATTGAGCTTCTACTTTTATTCAGAAGCCTTTCGATGAACGGAACTCAATTCGAAATCCATTAATAGCAATCAACGGTGAAATTTTTCAAACTTCCATCGACTTTGACCCATTTCTCAAAAGCGCTTACGTCAATTTTAGATATAATAGGAGCCGAGTTTAAAATAAATGTAATCGAGGAAACCGAAGCGAGAACAGTGCGACTCCATTTCCCAATCAGTTTTGATTTATATTCCTTCGAGCCGTAGTTTGACAAAATTGCTTCCCTTCGCTCGCAGACCGTCCAAGAACGGAATCGTCGAAGGTAATTCAACATCGGTATCGAGCTTTTTTTTGTGTCGTCATAAAACGTACGTAGCAACCGAAGCGGCAGAAAATTTCACCTGTAAAGAGTTAGATCGCAATTAAAAACTTTAACGCTCGTAACGCATTTATTGTTCGTATTTTCTTCCTTAGCAAGGAATTAAATTATATTGCCACGGTGTCCTACGTGACTTCTTCGTTTTATTGTTTTTCGTGCCATTGAAAGAACGAAGCAAATTGCATGGCGAATTGTTCTATTTCCTGTCTCGACTCGTTTACTTCGAAGCGAATGATTATTTACTAATTAGAATCTACACTTATTTATTTACTTTTTACTTTCTTAACTAGATGTTTAATTTTCTAGGCGTTCACTTCGTTTTTATTTTAGGTTTTTTCTTTTATAAATTACGCTTAGGAACGATAAAACAATATATATCTTCCTTTCGTTGATTCTGCTGCGTTTCTGACCGAAGGCACTCGAAAAAATCGAAGAATATTAAAAACCCGTGTGGTTGTCAAATATTGACCGATAGTATGCTTCCCCTCTATTATACATACATCTTCCATGACAGGTAGGAAAGCGAAACAAAAGCTGAAAGCAGTTTATTCGTAACGTAAAAAGATCTCGCTTAAAGGTGTTTATGTTGCGAGACTGTTATCCACTACAACTAACGAAGATGCTCACCTCTAAGATACATTAATCCTCTTATGCAAGAGTCGGAGCTTCGAAGAAGACTTCATCGAGGTCGTTGAAGAACTCTGCAGAACACCGCGCACAAACAAAATCTACGAAATCAATTAGTCTCGAGTGTCTTTTTCGACTGTCCAGTAAATAGAGTTTCTGCCTAGCGTTACTTAACCCAAAGCATTTCGATATTTTCGGAGCTTCTCTACGCCGAACATTAGAGACCCGTGACTTTCTATGGAGAAGTGGTCAGCTTGGACTTTCTGGTCAAAATTAGGACTATTCTAGCGTTATCGAATCCAAAGGATTTCGAAATTTTCGGAGGCTTCCTACACCGAGCATCGGAGTTTCTTTGCCGTGACTTTCGACGGGGAAGTGGTCAGTAGCTCAGTAGTTGCAAGTGCATCGGCTGCACCGGTGCGTTGGGGCCGTCAGGGTGACGCCGGTGCCGAGGAGAGGCGCAGAACGTGTTCGATCGACCCACGAACGCGGCCCGTGGCCTCACACTGCGACAGAGTTCACTTCAGTCGCTGTTTGGCCATCGAGCGCGCCGAGTCGAGTCGGGACGATTCGCGCTCTGTCGCTTATCGTTCCTCGCGAACCCTCTTGTGACAGCCGATCCACGATCGTCGTTTATCGCAACGATCGCGTCGTCGGAGCTTGTGCCTAACATCCTTGTGTCTCTGTTCATCGTAAACGAGACGCGAGATCGTTTCGTTTCGCGATTTTCCGCGCGCGAAAGGTCTGTCTCTCTCTCAGTCGCTCCAGGACACATGGGCTCCCAACACGAGGGATGGAGGAGTTAGCGTGATGCACCTTACAGGTAACTTTAGCATCCTCTCTCTACGAGATCTCTTTTGAATTAAACACACGATTTGTAGTTCGTTTACTATGGTACAGATATCGAAATTATCAATTTTCTTTTATTTGTTGATTATTTTAAGAGAGAAACAAGTCATTCGTCTACCATTCGGTGGACAAATACTTTTAGCGACATGTTGAAATTAATTTATGTGATTTTTGGTTGTTTTTTTGACACTTTTATGTAAGTCCTTGGTTTCTGTTACACCCGTTAACTTAACATTCAGGCTCTTGTTTATTGTTTGAGCATGAATTATTCAATTTATATTTAATGTCTGAAGTAAGGACGAAAGTAGAATTCATAATTATCAATGAAATGTTATATTTATAAAAAGAATTTTTACTGATGTAAAAGCAAAGACGATATTAAAAATAATATAGTTGGAAATAATATTAAAAGGAAGATTAATCGATAGATTAAAGAAACACACAAAATCACTGATTGCCATACTTAAAGAGAAAAAGAAATAATAATTAATTTTTGTTATGACTCTATGTTTTTTTTTTTTAAATTTGTTTGTTTAGTTGCGGGATTGGGGGTGGGGTGTGCGATATAGTTTTGTTGCTGTCGACAGCGCGTATGTTCGCGAGCGTCGAGTGGAAAGGAATGGGATCAACGAGACGTGCGCAGCAACAAAAAGTATTGAAAATTCAATCTGCTAACGAGGAAATTTATTTTAGGAAAGCAATTGGCAGATCGCTGGGAGAGATAATTTTTCAATCATTTTTGGGATTAACGTTGCGTTCGATCATCCCTATTTTGGATTTTAATCTACAAAGAAGTATCAAGTTCTTGTGTAAATACTATTAATTAACATGTTACACGAATAAAGTTGAAACTTGTGTTTGTTTATATACTTCATTTATTACTAAGTATGCAATATGTTATCCAAGTAGTTATTTTTGTAAACAAATCAATCGCAATTGATTTCAATTTGCTGGAATATGGTCTCGATTATGAGAAAAGTAAGATTCTAGACAAACTTTGTTGCATCGTTAAGCTTTTCCCATTACTAACTTTTTTCTAATTTTAACTAGATCTTCTATCGGAGTCTATTCGATCGATATTTATTTAAAATTAGACAAAACTTAGTTATACATTATTTATTAGTTTATGTTGAACTAGTTTCATGGATGGTTAAAATGCAATTGCTGTTTCAATAAGATGTTTTATCTGTCCCTTGTCGCCAGACTGGATTAACGTCGTTGAATGATTGACCTTGATCACTAGATGGCAGCCGAGATTTAGGGATACAGTGTAGTATATGTCAGACGTGGCAACTGCTTGTAAAAGTGTCTCATTTAATTTGAGCTAACTGAACGATATTTTTAGTTTTTCTTTCCGTTTCTAATATAATGCAATTGATTTTTCTTTTTCTTTTAATTCACTTCAAAGGTTTTGCAATGTTAAAGATTTGTTTGGGTAGCATATGCTTGCTCTACTTTTTCATCGTCCTTATTGCGAAATCTTGCTATGCACGTACGATCACGTTTATAAGCCGAGCTATAAATCTACAAAGTTTACCATGTCAAGATATACTTATTGACTTTCTGCTCAAACTACACTCTATGCGAGGGGTATAAACGGAAAGCAGAAAATTGTCAGCAATATGTAACGCGCAGCGTATGAAAATTTCATCGTCGCAAAAGTTTGTAAATGACATTTTATGTGACGCACTTATTTTCACGATCTTCATTTCGAAGCGGCCGAAATGCCTAAAATATTTGACAATTTGATCGAGAGATATTTATACGGTTCAAGAGTTCCTCGTTAAATCGTGCAATCATTACTGGGGCGTATTTTCAACTTTGCTCTTCGAATCCAGCAATTACCGTAACGGTTCGACTTGTTAATTAAATAATAATAGCCAGAAGTAATTAATGGCTGTGGTGTGGCTTGTTTCCGCAGGCGTCACGCATTCAATGTTTCGGCGTACGATATCGAACGAGACTCAACCTTGGTACTTGAAAAGTCAGGAATAATGAAATCCTACTTATTACATTTGCAACAGTATGTGCCACGTGCGTGTAAAAAGTTGAAATTTGAAAAGGAACTTGGCTTTATTAACGAAGAATTTCCTACCACTGTTACAATTTAAGGTCGAATTGGATCAGCTTTGACGTCAATATCAAATGAACGGGACGTTTCAGTACTAAAAATCTTTTTGGTATTCAAGCATAGCTCTTCGGTTGAAAGACGCGACCTTTTCATATTTTAATTGAATTCTCGTCGATTTGAAGCCTGTATAACAAACATTAATTCTCGCAATATGAATGAAAAAAATGAAAGCAATCATCATTGAATCCAGATGCAAAGAGGGTGACGTTGCTCAAATTGCAAAACATTGTTTCGACTGATATAGATACATAATTACGTCGGTTCTCCGAACGATACACTCCGCATATTAAGTTTCTCACTATCGAAAGCACGTGAAACAATGTTGATCGACTGTAGCCGCGTTCTGGCGAATGTGTGACGCGTAAATAATAGAGGAGGCGGCGGCAATCACGCGACCCAACGTGCAGTTCGCCATGGTATTAGACTGGTGTAGAAACAGCAAACATCCTTGCAAGTTCAAAGGCCTGCTCGCGCGAGCCTCTGTATGTAGATACACGAGCGTGTTTGGGTTTACGCTTTGCATTTGTGTGGCCGTGTAATTCCATTTTTTAATCAGACGATGGATCAGCGATCGATGGCAATTTCGAGCGAGTTCTCATTCCGCGGGGAATTTTAAAGTGTGCCCGATGGCAGTTCATCAACTTCGCGGAGTTTGCTCTCTTCGCGAAGTAGGATGACGGTTCGTGCAACGTTCCGTGGACAAAATTATTTAGTAGACACGAAAATACATTCCTGTTGTGGTTTTTCAGTTGCTGCACAAGCTATTTCTACGGCGAATCGATCACGTTTGAACTTCTATGCGAGGGATTTTTGTGACATTGGATTATCCTGTAGTCTACTTGAAATTAAGGGTGGTTCGCGTCATGGTTGTTTTAGTTTTGTGAATATTTTAAAGATGCAAGTCCTCGAAGTTTTGGGCGAATAAGGCAATATTACAAGTACTCCATCGCCAATAATATTTAATTATCTTTCCTACGAAGTAAACTTTGTTCAGCATACTACACACGGTGTATAAATAAATCGAGGTTGCTGATCGACCATTGTTCAGGAAAGTGGATATGCGAGGGCTTAAAATAACGTGTCGATGTTAGAATAGACTTTTTTCTTATTGACGCAAAGATAGGCTGTATAGTAAGTATTCTTGTCATCGATTAATCGAGAAGATGTTAGCGTAGCTTCGATTGGTTTTACAGGAAATTGAGTCTGGGATGTGGAGTTTAGATAATTTTGTTGGACTTTTGTTGATTTTTTTGGTCTTTCGTTGAACGTTTTGACGCTTTTAAGTTGATGTAAATCTGTACAATTGCACATTGTGCGGTTAATGTAAAAAATATGAGGAATTTATCATGACCAAAAGTATTTGCGGATATAGGAGACTTAGCAAACAATAATCCCGAGGTTCGCGTGCAATATCGCGTTAACATCCGTGCCAGAGTATTACAGTTGTTCAATGGTATCAACGACGGTTTTACAAGTATTTTCGCGAAACCAAACGGTTCACTGGGTTACGTAAATGTCGACGCAGCAAATACGACTTGGACAAGTTGTACATACAAGTGCTACAAACGGAGTTCAGAATCCAGAATGTGTTCAGCATTGATTGCAACTGTATAAAAAAGTAACACAAACTCTTCTTGGTAAATTAGAAAATTTTGTTAACCTTGCAACGTGCAACGATAAGGAAATTTCAGGTTTAAATTCCAATTAGAGTTGTCGGCTTTAACAGCTTAGCAATGGAACAACTTTCATAGCAAGAATAGAGGAATTTCAGGTTTAAATTCCAATTATCGTTGTCGATTTTAAGATTTCATTCGCAACGTTTTCTTCCCCGACGTCTTTGCGAAATTCTGACCGTTTGCAGAAAGTTTAATTGGTCTCTTGGAATGTGTTTTACATTGTGGGAATAAATGTCAGTATTCGAGAACTCGTTACCACGTTCGCTGCAGTAGGAAAATATATGTATGTCGTGTATTCGTATCGTGCCTTCGTTTCGTGCGAGCCATATTTCATTCAACCTTCCTAATGTGCTAAAACGATATCTGCATCTGAAATGTAATTTCGTTGGAAAATAATCTAAGAGCCTACTTTTCCGATATTACAACGTATACTTATCGAGTAAGAAGCGTACAAGAACGAGCAAAGAGGTGGAGAGAAAATTCTCTTTGGTCAAGCAACGAGTCTTCTGGATAAAAAAACAATTGTTTAAGAGTATTTAACAATAATTATAAAGTAGAAAGTATTTATAGTAATTAGAAAGTAGAAATTACGCTCTTCAATTTGCATTTTGTTAGAATCAAATCGGACGATTCCTCGCTGAGTTATGCCACCTCAAAGTTTCTTGTTTTCGACAATAATAAATGACTGACAGACGCAGCGGCCTACAGCGTCCTTGCTAGGTCTATGTAATTCCGAGAATAGTAGTAAACACTGGAGTGTTTCCTGGACGGAACACCTCTCTAAATTCCGAGAAATAATACTAAACATTGTAATATTTCCTGACAGGAAAACTCCTCCAAGTTCTTTGCGAGATATACGAAAGTATCTATTTTTCCTTTCGACCGATTTAGATGAAACTTGGTACACAAAGGTTTTTGGGGTTGCTGATTCCAAATCCGAACTAAAAATTTACAAATTCAAAATGGCGGA